>NW_022900932.1:40424719-40478503 GCF_012274545.1 Fukomys damarensis
GGGGGTGGAATACTCTATAAACATCTATTAAGTCCATGTGTTCCAAAGCTTGGTTCAGTTCTATTATTTCATTGTTGATTTTCTGCCTAGTAGATCTGTCAATTTGTGATAGTGGGGTATTTAAATCCCCCACTACAATTGTATTAGTGCTTATTTGTTTTTTCATGTTACTTAATATTTGTTTTATATAGTTGGGGGCATTTATATTTGGTGCATATATGTTTATGATTGTCAGCTCTTCCTCTTGAATTGTTCCCTTTACAAGGATGTAGTGTCCTTCTTTGTCTCTCTTAATGAGTTTTGGTTTGAAATTTACTTTATCTGAGAATAAGATTGCTACCCCTGCTATACTCTGATTTCTACATGAGTATTTATGCTAATAAATTATGAACAGAAAATATGAAGATATTCCATTAGATTCAAATTTAACAATCCATTTTAATGATCCATTCTGATTGTTTACAATTTTGTTAATTTTATTTGTCCTGCATCCTTTCTCCTTCTTCCTCTTTGATTATTAGTAATCTTAAGTATTTTTATAAGTTTTTTAAACATTAGTGTTAGTTAGTAGTTCATTCTGATTGTTTTTCTAGTAATGATGCCATCATGGTCACTGTCTTCACCTTGGCATTTGGGACTAAAAATGGTCAAAGCCATGCAGCTCAGAGACATGGGTACAGAAGAGAGCTGCTGACTAGAGCAGACTGCATCTCATTCCCAGCCTTTATCTTCCTGATACTGGCACTATCTCCGTGATGTTGAAAAGAATTGTTTTTAAAGTGGATTTCCAAGCATATATACAGGCCTGTTGTGAAGCCTACACCAAGCAAGAAACTACTGTCATCGGCCTTCTCAAGATGACCTTTGGGACAGTTACAGGAATGAAATTGTACGAAGAATAATTACAGAGGAACAAAATGGAGCATTTTAATAAAATCTATAAATGGAAAATCATGCCTCAAATGGGTAATTAATTTTTTTAAAAAAATTATCTTTTGCCTAAACCTTTACCTCTAGGCTCAGCTCTCTACATGGAAATCATCAGAAGACAGAGAACAGGAAACAAGCACTTACACTCCACACCCTTGGTTGACATGCCCACCAACCAAGACCTTCCCTGGCCATCTTTCTGCCAAACTCACTGACAACCAGATCAGGCAAGTCAGCCTGGGCAATTATAACTTGGAATGTAAATAAGAATGTTGGCTCCATTTCCAAGAATAAAAACCAGTTATTTTACCTGTCACTCGATAGCATTCTCTAGGCTTTCCTCCAACACACTTCCTAAGCTTAATGCTTGATGACCTCCAAATGTGGGGGAAAGTTTCATCCATGAGAACAGAACACTCCTGAAGGCTGAGATGAAATCTTTGGAACTCACTCTGCACAGAGGCTGCCCAAAGCTGTCAGACTAGGAGTCCCCCAGAAGGAATGTTGCTTTTCTAGGTGCCAGACCTTTGGATCTGGACGTCATCCACCAAGGGGAGGGCACAGGCTAGGGCAAAGTCAAGGGTTAAGTAGACCATTAAACATGTCAGCTTGTGTAGTTGCTCAACCAACGCTCTTTCCACTGCATATCACTGACTAGAAGCCAGTATTCTCACAGTGGCCTCCATTCTGGGTCACAGTCTCTCCTTTACCTCCCTCTTCTCCTTTCCTTCTATTATCATTCTGGTCTCCAAATAATGATGTAGACAGAGGACAATGCTGCTCCTGCTTCTTAGGAGAATACAGCTTTGGCTTAAAAGCTAAGGCCAGTCCTGTGAAATCAAACAACTGGATGCTACCAGGTAACTGCTCTTCCAAGAGCTGAACAGCAAGTTCTTTCCCAATGGGAAATCCAAACAATTTATTTCCATGGCTCCCACTCTTCCAAGAGTAATTTTTTTCCCAAGAGGATTTTCCCATCACCATCCCACAACAAATCAATGTGGATTGGATATACTAGTCTTGTCTCTCACAGGATCCGGTATCTTATTGTCAGTGCAGATTCACACTGAATGCAATTACTCATTTACTTACCTGTCTCAAGTTAGCCTGAGAATGAAGCTATGAAGTCCTTTAACTATTGTGTCACCCACCCTGAGACGGCATAAGCAGTTGATTGTTGAATGAAAATATAAATGAATAAATTATTCCCCACTGCCTCTATTGCTTTAATCTGCTGTAAACTAATCTTCAACATAGAAAATATATAAAAATAAGGACATTGAGGGCTATTAGGCCAGCGGCTCCATTCTGGTGTATTCTACTATATTCTGCTTGCTGATTTGTGTTAATAGTTACTGTCACTTTTATTTTGTATTTGAATATAAAACTGAAGTATTATTTGAATAAAGCTTCTCAAATTTCTAAGTATAGGGAGCCCTGCTGAGGACATAAGAAGTTCAAAGGGCTCAGAAGAAATTTTGCACACACCCACACACACACACGCACACACACACACACTACTTTGTAGCATTGAGGAAGCTACATCTAGTTAAAAAAAATTCGAAAGTTAAATTTTTATTTCAAACCACTAAGCCCCAGACTTCCATTCCCATGGCCAACCCAAGAATGATATTGCATGCCTGTGAAAATCTAACGAAAAATAGGAGAAAGACTGTGGCTTCTCTCTAAACTAGGGTGTTTCTAAACATTGTCTATGCAAGACAGTCACCTGGTGGGCTTGTAAACATGCTCAGATAACACTTGAGACCAATTACATCAGAATTTCTGGGAAAGGGAGACAGGAAAGATGTTTTATTTCCAGTGCCCAGATACTTCCAGAGTGAAACTAGGCCTGAAAACCAGTGCTCTCAATTCTTCCTTTTGTAAGCTCTCCCACTGAGCCCTACTATGTGCCAAGCATGTAGGAAGCAGTGTCTTTTCCTTTAATTTATTGATATAAAGTGTTTTATCATTCATCCTACATAGGCTGGTCCATAGCTTGGAAGCAAATCAATTCTCTGCCCTCATTATTTACTCTATAGTTGGGTCACTGGGTGAATAAAAAATGAGATTTTGGCAATAATTTGCTTGAGTTATGCTCTTAGTTTTAATGAGCATATTTTAGTTCATTTCTTTATATTAATATTGTTAATAAAACAAATAGGCACCTGAAGCTATCCATAGATAAACTGTATATGGATATAAATTATCAATGTTAGGGGCTGTACAGCTTTCTCCCTCCACTGTTGTCCAATGAGGCCCTTCTTCCTCCCTAATCTTCTATACATAAAGGGGTGGAGCCTTACTCCTGTAGGAAAAGCAATTAGTCTACAACATAACCCTCAGTCTTCAAGGTTTTCTTGGGGGAGAGAGGATGTGATTCATCTGAAGCCTATGTAGACTTGCACATGGAACAGCAAAGAGAAAGGATCAAAGGACTATGGTGGCAGAAGCAGAGGATAAAGAGAAATCCCCCCAAATTTGGGAATGTTAAATATGGAAGGGAACAAGAGATTTTAATGAATTTAGACCATGATAGCAAACTCTAATACTGTCCCTCTGCCCCTGGGACAGAACTGCAAAGATGATCTATTTGGGTAAGTTTTATAGGTATGAAAGGTGAGCAGATTCATAACTTCAGTGCTTATAAAGTGGCTAGAACAACAGAGATATTTAACTTTTAATTTTTATTAATTTAAATAATTAAATGTAGCTAATGTAAACCATATTGGAAAGTGCCCATCCTCCAGTGTTATCATCATGTGATACACATCTGTTTACATGTGTTTGGAAGCCTAACTTTATATGTGCTTAAGTGCACACAATTTATGCCATCCTACCTCAAGATTATACCTGTAGGCACTACTAGACACAATTATATAACATAGATATTTAATTATTCTTGTAAAGAATAAGAACAATAAAAACTGAAACTGGAAATAAATGCATTGGTCCCTATAGAGAGATTTGGCACAGAAAGAATTAGCACAAGAAAGATGTAGGTGTGTTTGGACAGCAAAGTAAGTTTAGGGTGACACTTTTGAGCTGAAAAAGAAAAGGAAAGAAAATCCAATGATACCATCAACAGTTTGAAGATCCAAGATTTGGTCTTGACCTGGGAATCTTTCTGCACACACACACACACACACACACACACACACACACACACACACACACAATTTTACAAATGACATGTATCTTTCTAAAACAGTTTATTAATCCAGATTATTTTATTTTTTATTTTTATTTTTTATTTTTTGGTACCGGGGATAGAACTTGGGTCTTTGGGCTATTTTGTTTTTTAAAATTTTTATCCAGATTATTAAGAATGGCCCCAGGGCCAGGTGTGGTGGCACATGCCTGTAATCCCAGCACTCGGGAGGCTGAGGCAGGAGGATCTCTGTGAGTTAGGGAATAGCCGGGGCTGCATATGAGTTCCAGGTCGTCCTCAACTACATAGTTAAAAAAAAAAAGAATGGCCCTGATAATTTGGAAGAACCCAAAGCACACAAGTAGGAGCATTTCTTATAAAGGAGGCACAAATTTTCTAACTGCTATTCATTCACCAAGAAAAATTTAGGTATGCTCGTGTGCAGGGCAAATATTGATTTCAAAGTTATTAGAATTGTATGAGATGGAAGAGATAAAGTCCAAGTCATGAGAAATATCAGTTTATCTAAAAGATAAACTGTCCCATGTAGTAGAGTATTGGTTTTTTGCTTGTCAGACACTTAATTAAATTCTACCTATATGAACCCATAATGTTTCTATCCAGAAAGTGATGTACAGTCATTTGTTCATCAGAAGGCTATTTCTGTCATGGTGTAAACAGTACAGAGTATACTTCCATAAACATAGGTGGTATAGCCTACTGTGTACCTAGGCTATGTGGCAATACACCTGTTATTCCTGAGGCTACAATGAACAAAACAATAGGACAGTAAATCAAGCACAACCGAAAACAATGCAATCAAGAGACACAGTAGACATAAAATATATGGGGCTGTATCTATGTCGCATGGCATACTCTTTTACAGTAAACTTTTAAATAAGTAGGGGTAATGGGAAGAAAAGGGCTAAAGGTGTAGGGAAAGTGGAAAGGGTAGGGGAAAGGTAATAAGGGAAAAATATGAGAAAATGAAAAAAATGGAAATAAAGTGTTTGTGGGTGGGCAGGGGAGGAGGGGGTAAAGGGAGAGCAGGGACAAGGGGAGAAAATGAGAACCAAGACCTGTCATGTAAAGGTACAAGATCCCAGTGATGAATGTAACTGTACTGTGCACCTAAAATGTACCAATAAACTCAATAAAAGAAAAAAATAAGTAGGAGTATACATTAAGTTCACGATAAATGTTCAGTAAATAAACCAGTAGCACAGTAGTTTATTACAAAATACTATGCACTGCATAAAATTATGCACGATATACTTTTATATGACCAGAAATACAAAGGCTTGTGCACACCAACATCGCAACCACAGCGATAATGCATCGTGCTAGACGTTGTGATGGCTGACATCACTGTAAACTTTTCAGCTCCTTGATTCTGTGTCCAATCCCCATGGTGCATGCAGTTTGTTCTTGGTTGAAAGTGATTTGATTTCCTTGCATTTTCCTAATCATGCCAGTGTAGTTTTATTCCTATTTTGTATGGTTTTTTATTGATTATATTTGTAACTGAATTAATTCTATCATATTTATTGTCATTTGTTTGATGTAGTGTCTATTGTTTCCTTGGCTTCTGAGGTAAGGACATCTTCCCCTTACTCTTTTGCTCTCTTCTTTCTCGCCTGCCTCACAGTTTTCATGTCTTTTCTGGTTTATTTGTTTTTATCACCACAAGGTTCCTTGTATTTCAATTCTCATCACTGCAATCGTCAAAGGAGTCTCTAGGAGAGCATGGCTGGTACTAATTAATATTTCACTTTCACCTGGTCTTTACTTTAAATTTGGAAAGAAGCAATGTAGAGGAACATCAAGATGTGGCGGGAAGAAGCTAGAGGGCAAGGATTCTCCCTCGGGCTGCCAGGAAAGCTTTCTGTGCTGGCTGCATCAGGGTCCCAGTTGGTCTCAGATGTACATGCTCTAACACCTGCTTCTTGCTGCCCACTTAGGGGCATTCCTCTTGGGAGAGGACTCAGTGTAACGAAATTTCTAAGACTGATGTTCCAGTGCACGTCTTTCCAATGAGCAAAAGGGCTGTCTTGCCAAAAGAGATACCCCTATTGGTATAATGAGTCTTACATGAGAAACTATATTTTAATGAAACTATATTTTAATGAGTATAGAGTCAAAACAAGGAATTAGATGAGATGGGTGTTAAATCTCCATAGACATGGGTAGCCTGCTCATCCCTCTCACAAGGAGATAAGGTTTTGCTGGTATGATGGTAGTTTGTCAAGTTCTGTTGTCTGTGACCTCCTCTGCTGGGGCTTGTCTCTTCCTTGTTAGATCTCCATTGCTAATCCATCCCTTCTTGACCAACATATATTTAAAAATTTCCGTAATTCTTGTAGTTCATTCTAATTGTTGTGCAAGTCATTCTCCCTAAGTCAGCAAATCCCTGTATGAAAGTAATTCTCTGAGAGCCACCTGATTTTCCTCATTCCTGAATACACAACCAGTCTAGTACTGTTTCCTTCAGGTAAAGATATAATGTCTGTTTCCTATTGATTGAAGTCATCCTGAAAATCCAGCATCTCATAAATATAGCCAGCTGAACATCATATTTATGTAGTAAGCACATTTCTGAATTGGATGGAGGCGTTTCTGCAACAGCTAGAAGTTTGGTTGGAAGTCAGACCAGATTCATGCTGGACCTTAGCATGTTTATAGCTGCTGTGATTTAATGGTTCACCAGACAGTCTATAAGATCTTATGGGAACTGAACAAGGAACAGTAGAGTTAATCAACTATGCACAAGGCTTAGAGTTTCTTTTGTGTTGTTTGCCACTGTCATTATGGGTGCCTGGCTACAACTGTTACCAGCTAGGATCATTATGATTTGTTTACCAGCATTCACCTTTTCTACCTGAGTCTCTTGACGTATATCTTTTACCAGCACTCGCCTTGCAATTCTTCCACTATTCTGTGCTGCTATCCTGAGCTTTTGCTAATGCTGTTCCCTTGATATGGAAGATTCTTCCAAAACTCTTGCCAAGTTGACTCATGACTCAGGTCTTAATTTACAATCCTTAGGAATCTGTCTCCAACCCACTGTACCTACTACAAATGAGGTTAGTCCTTCCTCCTTTATGTTTTTGTAGTAGCATGTTTTACAGTCCTTTTCACAGTTATAATTACTGTACTAAATTACGTGTGTACATATTGTTAGTTATATCTTGTAGATCATTAGTTCCAGGGGGTCAGATATTTTAATTCTCTTCATTCACCAGTGTACTGTGTTTCTAGGAATTGGAGCAGAACCCAGAAAATACATATTCAATAAATATTAATAAAATTCTATCCTAGCAGGGAGTCAGTAGTGATGCTGAAAGTCAATAAATAAAGAAATGTAAAGAGAAGCATATTATTTAGAGGTCTAGAGTTAACTAGCACAAAATAGTTTTAACAATTCTAAGCAATTGTCTCCAGAGTGTGACTAAGGTGGGTTGGAGCAAAGGTTTATTTTTATCAATCTTTTGTTCTTGTTTATTATTACTACTACTACTATTATTATTAGATGTTTGATCATGTACATTTTTATTTGTTCAAGTTATTTAATTTTTTGTTTTTATAGTTTTAATTTTTATTAGTACATTTGCAGCATATGATTACCTTCATCACACAGAGTTGATATATGTACATAACACATTTTAATTCTTTTAATTCTTCCCCTCATCTCCCTACCCTCTTTCTTCCATCTCGTGGTCCACTTCTTATTTATGCTTTTTTGTTGTTGTTGTCCAACAAATACCTATTAAGTGCCAGCTACGTGCAAGGCACTGGAAATACAACACTAAATATTACCTTTAAAACTTGCTTTCAAAAATCTAGTAGAGGAGAGGAAAATAAATACAACATGTAGTATGTCTGATGGTATTAGATGCAAATAAGAAAAATAAAAGCCCTTTTCATATCAGCTGTTTACACAAACTTGAAGGAAATGAGGAAGCCCTACAGATTCCTGAAAGGAGTGTTCTAGGCAGCAGCTAGCGCGAAGGCCTGAGGGTAGAAATGCCTAGTAAGCCTGCAGAACAGCAAAAGGCTGGTTGGCTGGAATAAAGTGAGAGAGGAGATGTGCTCAGAGAGGTAATGGCAGTGATATCAAAACACATTGTATAGGCAAGCCTTTGTAGGTATCAGCAGATTTTGTCCTTTAGTCTGAGTAAGATAGGAAGTCTATTGAAATGATTTGGTCAAGGGAATAACCTTTGACAGCTTAAAAAAATTCTGACTTTTCTGAGATGATGTAAGAAGGAAGCAAACAGATCAATAAAGATGGAGATCTAGTTAAAACTTTTTAAGCTAGAAGAAAAGTTGAATATGTTTATTTGCTGTTTCTTTTTCTTCATCTGAGAAATGTCTGTTCATTTCAGATGCCTGATTTTGGATTAGGTCTTTAAATTTGGGAGGTCTGATTTTTTAAAGTTCTATATATCTTCTAGGTAGTAGACCTTTGTCTGGGGAAAAGATGCTAAAATTTTTTTCCACGTTGTGGGTTGTCTCTTCCCTTGGTGGGTTGTTTCCCTTACTGTCCAGAAGTTTTTTAATAAGACGAGGTCCCTGTGGTTGATTTTTTTGTGCTAGTTCCCATGTGACTGAAGTTTTGTTCATGAAATATTTTACTATGCCAATCTCTTTAATAGTTCTAGCCAGGTGCGGTGCAACACACCTGTAATTCCAGCACTCTGGAGGCTGACTCAGAAGGATCACTAAGAATTCGAGACCAGCCTGGGCTACATAGTAAGTTCCAGGTCAGTCTCAACTACATAGTGAGACCCTGTCTCAAAAAACAAAACAAAACAAAACAAAAAAAGAAAAGAAAAGAAAAAATCATTTCATAAGGTTGTTTTCACTGATCCCTGCTAGTGTGGGCACATAACCCATCTGCTGGGTTGAGTGCTCTTTGATCTGCATCGATGATCTATTTCTTCTGTAGTAATGGGTTCTATTTTCTTCTTCTCCTCTGTCAGTACCCTCACCATTCTCACATGTCCTCAAAGCCCTTTTTTCTGGTCTTTAAGCTGTTGATTTCCAGGATCTGGGCACTTTGTCCTTGTTGCTCACTGAGAAATAGAGACCAGACCTGAATCAAGAGAGTCATGTACAGCTGGAGGCAGTAGCAAGAGCACAAAACAATATTCCCCAAATGCCCACTCTGGAGGAGAAAAGTTGATAAATGAGGCTCGCCTGATTCAGCAGCTAGCATGTGGGACCACGTGCAGAGCAGCATCACTCTTTCCAGGACTGCTTTGCTGCCCTGAGAGAAAGAAGAGAAGAGCCATCCAACCAGAGTGGACTCTTGGCAGTTGGTTAGCAGATTGAAGGAATTTATGTTGAGATGTAGAGACTGGTCCAGCCAAACTCTGCTCCCAGGACCACCCAGGGCCACTAAAACTGGCCCCACCTAAAAAGGGCTGGATGCATCCCCTCTGCTCTGGGACTAGAGATGCAGGTGGGCAAGTGGCCTTGGCTGGTGACTGGAAGGGGACACTCCACCCCCCAAATACGAAAATAATCAAAGGTGTGGAACAGAGAAGCCCATTCTAGACCCGGATGGACCAACAGCATACAGACCAGAGAATAGCCTCAGACTGGCTCCAGCGGAGGCCTGCAGCACAGCTGAGAGAGCTGTGCAGACATTGTCTCGGGGGGAGACTTGGGCAAGAGACATCCAAAGGGCTGCTGACTAGGAAGGGGCCCCAGCTCTCAACCCCAGCAGTCAGAAACAGCCCCATGTCCAGCATTGATCTTACAATAGACCTGACAAGGCTGCATAGTGCATACAGAGGATCTGTCTCAGACACGAATGCAGAACGGTGGATACCAGAGGAGTTTTCATATTTTTATTATCATTCTTTTTCCTTGTTTGCTTGATTTGTTTCCCCTCTTCAGTCTGGTGAGATTTTTTTTCTTTTCCTATTATTGTTTTCTTATTATTCAGGTTTTATACTTTTATACTTGTTCTG
Source organism: Fukomys damarensis (assembly GCF_012274545.1). NCBI lineage: Eukaryota > Metazoa > Chordata > Mammalia > Rodentia > Bathyergidae > Fukomys > Fukomys damarensis. The sequence continues at coordinate 40,434,779 of NW_022900932.1, forward strand.
TTCTATTCATCTTCTTTTTCTCTTTCCTCAACTATCTCTCCTGATTTTATGAAATTTTCATGTGAGTGAACAGTGTCTCTTGCCTTTATGGTTTCCTTGAATATTCCTTTGCTTCTTCCTTCATGCTTTCTCTCCTGTCCTCTCCTCCAGTATGCCAAAGCCTGGGTGTTCATCCTTTGCTCTCCAGCCTTACTTCTACTATATTTCTCTTCATTTATCTCCCTGTTTTGAACCCTATCCCTCTTAAATTAAATAAAAATCACTCTACTAAAAGGAAAATCACTGCATGTAAGCTCCTGATTTAAAGCTTGCTCATATAGTTAAAGATACCAAACTAATAGGGATAGTTTGTCAGTTGCTAGAATATGTTAGATGCTACTCATACTGCTAATTGTACTACCTTGGTCAGGATATCATACCTGTTGTAGTTAGTTGTTCTCCAGTCTATAACATAACTGTGATTGTCTGGCATCAAAACCACTACCGTAGTACCAGCATAGTACCAAAGAACTAGGTGCTAAACTAAATACATAGCAACCTCTCATCCTCAATAGATTGGGAAGATATGATCTTGGCATAAACACAAAGACCAAGAACCTCTACTTAGAAGACATTTCTGAGGAACAGACATTTCCTAGAGAAGCCTTGATAATAGCGATGAAGCTATCTACCATAAGAAATCTACAAACAACAATTCAGAAAACAAAATAAAAATTTAAAATAGAAAATGACAAGATGTGAAAGCAAAATGCAATCCCAGATGACCAGCCCAGTCAGGACAAGTACAAAGGACAATGAGATAGAGGAAATTAGAAGTAACCTACCTGAGCTTTCTGAAATCACAGCTGCAGATATAAATAAACAAATAAAAGAGGCAAAAGGGAAAATAATTATCCAGATAAAAAAAGAAATGGCAATCAAAATGAAGGACATACTCAATGAAACTAGAGTAGAAACATATTAAAACAAAAGAAGCTTAGGAAAATGATGGAAGCCATGAACACTCAACACATAAAAGAAATAGATACACAAAACAGATTCAAGGAGATATCGAGGAGATTAAAAGCTCACTAAAAGTGTAGGCAATTATTTAAACCAGGGTAAAGACAGAATTTCAGATCTAGATGACATTATTGCAGTTACCAATCAGGAAAAGAAAGATATCTTAAAACCAACAAGAAGCCATGAAAAAATCAATCCAAAAATTACAAGATGGCACAAAGAAAAATATTATAAGATTGATCAGAGTAAATGAAAAAGTAGAAGAAGGTGCAATTTCCATTAAAAAAAAAAACTGTTCACAGATGTCATGGTAGAAAACTTTCCAAACATAAAAAAAAAGAATAGAACATACAAATAACTTTTGCATATAGAATTTTAAATACCCATGATCAAGATAAATCTGCACCAAGGCATATAATAATCAAACTCCCAGATATTCAGTACAAGAACAGAGTATTAAATGCTGTTAGAGAAAAAAAAAATCACCTGTGAAGCAAAGCCCGTCAGAATCACAGCAGACTTCTCAACACAAATCATTAAGACAAGGAAATCATTAAGACATGGAGTGAAACATTCCTCACCCTACAGAAAAATGAACTCCAACCCAAACCGATGTACCCCACAAGATGATTTCTCAAAATCAATGAAATAAGATATTTCCATGACAAAGAACAAGTGAAGAAATTCATGACCAACAAACCAGCTCTACAAGATATTCTATTCTGAAGGACATGTTAGAAAGAGAAAATGAAAGCCACAATTCTAAGTACTCCAATAGAAGGAAGCCATTAGGCAGGGAAAGCAATTAAACAGAGGGAAAAGACAAGGAACCAACACCAGGAATATAATACAACAGGGAAAAACTGATACATAGCAGTTATCAATGTAAATGATCTCAATTCACCAATCAAAAGAAGCAGATTGGCAGAATGGATGAAGAAACAAGATCCAACAATATGCTGCATACAAGAAACACATTTAACTCAATAAGAAGTTCATAGACTGAAAGTCAAAGGATGAAAAACAATATTCCATGTGACAGAAACCCACAAAAAAGCAGGGGTAGCTATTCTATTTGCAGACAATGTGAACTTCAAGCCAAGGCTGATTAAAAGAGACAAAGAAGGTCATTACATACTTGCTAAGGGAAAACAATAAGAAAAATAGAACAATTATAAATAGGTATGCACCAAATATCAGTGCACTCAACTGTATAAAGCAAATATTAACAGACATTAGAAATTTAATAAAAACAAATAGAATTGTAATAGGGGAACCTTGAAACCTCACTGTCACAAACAGATAGATGATCCTGACAAAAAATGAAAAAAGAAATGCCAGAGCTGAACCACGCTTGTGAACAAATGAACTTAGTGGACATCTACGCAGTGTTCCATCCCAAAACATCAGAATACACATTCTTCTCAGCTGTACCTGGGACATTCTCCAAAAGAGACCACATAATAGTCTGTAGAAAATACTTAATCAAATGCAAAGGAATTGAAATTATCCCATGCATATGTTCTGACTATAGTGCAATGAAAATGGAAATCCATGTCAAAAGAAACCACAAACACTCCATAAACACATGGAAATTAAATAACACCTTCCTGATCAACCAATAGGTCATAGATTAAATCAAATAAGAAATTAAATAGTATCTACAATTCAATGGCAATGCCAACACAACATACCACAACTCATGGGATGCGATGATAGCAATCCTAAGAAGGAAATTTATAGCAGTGAACTCTCACATCAGACAAACAGATCAAGCTCAAATAAACAAACTAAGGTTGAACCTCAATCTTCTAGAAATAGAACAACTTCATCTCAAAGCTCACATGAGAGAGAAAATTATAAAGATCAGAGCAGAAATTTAAGCAACTGAGATTAAGAAACAATACAAAGAATCAATGGATTGAGTTGGTTCTTTGAAAGATTAAATAAAATTGATAAACCCTTAGCCAACCTTATAAAAAAATGAAAGAAAAAACTCAAATTCATGCAATTATGAATTAAAAGGATGTAATCACAACAGATCCTATGGAAATCACTAATACCTGCTTCAAGAACCTGTACAATAGTAAGATGGAAAACAGAAGAAATGGACAGATTCGTAGATACATATGAATTACCAAAGCTCAACCAAGAAGGTATAAAAATTCTAAAGAACCCAGTATCAGTCAATGAAACTAAAAATGTAATTAAAAAAATTACATACAAAGAAAAGCCCAGGTCATGATGGATTCACTGCTAAATTCTATACAAAATTTAGATCTCTTGCCAATTCTCTTCAAACTCTTCAATGAAATAGAAAGGGAAGCAATACTCCCAAATAAATACTCCTGGAAACAAGTATTACCCTGATACCAAAACCAGAGAAGGAGCCAACCAGAAACTACAGACCAATCTCCCTAATGACCATAGATGCAAAAATCCTCAATAAGATACTGACAGAAAGAAGCAAATCATTAAGAAAATTATACACCATGACCAAGTTGGTTTCATCCCAGGGATGCAAATATGGTCCAATATACTCAAATCAATAAATGTAATATACTGTATCAACAGGGCCAAAGGCAAAAATTACACTATTATCTCATTGTTGCTGAAAAGGCATTGGACAAAGTCCAATGCCTATTTTTTTTTTGTTGTTGTTGTAAGTATCAATTATTTTTTTTCTTTTTATTGAGTTTATTGGTACAATCTCGGTATACAATACAGTTACATTCATCATTGGGATCCTTTACCTTTACATAATAGGTCTTGATTCTCATTTTTTCCCCTTGTCCCTGCCCTCCCTTCACTCCCTCCTCCCCTCCCCATTTACAAACACTTTATTTCCATTTTTTCAGTTTCTCATATTTTTTTCCTCTCCCTTATTACCTTTCCCCCACCCTTCCCACTTTCCCTACACCTTTAGCCCTTTACTTCCTATTTCTCATTATTAATTATCTCATTAGAATCCTGTGTACTATTATAGTTTTCCACACCAGAGAAACTATTCGGTATTTCAGTTAAAGAAATATCTGTATGAACATTAAAAATAGTGAATCCTGAAATAAAACTAAAAAGGAAAGTAAAAGAGAAAAGGCAATGATATAAGATTAAAATAATCCTTAATTCTGAAGATGAAAATGGTCTCAACATATTTAAATTGCTTCTTACTCTTGTAGTCTTATTCTTTTTTTTATTATTTAGAGAATACTTTATTAGTTTCTGTAATCAAACCCACGTAGATATGACCTTACATATTTAGTACAATGTGTTACCCCTGTACACATGGAAAGAAAAAAAAATTTTAAAAATTTAAAAAATTAACATTTCTAGACCTTATGGCTATCCATTTGTGTACAATGCCAATTCAACACAGTACATTGGGATAACTTTTTCCAAAATTGACAGCACTGTTAAAGTTTCCCAAAATTCAATTTATATATATACATATACATATATATATGTATGTATGTATATATATTTATATTTATATAAAAAGACTAATAATAGCAGTATATTATGCATCAATAGCAGCAACAGCTTTTCCAGGTTCTGCAGTCATCTGAACAAAATTATAGACATTTAGCACGTTCCATTAACAAAAAACAAAACAAACAAACAAAGAAAAGAATAATATCCAGAAAACAGCAAAGTTCTGTTGCTCTTGTGGTACCTGGCACCATTTTTTTTTATTAGCATCTTAATCATCATCTGGAAAGAGAACATTCTAGAGTAATATCATTAAATATAGCTCTGATAAAGCATGGTCACTACTATGTATTAATGTTAAAAAAATAACTAAGGCTGGGGACTTAGCTCAGTGGTTCTGCCACCTGCCTCACAAGTGCAAGGACCAGAGTTCAAACCCTGGTGCCAAAAAACAGAAAACAAAACAAAACAAAAACTACAGAAAATTGAAATAGGTGGTCTTTACCCCAATCTGATAAAAGCCATGACAAATCATTAGCCAATATAAATGGTCAAAAATTGAAAGCTTTCATTCTATAATCAAGAAAGAGACAAAGATATCCATTATCACCACTCATATTGAACATGTTAGCCAAAGCAATTAGAGAAGAAAAAGAAAGAAAAGAAAACAGATAGGAAAGAAAGAAGTTAAATTATCATTATTTGCAGATAACATGATTCTCTACATGGAAGACCCCAAAAATTCCATCAAAAGATTTCTAGATTTAATAACCAATTTCAGTAACTTAGCTGGATACAAAATCAACTCTAAAAAAATCAATAGCATTCCTGTACACAAATAACAAACTGACTGAGAAAGAAATTAGCAAAACAATGTTTTCCTAATAGCATTGAAAAAAGATGAAATGCTTAGGAGTCAATCTAACAAATAAAGAACCTATACATTGAAAATTATAGTACTCTGAAAAAGGAGATCAAAGAGGATATCAGAAGATGGAAAGATCCCATGCTCTTCAGTATGAAGAACCAATATAGTGAAAATGGTCATACTCTAAAAATTGTTATACAGATTTCATGCAATCCTAATCAAACTACCATGAACACACATCACAGAACTAGAGAAGATACTTCTAAAATTCATTTGGAAACAGAAGAAACCTAAAATAGCAAAAATAATTCTGGGTAACAAAAGTAAGGCAGGTGACATCACAATACCTGACTTGAAATTATACTACAAAGCTATTATTGTGCATGGTTCTAGCAAAACAAACAAAAATCCTGAAGATCAATGGAACAAACTAGAAGAGGTGGAAACAACATCAAACACATTCAGCCACATTGTCTTTGACAAAGGAGCCAAGCACATTCACTGGATGAAAGACAGCCTCTTTAATAAATGATGCTGGAAACGCTGGCTTTCCACATACCAAAGATTAAAACTAGACCCATGTCTCTCACTATGCACTAAACTAAAATCTAAATGAATCAAAGATTTACATATTTAAACAGAAACATTGAATCTGCTGGAAAAGAGAATAGGTGGAACTCTTGAGGACTTAGCGGTAGACAACAACTTCATGAACAAAACCCAAACTGCATGGGAAATAGTGCAAAGAATCAAAACCTGGGATCTCATCCTATTAAAAGGTTTTTGCACTACAGAAAAAATCACCAACAGAGCGAAGAGACAACTCACACAGTGGCAAGTCCCTCAAATAAAGGACTAATACCTAGAACATACAAAGAGTTGAAAAAAATCAGACCCCCTGAATTTAAAGATCCAATAAAAAATGGGCATCTGAAATAAGTAGACACTGTCAGATACAGAAGTACAAACAGCAAATAAATATATGAAAAAAATTGCAACAACACTGGCTTGAGAGAGGCAAATTGAAACATTGCTGATATTCTATCTCACTCCAGAAAGAATGGCTGTTTTCAAGAATTTAACCAATAAGAAATGCTGGAAAAGATGTGTGGAAAAAGGAACCCTTCTCCACTGTTGGTGGGAGTGTAGACTGGTGCAACCACTCAAAATCGGTGTGAAGATTCCTCAAAATTTAGGATTAGAAGTTCCATTTGTTCCAGCTATTCTTCTGCTGGGTATCTCTCTGAAAGAATCAAAAGCATCATACCACAATGAAATGTGCACACCATGGTTTTAGTGACACTAAAGCTTGGAAAAAGCTCGAAAGCCTATCAACTAATGAATGAATAAAAAAATGTGTTTTTTTAATGGAGTACTACTCAGCCATAAAGAGAGACAAGTGAGACATTTATAGCTAAGTGAATGTAACTTGAGACTACACTCAAGTGAAATAAATTGGATACACATATGTAAATATTGCATTATCTCTCTGAGAAACCAAAGGAATAAATAAGGACCAAAATGTATAACAGATAATATGAAAGAGAAAGAAATTTTTCAAAGGAAAAGGGAAACTGTGAAACAGGGAGGAAGGAAAAATGGAGGGAAAGGGGAACAAAAAAAAGAAAAGAAGGAAAAATTTTAAACAAAGGTTTTGTGAATAAGAGGGAGGTTGGAAGGAGAGGAGATAACTGGGAAAAAAAGAGGAATCAAGTTATACCACATACAGGTACAAATTCCCTTTGATGAATGTAATCACAATGTATATTTAAATTATAACAATAAAATTATTTTTTTAAATGTTTACTATAAAAAGTATGCCATGTTACAGCCTCATATATTTTATGTTTACTGAGTCTCCTAATTGCATTGATTTCTGTTGTGACTCTTTTACATTCCTATTGTTTTGTTCATTGTGGCCCCAGGAACAACATGTGTGTGTGTGTGTGTGTGTGTGTGTGTGTGTGTGTGTGTGTGTGTGCCATTTAGCATAGATATGTAGTAGGCTATACATCTATGTTTGTGTAAGTATACTCTATAATGTTTCTACTGATATAATGTTTTACTATATAATTGTTATCAAAATCATCTTATCATATAGAACAGGGAGAGATTTTATCTGCTCCAAGTATCAAATGAACTAGATACTTCTCTGAATCTAGAAGTCTTTATACAACTTCTAACAGCTAAATCTTGGAAGCAGCCTAGGTGCCCATCAGCAGATGAATGGATGAAGAAACTGATATTTATACACAATATAGTTCTTCTCTGCCATAAAGAAGTTTAAACTTCAGTCAGTTACTGTATAAGGGACGCACCTTGACACCACAATGTTAAGTGAAATAAATCAGACACAGAAGCTTAAATATCACATGGTTTCTCTCATATGAGAAATCCAAAATATAAATACAGAGCAAAATAAAAGATAGATAATAGAAAGTAGGAGATAGATCTTCTGCAAAAAGAAAAGGAAAGAAAGATGGCAGTGGTGGGAAAGAAGAGGAGGTAAAGGGGGTAAAAAAAAAAGAATTAAGATGTTTATATACACATATATATAATCATCATGTCAATAAAAACATGTATGGTAAAAATTAAAATAAAAAATAAAAGTTCCCTCAGGTAATTCTCACATGCAGCAAGAAATTGGGATGACAATCTTTATGTATTCATCACTTGTTCTAATTCTATGTCTATAACCGCCATTTTCCTTCTTGACACCCTCCCTACTCCTGATTTTTGTCATATTTGTTCTACCTAGGGCCCTGAAGAAGGTGAAAGGATGTTACTAAAATCTTTGTTGCTTCCAGGCAATGGTGTGCTGCTAAATACTGAACAAGTGGTTCTCTGGAGAATTTTTAGAATTTATTGATTTCCATAGTGTAAATACTCCCGATGGGCTCATTTCAAACCACCAACTTACTGTCATCCTGTTGGGAAAATTCCTGAAAATTTAACCATCCACTATTTCCAGCTGGTAAAAATCAGCTGCAGCACTCCACTGCTCCCAGGACTCCCCAAGACACTGCCAGCAGGATAGTAGCTTCCATGGAAGAGTTTTGCTTATATTTTAGATGCTAAAATTTAGTTTTCCAAATTATGCATTGAATTTTTGAGTTCATCTTAGGACAAGCTCACAGACTCTCCACAAGAGTCAGGAATGGCAACTCTGTTTATTTCTTCACCTATTTTATATGACACGTACTGGCTCAATGTTCAGTAGTGTTCTTGAATGGAAAGCTAATTTTGCAGTAATCTGTGTGTAACACTTACCTACAAAGTCTAACTCCCCCAGTTTCATTTGTTGGTGGCCTGTCCCTGAGTAAATTCACACTTCTCTATCCCCAGCCAACCTGTTTCACCAACTTAAGTCTTTCTGCATTCTTTCCTCTTGGGAAGTGGTGCTAAGGCACGAGACCAGTTCCCATATTAACTTTGGGGATCTTACCTACTGGTTAAAAGTATGAGCTGCAGACAAACAGACCTAAATCTGAATAGATTTTTAGCACTTACAGAATATGAGACCATCTACCCTCCCTGAGCTTCAATAATACTTGCTGATTCTGAGATTGTTGTGAGGTTTACGTCAGATAATGGTATGTAAGTGCGTTCCCATGCCTAAAACTTAGCCTCAGCATATGTATGTTATTATTATTCTAATTGCCCTAATAAGAATTAATGTTACTATTCTCCTACACTTTTCAGTTACCATGGAAATGAATAGCTAAAGTGCTGATGTTTACCAAGATACTCCATTGGGCTGAAAATAATTAAAGGATTATTGCATATTTTTCAATCGTTGTTGTGCTTATAATTTGTTGCACAGCATAGTTTAGAAGAAATCCCAATATATAATTTCTGTATATTATTTGGTTTAAACAAAGTCTCAATACTTAATTCCCTCTTATTACTTAACTGTTCACGTTTTGTGTTTTGTTTCCTTAACTATTTTGTGAAGACACAGGAGCCACGTCTTATTTACCATGAAGCTCCTTCACAGCACTTAGCAGAGTGCCTGGCATGAAGCAAGTGTTCAGTAAATATTTGATTGACCGCCTTGCTTTTAGAGAAGGTTTGCTTTGAACTTTTGTTTGTTTGCTTTTGTGCTATAAACTCATAGTTTTCCTTTTCTTTATTCCCAGAGACAATCACCTCCTGCCCCTCACAGAAATGTGCATTGTTTATATTAATACAAAGTATATATGCAGATGGATGGATCCAGTTAACAAAAGTGATCAATGACACAAACTCTTCAGCAATGCCCCAGAATAAAGAATATAGTTTTATTATCAAAATGACAATAATTCACTCAGGGTCATCAGGCCTGTTGCATTTCTCTGTGCTTTTGTTAGAGACTCCACAGTCCTCAAAGAGCACTTTGGGAGCTGACCCAGGCTATGTACATGACAAATTGTTCAACACCTGCCGGTCTGCAGACAGATCTTCCCATACTGTTCTTAGAATGGAATCAGGGAGCAAGAAGCTTAAGGAAATTCTGGAGTCTCTGTACCAGCCACATGGTCATAACTAGACACCAGAGACAGCACCTGCTGAATGATTGCAGGGGCCAAAGGGAAAGGAGAATCATTGATGGAGGCAGGTGTCTGACTTGAACTATGGGTGGATGCAGTCTACTGAGCTGGAAAACTCTGTTGGAGAAACAGGCATCAGTGGGAAGAAAATAGTCTAGTTCTGGAAACATCAAATTTGTGATTCTTATAAATAGTCATATAAATGCAGTTGTCAAAGAGGAAATTAGATATTAGCCAGAAATGACCAGGACCCTAAAAAGTAGCCTGGGCTAGATGCATAAGCTGGGGGTGGGTCATCAGCACATATGTGCCATTTGAGAATATCAGAAATGACAAATTCTCTTGGGAGGAGAAATGAGAAATTTCTTTTTCCTCTTTCAGGTGTTGGAGATGGATCCCAGGGCTTCACATATGCTAGGCAAAAGCTTTACCACTGAGCTACACCCAGCCCAAAGCTTATATTTATAACTTGCAGATACAAGGTTGAAAACCTGCAAAGAAACAGCTATGAACAAAGACATAGGAAAAGAACTAAGGAAAAAAAAAACAGAGATCTAAGTAAAGGAGATATCTAAGTAGAGTGAACACAGAAGTATTTTAAGTATTTAATTTTTTTTCTTTTATTGAGTTTATTTTAGGTATACAGTACAATTTCATTCATTATAGGGATCTTGTACCTTTACATGACAGGTCTTGGTTCTCATTTCTTTCCCCTTGTCCATGCCCTCCCTTCACCCCATCCTCCCCTCCCCATTTACAAATACTTTATTTCCATTTTTTCATTTTGTCATATTTTTTCTTTTCCCTTACTACCTTCTCCTACAATGAAGGATTAGCCAGTGAATGTCATCTTACCATCTTGGAGTGAGATGTAGGAAGAGAAAGTTCTTCAGGGCTATTGGTCATTGATTCACCACAGTCTCATTGCTAAGTCTTAAACTATGTGTCTTAAAGTCACTGAACCCATATGAAATTCTTCCCTGAGTGTTAAGCTCAGGCAAGATAGTACACACAAAACTTTTTTTTCTTTTAAATTGAATTTATTGGTACATTTAGGTAGACAGTACAGTTACATTCATTACTGGGATCTTGAACCTTTACATGCCAGGACTTGGTTCTTATTTTTTCCCCTTTTCCCCAACCTTCCTTCACCCCCTCCTCCTCTCCCCACCTTCAAACACTTTAATTCCATTTTTACATTTTCTCATATTTTTTTCCTTTTCCCTTGTTCCCCTTTCCCTATCCTTTCACTGTCCCTACACATTTGGCCCTTTTCTTCCTATTTCACATTGCTAATTGTCCCATTAGGATCTTGAGTACTATTGGAAACTATTCAGTATTTGCATATGTGTGACTTATTTATTTCACTTAGAAGTATATCCTCAAAATGTATGCATTTACCTATGAATGAATCTACTTTCTCATTCTTTATGGCTGAGTAGTATTCCATTTTATAGAAAAATCACATCTTCTTTATCCAATTTTCAACTAATGGGCAGATGGGCTATTTCCAAGTTAGTTATTACGAACTATGCCACTATAAACATGGGTGTTCATATATCACTGTGATGTGATTCCTTTAATTATTTTGGAAAGCTACCCAGCAGAGGTATGCCTGGGTCAAATGGAACGTCTAGTCCCAGCTCTTTGAGGTATCTCCATATTGATTTTCATAGTGGTTGCACCAGTCTGCACTCCCACCAACAATGGAGAAGGGTTCCTTTCTCCCCACAACTGTGCCAACTTTTGTTGCTGTGTGATTTCTTGATAGCAGCCATTCTTTGTGGGGTGAGGTGGAATCTCAGTGTTGTTCTCATCTGCATCTCTCGAATGACCAGTGATGTGGAACAATTTTTCATATATTTACTTGCTGCTTTTACTGCTTTGTCTGAGAAATGTCTGTTCATTTCAGATGCCCATGGGGGGCTGATTGTTTTGAGTTCTTTATATATTCTAGATAATAGTCCTTTGTCTGAGGAGCAGCTGGTAAAAATTCTTTCCCACATTGTAGATTGTCTCTTAGTTCTGCTGATGGTTTCTTTTGCAGTGCAGAAGCTTTTAAATAAGATGAGATCCCAGTTCTTGATTCTTTCTGCTAGTCCCGTGCTACTGAGGATTTGTTCATAAAATCTTTTCCTATGCCAATGTCTTCAAGAGTTCTGTCGAACTTGTCTTCCAGCAAGTTTAGTGTTTCTGCTTTAATACTTAGATCTTTAACCCACTTGGATTTTACTTTAGTGCATGGTGAAAAATAAGGGTCTAGTTTTAATCTTTGGCAGGTTGAGATCCAGTTTTTCCAACGCCATTTATTAAAGAGGCTATCTTTCTTCCAGTGGGGATGGTCAGCTCCTTTGCCAAAGATGAAGTAGCTGAGTACATCTGGAGTTGTTTCTGTATCTTACAGTCTTTTCCACTGATCCTCAGGTCTGTTTCTTTGTCAGTACCATGCTGTTTTTAGTCACAGTGGCTTTGTAGTATAGTTTCAAATTGGAAATTGTTATATCCACTGCCATGTGTCTGTTGCCTAGGATGGCTTTTGCTCTTCTAGGTCTCTTCTGGTTCCAATTGAAGTTTTGGATTATTTTCTCTAGTTCTGTGAAATATAGTGCTGGAATTGCAATTGGCATTGCATTGAATCTGTATAGCAGTTTTGGTAGTATGGCCATTTTCACTATGTTGATTCTTCCTACCCAGGAGCAGGGGATATCTTTCCATTTTCTTATATTCGCTTCAATCTCTTCTTTCAGAGTGCTGTAAATTTTCAGTGTAGAGGTCTTTTGCTTCTTTTGTTATATTGATTCCTAGATACTTCACTTTTTGGATGCTATTGTGAAAGGAATTGTTTCCCTAATTTCTCTCTCAGTGAGTCTGTTATTTGTGTATAAGAAGGCTATTGATTTTTGGGTGTTCACCTTGCATCCAGCTACTCTGCTAAAAGTGTCAATTAAGTCTAGAAGTCTTTTGGTAGAGTTTTTTGGGTCTTCAATGTAGAGTATCATATTGTCAGCAAATAATGACAGTTTAACTTCTTCCTTTCTTACCTTTATTGCCTTAATTTCTTTCTCTTGTCTAATTGCTATGGCTAATGTTTCCAGAACTATATCAAAGAGGAGCAGTGATAGTTGGCATCCTTGTCTTGTGCCTGATCTTAAAATGAAGGTTTTCAGTTTTTGGCCATTTAATATGATGTTGGCTGTTGGTTTTTCATAGATAGCCTTTATTAAATTGAGATATAGACCATCTATTCCAATTTTTTGCAGGGTTTTTATCATGAATGGGTGTTGGATTTTTTCAAATGCTTTTTCTTCACCTATTGAGGGGATCATATGATTTTTGTCCTTGACTCTGTTAATATAGTGTATTACATTTATTGACTGACATAATTTTAAGTATTTTAAATATCCAAAGTTGTTGAATAGATTCTCCTAGTAGGGGAAGTATGATAGTTAATTGTGATGTGAACTGAAATGGATTAATAAACACCTATCAGATTAGTGGAGCACAGCTCTGCATGTGTGTATGGGCAGCTGACACATAAACTGCAAACTGAAGAGGGAACACACTTCCTTGATATGGGTAGCATAAACCAGTAGGCTTGTAACCTGAATAAAATTGAAAAGTAAAGAAGAAAATTTTCCTCTTTGCCTGTTTGGAGGATTTCCAGTCTTTGCCACTGCCTTTGGACTTCATCTCCAGTTTCTAAGAGGATTCCAGTACTGACTTTTCAGCCTCTGTATGCAGACCTTCCAGCTTCCAACATACCAGTCTCTGAGGGGAGGTCCAGGCCTTCAACTTTTGGCCATATCATGTAGTTCTCCAGCTCCCAGACAAGTATTTTACACTGTTCTAGCCCTTATTCTGTAGGCAGCCATTGTAAACCTACCTTGTAAATCATCTGTATATGTATATGTATATGTATATATATATATATATATATACACACACTATATTTAAAATGTATATTTTATATAATTATATATTACTTATATTGTGTATATTATATAATTATAAATATATTGTATTTATGTAATTATATTAAATCTGTTTCTTTAGTGAATCCTGATTGATAAAGGATGAGAGAATAAGGAGTGAATTTTGAACAAGAGGAAAGAGAAGATCAAAGTCTTCAGGGAGCCAGAATAGTTCCAACACTCTGGCAGAGTTATTATACAGGGGGCCATTGCATGCTGCCCCTGTGAAGCTGGACCCTAGTATACTGACTCTAAGCCTCACAGAATATCATGGTTGACAGAGCAGAGATACCAGCTGTTATGGGACCACTGGACTGTAATGAAAAAAGGTCTTAGCAGTAACCAGCCAATTAATTAGCAAAGTAGTCGTGCAAGTGATTTGCCATTTTGCCCAGTAGCAATCATCTTAGAGTCTCACTACTAAGATGAATTTCTCATTAATTTGGAAGGATGGAGTCTCTGAGATAGATTTAATATTCCATTTTTAAAAATATGGAACTGTGATACTTCCAACACTGAAATGTGTGAGTGTAGATTCAATTGAATGTGTCATCACTGGTTTTTAAATTTGCATATTTTTCAATCCTTGCTGTGCTTATAATTTGTTGCACAGCATAGTTTAGAAGAAATCCCAATACATAATTTCTATATATTATTTGGTTTAAACAAAGTCTCAATACTTAATTCCCTCTTATTACTTGACTGTTCACTTTTTGTGTTTGTTTCCTTAACTATTTTGTGAAAACTCAGGAGCCATGTCTTATTTATCATGAAGCTCCTTCATAGCACTTAGCAGAGCGGTAATCTCTGCCTTGTCTCATAAACTAGCTAAAACTAGGCTAACAAGTGAAAGTTTTATGTCTGCAGTGAGGAGGACTAGAAGAGACCAGGATGGAGGCAACCTCATGCCCTCTGAGGATTGAGCCTCTAGAGCGCCACAGGTTTCCCCGTTCTTTGTATGTTTATGATGTCTACCAATTTTTCTTTCTCTTGATCCAAAATACTGGGCTTCAGAATACTAAGCAGGAGAAGCTTAAGGACTGTGGCTTCTCAGCACAACCTCTGTGAAGCCTCTCTTGGAGAGGCAAGTTTCAAAGGGTTAACATCATCAGGTCTTTATTTTTGTCTCTTCAGGTTGGTTAGAACCTCAAAATTACAGAAGAACTGCAGCCATCAAGGACTTGTAAAACCCTAGAGCCCAACCTTCCTATTATCCAGGTGAGAAAACCAGGGCCCAAAGATAATAGATTTGCTCATGTTTACATAGCTAGAGGCAGTCGTGAAACAGAGACCAACACTCTTGATTCCCAGACCAGTCTCTATTTGCTATATATACTAAGGTCCTAGACAAAATTCTGCCCATGGTTTCCACTGGAGGCAGTTTACTGGGGAATGAAATGGCCTGTTCTCCCTTCCACACCCTTATGCCAAGATGCAATATATTGTAGGTATTGATTTCAGTTCTTAAAACTCATAAACTCTTACATTGACATAGGAGTGAACAGGATTCTACACGAGAATAGAAGGAAATATGGAAGTTAAAGGATGTTATAGATGGGTTTACAGAGGGCTCATAATGGAGCTTTTTTTCATTCTTTCTTCATCCCTCTCCCCCTTCCCCCTTTCCATGTCTTCTTCACTCCTTCTCTCATATACAGTACATGCACAGCATCCACAGCTACAGGAAGGTTATAAGAGGGACTAGGGATAAATCAGAACTACCCTAGAGTCCCTCCCCATCTCTAAGCTAAAATCCTGAATTTTCCTTGTAGCCAATGGTACCTGGACACTTTTTGACTGGTTTGTAAATTGCAAAGGCTAACAAATTAGAGAGAGGCTCAGTGAAAATGTCTGAGATTTTATGGCCCCAGAGCAGGTGTGACAAACAGCTGGAAAAGGCAAACAAAGCTGTTTCTTGGAAGACAAGTACACTGCCAGGGATATGAGGCCCCAGCCCGGCTGTCTATCCTTAAACCATCACACTCTTACTCTTCCCTTCCTCTCTTCCTTCTTTCCCTTCCTTTCTCACTCATTAACTAATCTGAAAACATGTGCTTGAGTTTCTTCTATATGTCAGGATCCCTACTTAGATTTTATGACTACAAAGACAGCATTTGGTCCCTGAGATAGAACACAACGCACCATTTTTATTGACATTCATTTATTTATTCCTTCAATACACATTTATGAGTTTCTAAGTAAGGCAAAATGCAGTCCGCTGGGATTGCACATATGCCCTGCAGTTAGCTACTCCCTTCTATGGACTATTCACAGAAATACCCAGTTCTTCTAAGGATTGATTAGAGGATCTTCTGTATTCCCTTTTGCCCTTCCCTTTCCCAACCCCCTAAACTCCTCTATGTCTGTGCCCACTAATTGTTCTCCTCCAAAAGGGAAATACTTTGTGCCTGAAATTCTAAACTCTGATTTCAGACATGGCCTGGGAAATTATAAATAAGCATACGAATATTTAGCAAAAATGACTGCTACGTGAAGCTTGAAGCACTGTTGTCATAATGCAGAGCCCACTTAATTGCAGCCACAGGGAAAGCATTTGTTGCTGTCTTATCACACAGGAATGATCTTCCCATCGGCAGTGGCAGCCTGCCAACTGGCTGTGGAGCCAGAGCTTCCTCAGTCCTCCGGGTCACGGTATCAGTTGGCACGCTGCACCACCACCAAGCACTGACATTTCTATTTTTGCAGGAGGTGCCAGGTCAGGAAACAAAACTGCAGAATCAAAGAGTAATCCTTGCTTCTGCTAACTGTGAATCTCATTTTGACTCAGAAGCCTATGAATTTTCAATCTTTATATTTCAATACCTCAGACATGACATGGAGTTTCGCTGATTGAAGTCAGTTGATGGTCTTTGAATCTTATCATGCTTTTTAGAATCCCGAAGATCATGACGAGGAATGTATCTAAAAATCCACAGTAATTTTCCACTGATAAATAAAGCAGCAGCTCAGCTGAGACATCACCTTCATCCAAGCTTAGCTCAGAATGAGCACAACAGAGAGAAGGCTTCCATGGCGAAACTGAGTCCTTTGGGAGAAGAGAAAGGAGTATCATTAATTGCCATTCCCAAAAGACTCTGCCAAGGGTTCCTTCAGACCTTTGCCTGAGGAAATTCACAGTCATTTAGACTCCATGGTGACTCCCTCTTGGAAATATTTTAAAATTAGATTGGTCCTTCTGATTCTAGCCAAGATTGGGCAACAGGGTCACACTTATTTTCCCACATTAAGAGAAAATGGACAAAATAAATGAAAAAATAGTTTTCAAGATACTGAACATAGGGCAACAATGGATCTCTGAGAGCCTAAAAACAAGATAAGTGCTATGACTGTTCCACCTTCCTGAATTGAAAAACTTTAGAGGTTGAAGTGCAGGGAGGAGATATAGGATGGGTGTGATGGGTCCACTAAATTGAGAGAGGGGGCAGAGAGTCTCAGAGATCAAGGCAACTAGAATTTGTAGAACAGAGTACTAGGAGGAGGAGAAGTACAGAAAGAGCACTCTGAAAATCTGGAATCTCCTTTAAGTATTCTACTAAATATCAGTGCATGCATGTGGAGGTAACAGTGCAGAGTAATCACACATGACTAGAAACAGTATCTGTCCCCACTGGCCACAACGGAAAGTGGTACCATTCACGGAGCACTGAGTAAAGCACACAGCAGCGATTCACTTCAGTAGTGCTGAAAAATTAGCCCTCCACTGAGCACTGCTCTAGTCCTGCTTAGCAACTCTTAAAAGAAAGCCCCCAAAGGATCAAATAATTTCCAAGCAAGTGCATCCCAGGAAAAACAAGAATGTTTATAGGAATACAAAAATATCTAGCATCCAGCAAAGTAAAATTTGTGGTGCCTGGCCTCCCATCAATAATTGTTAAACACACAAAGAAGCAAAAAATACAACTCATAGCAAGAATAAAAAGCATTCAATTAAAACCAACACAGAATTCACATAGGCACTAGAATTAGCAAAGAAATGTGTGAAATGAAACAGTACTTTGAATGGGACCAATGACAGCTCAAGTATCGCAGAAGAAAAGATCAATGAATTTTAAGACAGTAGAAACTACTCAAAATAAAACACAGTGAAAAGAGAATTTTTTAAATGAGCAAAGGGTCACTTCAAACAGCTTAATATAAATATAATAGGAATCCCCAAAGAGGAGAAAGGCAGAAAAATAAATGAAGAAATAATGGATCAAATTGCCAAATTTGATGGATGAAAACTGTAAAGTACACATCTAAGAAGATCAACAAATCTCAACCACAAGAAATGTGGGGAGAGTGCTTGCCTCCCAAGCACAAG
This sequence comes from Fukomys damarensis, assembly GCF_012274545.1. Taxonomy (NCBI): domain Eukaryota; kingdom Metazoa; phylum Chordata; class Mammalia; order Rodentia; family Bathyergidae; genus Fukomys; species Fukomys damarensis. The sequence goes on from NW_022900932.1 coordinate 40,452,902, forward strand.
GACCCAAGTTTGATCCCCGGTACCAAAAAAAAAAAAAAAAAAAAAAAAAAAAAAAAAAAAAAAAAAAGAAAAGAAAAGAAATGTGCGGGGAGAAGAGTACCAAGATTCATCATAATCAAATTGCTAATCAGTGATACAGAGAAAACCGGAAGAGGAAAAAAGGTTAACAGATTTCTTATTGAAACCAATCCCTTGGAGGAACATCTTTAGATTATTGGGGGGGATAGAATTCTGAGCTCAGAGAAAATATCTTTCAAAAACAATGACTTTTTCAGAAACAGAAAAAATTCATCACTGATGTCCTGATACTAAAAGAAATGTCAGGGGAAAATGTACCAGATGGAAATACGGCAACAGGAAGAAATAATGACTTTCAGAAATGTAACTATGTGGGCAAATATATATGATTATTTTCTTATTCTTAGAATCTCTTTAAAAGGTGATTGTTTAAACAAAAAGTATAACAATGCAGTATGGTGTTATGTCTTGTATCTAAATGACCTCATGTGCCCAAAAGTGGAGCTTTGAGGATTGACTGGATCGTGGATATGTGATACTGGATCATGCATGTGTGATACTGAATTAGTCCACCAATTGTTTCAGCATAGTTCTGAGTGTGGGTAATGGATTTACTGAAGACAGAAGACCCACCCTGTATGGGTATGTGTGGAACCTACTAATAGACCTGTAGCCTGGATGGAATAAAAGGGAAAGCAGAAGGAAGGCTGCTGTCTCTTGCCTACCATGACATGAGCTCTTTCTCCTCTGCCATTCCGTCTGCAATGCCACCCTGCCTCGGAGCCAGCCAACTATGAACTGAAGCCTCTACAAACTGTGGTCTAAAATCAACCTTTCCTCCTTTACCTTGTGGATGCAGTTGTTTTGTCTCAGCAATGAGAAAGTAACTAAGGCAGAATTCATAATATGTGTGTGTAAAAATACATTAAATGTATGGCAACTGTATCTTAAAGTCTAGAAGAAGAATTGTAAGTATATTGTTGTAAATCATACATGAAACAGTATTACAAAATCATTAGTTGTAGACCGTGTTAAATTAAAGACAAATTCCATAAACACTAATGCCATCACTAAAATAGTTATAAAAGCAAAAATGAAGATAAAATAGGACCATAAAATTCAATTAATCCCTAAATTAAAACTTACTTTCTGAGATTCTAAAGCCAAATAATCTTGCAAAGAGTGGAGGCAGCAATTTACAGAACAGATGACATAACAGACAGATGTAGGTTTATCAGAATAAATGGGATTAACAGGGAGGATAGTGGGTGCTTTAACAGGATAGAAGGGTGCAGAAGTTTAGAAAGAAAGCAATACAAATTGGGAAGACAGAAAGTTAAGAATGAGGGTGTTATACATTCCAAATGCCCATCAGTTGGAGACTGGATAAAGAAGATGTGGTTTTTCTATAAAATGGAGTAATGCTCAGCCATAAAGAAGGAGAAACTAGAGTCATTCAGAGGAAAAATGGATGCATATAGAGGCATAATTTAAAGTGAAATAAATAAGATACACATGTATAAATACCAAATAGTTTCTCTGGTGTGAAAAACTAAAAGTATAAATTGTATAACTGTATACAAATTGTATAACTGATACTGTGAAATAAGAAGAAAGGGGCTAAAGGAGTAGGGGAATTGGGAAGAGTAGGGGAAAGGAAATAAGGGAAAAGAAAAAATATGAGAAAAGGACAAAATGGAAACAAAGTCTTTGTAAATAAGGGAGGGTGGAAGGGGTGAAAGGAGGGAAGGGGTAAGGGGAAAAAATAAGAACAAAGACCTGTCATGTACCAGATCCCAATGATGAATGTAACTGTATGGTATACTTTAAAAGTACCAATAAACTCAATAAGATTTTTTAAAAAAGAATGAGGGTGTTATAGAGGTAACCTCAACACTTTACCATCTTAAATTTAGGTATGATTTTTTAAAGTACCAAAAACTCAATGAGAAAAAATAAAATACCGTTTGTGTTTTTTAAACTATTACACTTAAAGATACACTGCCACTAATCTCCCTCAAATTATCCCCTTCATTTTAAACATGCTAACCCTGTCATTCTTGATACTTTCCCAAACAGTTCTGGAGGTCTTTTGTTGTAACTTTAGTTGCACTGTTGTGGCTACCTTGAAGCCCTGAATTGACTCAAAATGTTTAGTTTTCATAGTCATTTTGACTTCGAGGAAGGGTCAGAAGTTGCAAGGTACAAGATCCAGAGAAAACAGTGAATGAGGACGCACCTCAGTGTTTCACAAGCTTGTCTTTCTGTTGGATGGCACTTGGCAATTACATTTCCTGTATTTTTAATCTACCGCATAAAGACAATCAGGAAAGAGGATTTCCAGAACTACTTAAGAAAGTAGCGAAAACAAGTGGAATAAATGTGCTCCGAGTAAGGCAGAGAATTCTGAGGGCAATTACAGCAATGTGTCTTTTACTATACTCATTTGTTAAAAATGGTTTAACATTCACTGTATTTTTTGATCACCCTTCATTGCAAAGCCTTGCCCTTTAACCCACCATGGCATGTCGCAGCAAAAAAGTCAGTTTATATTTCTTCACTTCTCAGTGCACCCCAACTCCTACATTTAGTTAATAACTCTATCTCACAGGACATTGACTAATAGCATATATTAGATTGGAACTCTTCGATCTTCTGGGAGCAATTCTACCAGACAACTGATCCTAACTGCTACTTTTTGCCTCTTGATTCAAATAAAAGAACATCCATTCAGTCTCCCCATCTTCTCATCATATCCAGGAACTCTTTCTTTTTCATTACTCACTGTCTCTTCCCCACTACCAAAGAATTCTTGGTCATAGAGTTGTGTGGTCTGCTGCTCTGTGTACCCCACTTCCCACCACATAACCATTGGGCCAATCAGCCTTCTAACCCCTGCCTCCATTTTGTAGCCAATCTTCCTCCTAGGTTTCCTGTTATAAGGTCCTATGCTTCCCTATAACCACTAGTAATTTTGTCAATAGTTCTGAATTTACCCACATCATACTCATTCTATCCACAGCCATGGCCCTCTTCCTTGTACCTGGCATATGAAATTATATTAAAATGATCCTATGAGTACAAAAAAATTCTCATTTGCAAATTATAACAATACTCAGTGCAGTTAGGTAATTCACCCAAAAACATAAAGTAAATGGAAGAGTTACACAGAGCTCATGTGATCTGATTGCAAACAGTTCCATTACACCAAAGTAGCTGAGATAATGACAGTGATGAGAGCCTTGGGTGAGCTTTGAAATGCTGACTCCTATTTAGCTAGTACCTGATCTGGGAAATTTCTTGGAGGCTGATTTCCTTTAACAACCATAAGAGTTCTATTTCTTCTATAATATGTTCTCCTGTCCCTCTAACTCTTCAAAACTCTAGTCCTTGAGTAAGAAAGAATCTCTGATTCATCTTTAGCTATCATTTATTTTGATCAGGGGTAAGGAAGTAAGGTAAGTAAATCAATGTAGATCAAGTTCTTGCAACATGTTCCAGCCTCACAGCTCCATTATAAGTCATGTGAAAAGGGATTGAGGAGACAATCGTGTGTGAGTGTGTGTTTGTGTGTGTGTGTGTGTGTGTGTGTGTTCTCACAGCTCCATTACAAATCATGTGAAAAGGGACTGAGGAGACAATCGTGTGTGAGTGTGTGTGTGTGTGTGTGTGTGTCTATCACTTGAACTAAGATATGTGTGTGTGTGTGTCTATCACTTGAACTAAGATGCAATTAACTAGATGTTTAATAAAAAGTAAAAGTTGGAGGACTTGTTTCCAGTTGGCAAGACTTGTTCATAAGTGAAAATAATCAAAGCAGCATGGCATTATCACAACGACAGACATATAGAACAAATCAAAGAGGAGAGAGATTGCACAGTGTAAGATTTTATCTGAGCATAGAGACAGAAAGTATAAAGCCATTCTGCCTATCATATGTGATATAAAACAGAATAATGGATGTAATTTCAAGCATTTCAGTCATATCAACAATGGCAAATGGGTTAAAATCATACATTAAAAGATTAGAATTTGAAATTGGTCTTCAGAGAAAGATATTATAATTATTTGCAAGAAAGAATTAAGGAACTAGAGGTAGAACTCATTGGCAGAGCACTTATCTAGTGTGGGTAAGGTCCTAGGTTCTATCCCAGGCACCACAAGGAGAGAAAAAGACAAAAAAGAAATATTTTATACAGAAACAAAAGAAAATTTGAACAAATGGAGAAATTGCTTTCTTCTTGAATACAAAAACTCAGGTTATAACATTATCAAGTCTTCCAAATTTTTTATTAAGTTTATTGGTACTTTTTAAGTATACAGTACAGTTACATTCATCATTGGGATCTTGTACTTTACATGACAGATCTTGGTTCTCATGTTTTCCCCTTGTCCCTGCCCTCCCTTCACCCCCTCCTCCATTCCCTATTTACAAAGACTTTGTTTCCATTTTGTCCTTTTCTCATATTTTTTCTTTTCCCTTATTTCCTTTCCCCTACCCTTCCCACTTCTCCTAAACCGTTAGCCCTGGATGCATACTGGGGTCATACTCTTCAGTGAAATAAATAAGACACACATGTTTAAATACTGAATAGTTTCTCTGGTGTGAAAAATTAAAAGTGTAAATAAGATCCAAATTGTATAACTGATCATGTGAAATAGGAATTCTTCCAATTTTAACATAACATTGAAATACTTCTCAATAAAAGTACCAAGAGAAATTATCTGAAAGTGGATAAGGAAACACAAAATTCATATGAAAAAGAAATTAGGGATTAAAATATTCTTTAAAATAAATTGATGAATAGATATTAACACATATTTTGATGCTACAATAATTTATGCACTGTTACATCAATTACTAAATAAACAAATGGATTAGAAAAGAAATCCAGATACCGATCCAAATAAGTTGAGATATTTAGTACATTTAATAAAGGAACAATTCAAGTTAGTAGGAAAAGTGTATTATTCAATAAATAATGCTCAGAAAAATAGGTGGTCAGCTAATAAAAAATAGTTAAATCATGGACCTGATACATCAAAATTAGTTCCAGATAAATCAAAGATTTGAATGAAAACATGAACTCATAAAAGTATTGGGAAAAAGAGATCTTTGTAAGTATGACCAAAAAACTTCAGTCATGCAGAAATAAGTTGATAAATTAACTCTTTATAATTTATAATATGCATATGTGCACAAACTTGTATATTTACATGTCAAGATTCCACTATGTGGGCAATATATAAGTGGAAAAATAGACAAAAAAAATGAAAACATATTTAGACCAGTTCTAACAGCTTTAACTTAGTATAGTAAGTATGATTTACAAAGGATCAACAATAGAAAAATAGAGACAGTTTTATCTTTAAGATATATATTTTAAAATTCCCTAATGAAGGTGGTTTTCATTCATTTTTCCAGTTGAACAACTTTCAGATAACAATTGTTACCTCTTATTGAAATTTCACTGATTTTTTTCCCTAGGGATGTTTCTTCTAAATCTTCTCTGTTTATTCATTTATCCATCCTCAGACACCAGTACTTGATTTAAGTTTCACTGTCACTGACTTCCATGACAAGGGAAGACTTACGGACAAGTCTAGGGTTGGTCAGTAAATTCGTGGCAACTACCTGCTACCCAGAGAAACCATGTTGCTTGAACTCAGGTCCAATTCACACCTCAGCATGGATTATTATCATTAGTCCACTCTCTCTTCCCATCATCAGGTTTGTTGGATGTATCCAACATGTCCTCATAGTACTCTGTGATGAATGTCAGTAAATAATCACATCGTTTTTTCATGTTGAGCCCACGTATATAAGAACTTCACTCTTCTTCATGACTTTGAAGAGGTGGAAAACATTTATAATCTCAGTCCAGGGTGATCTAGCTATACTTCCATCAAAGATTGCATTTGCCATGGCATTCAAGGCATCAACTACCTCCTCCCCATGAATGTTACAGTTGAACAATGCCATTGTTCCAACTGGTGCCTTTGACATTCACTCCTCTTCTAGGGTTAATTAAAAACATTGAGTAACATGTTTCTCTCTTATCTACTTCTAACTCAGAAGAGTTCCTAAACTCTTCTGCTTACAGGACTCCCATTAGATTTCCATATTTGTAGATATTTGTCCTGAACCAAAGTCAGCCTAGATTTATATTTAATATCTCCTAAAATGTAGTGAAGAGGAAGGAGAAGTAAAAGGATGTTTTTGTAGTTGAATGCCTATCCACTGAGAACAGCAGAAAAACCATTTTTGGTTTTGCCAGAATTAGCATTGCTAGATAAATTGGGAGGTTTATATCCTCCAGTTGCCAAGACAGCATGCCAGCTAATTTTAGCCCACTGTGTAATTATAGCCAGCACTGATATGCACTGGCCTCTAACATCAACAAGGGCCAATGACATTTTGTCACTGACAGAGAAGTGCCTACATTGGCCCAGGCTTAACCAGACTTCCTAAGCCCTCAGGGCTCTGCCTCTCACCAGTGTATGGATTTTTCCATTTGTAAATGACCTTGGTGATCCTTGGGCCCGACACCCTGCATAAGATAACCTCTTTTACTTCTCTAAGCAGAAAATTTCCCAGTAAAGCCAGCAGCTTCCTGCATCCCTTGAGGCAGGTGCAGCTTCAGTCATTTTCACTCTGCAATTTAGGTCTCAGGCAGAGGAGCTGAGGATGAGTTTGAGAGGAAAATATTGTGTTTTGTCCCGTTTCTTTTTTCTAGAAAAGTACCTCATTTGACTCATCTTCTGGAGCCCTCCTCCCCAATGAATATACATAGTATACATAAAGATAATTGTTTTCTAATTGAATAGCCAGAAGTGGTCACAGCAGAGCTTATACAACTAACCCTGTGAATCCTACCTCCAGAACCTGCAGGGCCACGATAACATCTCTGGCAGGTGAATGCAAGAGAGCAGACAGAAGTGAAGCACAGGATGAAACGTTCCAGCCCTATGTAGAGCACAGGATTTTGAGCTACACAGATAAGAAACATCTGTCTATACTTCACCTGTTAAAAGAAGGTATTCATTATTTCCACCTCTGGACCCTCTGTAACTCAAATGAGCTAACATATGCAAAGCTTGTAGAAAAGTTCCTGAAAATTGATAATGTTTAATAAATGTTGCCTATCATTTTATTGTTATTAGATGGATTAAAATCACAGTTCCCCATTTACTAGTTATTTATTAAAGATGGCCAAGCCTGGATTTCCTTATCTGTCAAAGAGGTATAAGGAAAAGTTCTATCTCATAGGGCTATGTATGGTTAGGCTATGGTTAGGATCAAGTGAACTGAAAGTTAAAAACTCCTGGCTCCTTCTGAGCACTTCTGTGGTACCTTCCCTTGTTTTTTCTCCAGATGCTGAGGAATCATTTCACTCAGAAGTCAAATTGACCAACCACTCAGATTTTTTCCAAAGACAATTTCAGAGCTAAAAACAGTTAGCAGGAGATGGCTATGTATTTATTTTTAACATTTTTTTCTTGGTGGCTACTGAACGTAGAATCGTTATCCTACTTATAAAGATGAAACGGCTGCATTATCTTGTTTCTGGGGTTTTCTTTTGTGGGGTTAATTTTGTCCATATGGATTTTCTTTCATTTAGTTTTTTATTTAAAGCCAGTTATATGCATTAAAGAATGAAAGACTCATTAGCCCAAGTGGACAAAGTATGTTGTTATTCTAGTCCAAAGATCCTCAGTGGACATAAAGATCTGAGACAAGTTAAAATACTACACTGGGTCTCTGAAGTTGATGTGTACCTGAAGAAAGCCCTACCAGTGCTAAAATAACTAGGTGATAATCTCCCACATTTTTCTCATTTATTTAAATATGCACTATGTTGTTTCTTCTTAGCAGCCAGTTAACCCTGCTGATTTTGCTTAGTCTAATATTAAAGTTACTTTGCATTTTCTGGGGTGGCCAAGAGATTGATGTAAGATAACATGGGAGGAAGTTAATCCAGGTTGTTAAAACTGGCAATAGAACAACTGCAAAGCAAATAAGCTGAAAACAGAGATCCGGAAGAACTTGAGTACTTAAAGTAAAAGATTGCTGGATTTTTTTTTTCATGTAGAAGAATTTCTTTTACATAAATCACTGTTCAGATTTAAAAAAGAAAAATATTCTTTCAGGACGTTTTTTTCCCCTTTGCATGTCCTAAAGCCTTAATTCTAATGATAGAGTTACCACATACGATCTTTGGCGACTGTCGTGCACTGCACCTCTTCCAACCCTCTCTGCTCCTCTCAAGGGAGTTGAGATCAAACTGTGCTCTTGTGTAACAACCAGCCATGACAAGTAGTGAGAAACTGTTCCTCTATACCTTAAACTCCATAAGAGCAGGACTTATCTTTACAGATCTAGTTTAAAGAGAATAGGCCCAGAAGTCAAACAAGAGTACAAACCCTGCTCTACAATTTGTGAGTTGTGTGACCTACACTGAGCTCTTTAGCCCCTCAGAACCTCTCAGCAGGAGCCATTGGGTTCCTTCCTTGCTTGCTTTTAGTTCAGTATATGTTAGTGCTTTGCATGCACTCTTTTCTATAACCGCCACACCAGTGGGATCAGTGTTCTTAGTCATATTTTATAGATGAGAAAAACCAAATCCAGTGAGTCATTCAAAAATCATGCCTTGCTAGTAGTGTAAAGCTTCTACAGTGCTGTTAGTGAACACTGCCTATGGTTTGAGTGACCCTTCCTGGGAGGAACTGACATGCATGGAAGTGTGATTCATAGAAACTCTAAACAGACTGCACCAACACTTGCCGCTAGTGGGAGTAGAAGGGAAGAGATGAATTTAGCTTCCTTTCATTTATCCTTCTTTCATCCCATCTGTCTTCCTCCTTTTTCCCCACTCCATGTTGATGAAACTTTTTCTGAACTTTTGGTAATTTAGTTGATTGAAGTGGCTATTTGTTTTAAAGTAGTAAGATCTCCATCTCACTTGTTAGTAGACCTTGCTTCTCTGCACACCCCACACACAAAGGCGTATACGGACATGTACACATGCATGTGTTGGCACATGCATACACATGCTGCTTCTGATCACTCACATCTTAGATCCATTACTTTTCTTTGCTGTGGTGCTAAATTGTGTCTGTTGTGTGCCCAATGACTTAGTAATATGTAGTAGAAGATTAAACAGCCAACACAAAAAGAAGCATGGACCAACAGAATCAAAGGAAGCACAAAAAGAAGCAGGCTAAGTTAGCCAATGGCAACTCCCATGGAAAAGGTTAACAAGTTCTTGTTCCTGAGATGGTTAGTGTCTCTGGGCTCTGCTGTTATGATTTAAGTTGAAATATCCCCCAAAGTCTCATACATTCGGAGGTGGTGCTCTTGGAAAGTGCTCAGATCACAGAAATGCTATACTCATCAGTAGATTTAGTAATTGATGAGTTTATAGTTGAATGTGCTGTTAGAAGGTAGCATCTGGTTGAAAGAAGTGGTTCACAGAGGGTGTAACCTTGAAGGGTACGTTCTTGTTCTCAGCTCTTCCCTTCTTTCTTTGCTTCTTTGCTTGCAGGGATTGAGCAGCTTCCCTCTGCCATTCCCTTCACCTTGGAGGCATCCAACCATGACACAACCCTCTAAAACCATGAGCCAAAATAAACCTCTCCACCTTTAAGTTGCAGATTTTGGTATTTTGTACCTGTGATGAGAAAGTTACTAATATACTTGCCTTACCAAATTCTCTTTGTTCAATTCTGTGAACTTCTCAGGATCTCTGTCAACTATCTGAACCAATGTGAGAGATAAAATTTGACTTGGGTGATTGATATATATAATAAAAGGAGTTCTAATTTAGTTTACTCAAGTGTATCATCAGAAAGTTGAAGAGAAAGGGAATCCTATGTGTAAATATACTTTTCATCTTCTGAAGATGACTCTTTACTCATTCATTCAACAAGCTTTTATTGAATATCTACTACATTGCAAAGCGCTCTGCTGAGGGCTGACAATCAAAAAATGATCACTATCCTAACAAAGCTTCCTGTCTAGAAGAGGAAGACAGAAACAGAATAAATGTGCAATAAAATAAAATATAAATGTATAATAAAATATTTTGATAAATGTCATAATGAACAATAGTAAGAAGAGAGTCTATTCTTCCTGAAAGATTCAGAAAAGGCTGTATAGAGATGGAAACACTTTTTTGACTTTTGAAAGACAAGTGTTACCTAGGCCTTTTCTATTCAAAGTGTGGTTCATGAACCAGCAGAATCAATATCACTTATTAAAAATAAGCCATTGAGGCCCTGTTACAGACACATCTGAATTTTAGCAAAATCCTCAGGTGATTGGCATCCAAAAAAGTTTGAGAAGTACTGATGTAGGAGTTACAAAAGGTAGAGAAAGAGCAAGTTCAAGCAGAGTTATCCATTTGAATGAAGACTAGCAGACGTGATAGAGCATGATATGTTCATGAAACTATGTGACAGCAGAGAGTATGAGGGAGGATGTGACCCAAATTAAAGCAAGTCCAGACAACAGAGTACCTCATAATCCATGCAGAGAAGTCTTGGCTTCATCCTATCAGTAACGGCAAGCAGGTAAAATAATATATGATTAGATAAGCAAATTTAAAACTAGAGTAAGAGTTTTTTGGCAAGCAAAGTAGAAAAGATTGGAGTGTGATACCTAAAAGAGGGGAGATTTAATAAAATAGAATAACATGATTTGATGCAATTTTTTTTTAATTTTGAAGCTAAATGCCTAACAGTAATGGTGAAGATGTATTGAGATAGGGCAGTACCAAAGGCAGGAGGATAGATGGTCTATTCATATCCTGGTAAGAGATGATGAAGATCAAACCTACAAAAAAAAAAGTAGCAGGATATAAAGGAAAATATGGCTATTGGAGAAAATGAGGCAAAATCTTCAGAATTTAAATCAAATTTGGAAACTGCATTTGCAGTGCTAGAGGAGATATGGTGGAGGGGTCAGTACTGGAACAAAAGATAGCAAGTTCTATTTTGGGCCTGTTGGGTTTAAGCCTTCCATGGGACATATTCAGAAGGTAAATAGATGTGGACAAATGAGCACTAAACACTAACCTTCATATAGAAGTCCTCTCTTGAAAATTCTTCAATCAGAATGTATTTTGTTTGCTTGGAAAGCATTTAACTAATTCCATAAATAATTAGCTTGATGGAGAATTCAGTGTCTATAAACTAGGACTCTGCAACTCAGAGATGATCTCCCACCTGTTGCCTATGTTTATTTACTTACATCTAGGAAAACTACTGAAGGATCAACAGAATTCAGGTTGTGACTCTGAGGACAGAGCAACTAAGGACTTCTTTTTGTCCTCCTTAAATATCCCTAGATGCCAGAAGCCTTAAGTGCAGTTCAATGTAACAAGTAACAGTTGAGCATGTACCATCCCACAACCACTGTTAGGTACTGGGGTTATAACAACCAACAAGAGAACCTCATCTTCACCAGGCTATGCACAGCAAGAGAGACAATAGTTAAACTGAAAAAACTTCAGCAGATGCTGAGACCATCAGCTCAATTCTCCCTTCGAGAAAGATCTTGATGCCCAGTTATTAAGTGTTCAGTTAGTTGGCAGCCACTAGAACTTAGTACCTTTAGGTCTACCTTGACTTTCAAGCCAAGGTCACACTGTTTTCAGGAGGACTCCAAGACAATGTCTGAGGAAAGCAACGGTACACCATGAAGTGACCTCCAGTTTGAGTTGAGAGCTATACCAAATTAAAATGCAAAAAAAAAAAAAGACAGTTAAACTTGTTTTTCAGATAAAGAATGAAGCTTTTTTTTTTCAGCTTTAAAGAATGAAGCTTTTTAAAAACATACCCCAAATAATGCATAGGACATATTTATACTAAAAGTCATTATTTATCTATAATTCATATTTTACTGAACAACTGTGTTTTTCTTTCTTTTTTGGTTTGAACATCTTGTAATTTATCCAGCAAACTTACTTCCCAGTCATTAACTTGACAAGGCAGTGTTTCAAAGGGCTCCCAATTTCCAGTCAACTCCATTAATAGGCAAGCTTTGCTCCAGAGCTCTTGTTGTGTTGGCTGAAATTTTGTCATGTTTTCCTTCAGATATGATAGCCCTCTTTGAATGTTCTTGATTTGTTCATTGTTCCTTTAAAAAGTATTACACTCAAAAAAACAAAACAAAACAACAACAACAACAAAAAAAACCCCTGTGGTTCTAATTTCATCTGCTTCCTGGAAAACCCAACTGCTAACAGTTGATACCAAGAATTTTCTGAGAAAGCTTGATTATTCACCACTCAGCTGGTTATGAGGACTCTGGCCCTGGTGGTAGATTCAGACATCCATTACCATAAGATAGAAGTCCAGTTGCTGAGCTTCATCCTTGTTGGCGGGGTACCATATGAGCAGATAGAAATGTACTGATTCAAACATTTGAAATGCATTGGGGGATTTGTACATATGAGAATAATGGAATTTTCTGATTATTACTAAGTTATATCAGAGTTCAAGTCTGCAAACCTGGGATCCTAATACATGGGGCTGGAATTCTTGGATGTTTTCTAATCGCCTCTGAACCTTCTGAGCTGGCAGTGGTTGTACACCCCTCTCAGTTAAGAACTGGCACGTTCCTATGTGGGAAGATAATACAAGGGACTCACACACACACACGCACATGCACACGCACATGCACATGCACATGCACACAAATGCAGCAGGTGATTTGCCCATTTTCTAGACATCAGGAGTATAACTAGGATAAAGTCACAGTATAACCCTGCAAGGGTTATGCTGAGCATAAGGACCATAAATTAAAGGAGCTTCAAGATATCATCAGGTGTGCTGGTAGGGATCAAGTTATCTAACTAAGGGGGCTAGAATATAAACTTGGATAAAAGAGAGGTGTTTTTTAAAGTTGGGGTCACTTGGTTGAGATAAAGAACTGGTCTCCTAGGGAATGATGTGAAATTGCTGTTAAAGTAGCTTTCTCCTAGAAAAAGTGATGGCCCCTGCTTAGAGGTTGAATTGTCTGATTGCCATGGAAGACATACAGAAAGAAATAAAAAGGCTCAGGAAAGTGAGTTTGCAGCAATGGGTGCATTATGTGCAGCCAAAGGCTTTACCAAAGCCATTGGGAATATGCTGCTGAGACACACAACAAGCATCACTAAGTGATTCAGTGGCACCTCTCTTCTGGGGCCAGGGCTGACAATACTTAGGCTAACTGGTGCTAATGTGGGTACTGGGCTCCTCAAAGCAACTGAAGCCAGGTGGTGCTACCTAACTGCTGGAAGACAAATGGTTGTAAATGTCAAGAACAGAGTGGCAGCAAGAGGGTCTAATTCATAGATGGCCATGAAGATGATAAACAGAACTAAATATTCTTAGGAACAAAACAGACAGCCAACAAGTCTGCTACATAGTACTGATATAAGGGAAATAATAGAACTCCCAATCTGCTAGATGTCAGATATGTCGAGTTCATGTTCGCCAAAGTAAAAAAATGAATTATAAGGATCAATGGAGATTAAGAGTAGAAAAATTTTTTTGAGAGAGATAGCTCCTGAAAGACAGGAGGGGACCTGAAAGCGAGTTGCCATGGACACCACTTCACAGGGGAAGGTTTTACAGAGCAAAACCACAAGGTGGGTACAAAATCATGAGGAGGGTACAATGTAAAACTATAATCAACCAATAAGATTACAAGTATAGCTACTTAGGTAATATTTATTCAACAGGGAAGTAGGTCGCTTAGCAGGTATACATGGAAAGAACAAGGAACTTTTCAGGAGGGGACGAATCATGAGGTCCTGGTCACCTGCCTGGGTGACTGATGTCTATTTAGACTTTATTGGACCAGGTAACACCAATTACAGTACAATCTTCAATTTATTGCTTATCCCCTTGGAAGACATGTAGGCCTGGTCATTCCATCTTATCTTAAGGCCTGGCCTTCAATAGATGTGCTTCCAGCCATAGCTGTAATGTATTCTCATCTTCTGCACTGACTCCCTTGAGGGCCCAGCCCTGTCTGACTGCCTATAATATTTCTACTTAACTGTCTATAATAATATTACACATATATTCCAAAGAGAAGAAGAATGAATGAATAAGAAGCTGAGGGCCACTGCCTCAATAAAATGTCATGACAAGCTTGCCAAGTTTCCAGACATGAGTGTATTTTCAGAAGAGATCCACAGCTCCAAAATCCCAGTGTCATGGCAACTATACAATGTAATGATTCCCAAAGTTCTTTCCCAGAAGAACCTATTGCCATTTATATATTCCAAAGAGAAGAAGAATGAATGAATAAGAAGCTGAGGGCCACTGCCTCAATAAAATGTCATGACAAGCTTGCCAAGTTTCCAGACATGAGTGTATTTTCAGAAGAGATCCACAGCTCCAAAATCCCAGTGTCATGGCAACTATACAATGTAATGATTCCCAAAGTTCTTTCCCAGAAGAACCTATTGCCATTTATGTGGTTGACTGTGTATACAGAGGTAGAACCCATAGCCAGCCTTCCAACAGCTGCTAGATATAGGATCTGAATTGTGACTGATACGCAAAGACCTGAAACATTATCACGGTCTCCTATAAAAAGCAGAGCACATGAATATCAGGCAGTAAGTGGACTCTCAGTCAAAGTAAGGTTTGTGGTATATCCACTGGTCCATGAACACAGAGTAGTCATTTTTCCTGTTCAAAATGTATTTTTAGTATTAGTAACTTAGTAGTTGATACAACTCTCACAATGGGTCTTTGATCCTTGGATAAGTGCTATCCTATCTTAGAAAGTCAAACAAATTTCAGAAATAGTAATTTACAATAAATAAAACAAAAATGGCATTATATCCAATAAGTAAAACAAAAAAATGTGGGAATATGAGATTAAGGATGCAGGGATGCTGGTCTCTAGCATATCTCCACTTAATTTCCTATCAGGCCCCTACAAAAACTGAATGAATCTTGGAAACTATAAACTGCTGGAAGAGAAAACAAATAGTGCCCCTGATTATATCATATCTGTGGTGCCACACATTGGACGGTTACCGAATAGATAAACATGACTTTGGGGATATGGTTTGTAACCACTGATTTGACAAATGAAGACTTCCCCATTCCAAACAGAAAAGGCTATCAGGAACGGTTCACATTCAAATGGAGTAAGGGATATTATATACTCAACAGTTTTGTACCAGGACTGTGTTCACTATGTTCATTTCTCTCTTTCACTCTCACTTCTAATGTAATAGATTCTAAAGAATCTAGACTGTCAGGATAATATGCAGAATATTACATTGATCCATTAATTTGATTTCATAATAAGCAAGAGGTGACTGCAACACTGGAAGCCTTGATAAGATATATGGGCTTCATGGGGTGACAGTAAATCCTAAAAGATTAGGAGATGTGCCACTTCAGTAAAGCTTTCAGGGGTCCAGATTAAGACAGTGCTAGGTGTTCTATCCCAAGTAAAAGACACCATGGTGTATACTGTGTCCTTACAAAAAGCAAGAGAGCATAATGTTGCAGGGCCTGGGAGCAACATGCTTCTATCTTGAAATATTGCTCCAGCCCATGGGAAAGAGCCTGTGCTCATGGGATTCGCTGGTTGAATCGTGTTTCCAGAAGTTATGATCCAGCAGGCATTAGGATGAATGCTGAAGCTGTAGCTGAAGCATCTTCTCAGAGGCAGTAACCCATGAGAATGGGGTGGTGCCCTCCAGAATGCTACTGAGGCAGAGACTTCTAGGTGTCACTAGGATCTCCATAGGAAGAATGCATAAATTAGGGAGCCAAGTGGCAGTAGGTCTTTGTGCTTAATCTGAAAAGGATTTTAAAGGAGGGAGCCCTGACCAACACTTCACTAAGAAACATGAATGCATTTGGCTTACTAGAATTGTTTCTCAGGATATAACTGTTCCTAAGAAAAATACCACAATAAAAACTCAGTAATTGATGCCTTTGTGTTAAGAGCTTTGTCTCTTCCAGTGCCACCGATGTTCCCACTAGGGAGAGGGAGACAGTATGATGACCTCAGGTAACTTTCTCTTCATAATTCGATAAAGACAATTTACAGCCTTTTCTCACTTGCATATAACACAGTGCAAAAGCACTTCAAGTATCACCTGCCATCCAAACAGATGGTCCACCCTAAATCCTTCTCAAGTGAGGGTATGGCTCTGCCTTTGGTCAAGAGTACCTTCAGGACAAGGAGTATTTTTAACCAAGGCAGGAGAAGAAATGATGCAGAAAATTGCATAACCATCTGCAACCTTGGAATACTCCATGGGCACAGCCCAGGGCTGTATGGGGTTGTTATCTCTCAAGAACAGCTGTAGGATATGACTAAGGAGAGATGGTGCCCCCATTGCACTCTGAGAAGGCCCAGCTTACACAGGAAATCATTCTCTTACCTCCCTTTGGGAACAAAGGGGGAGCTTTGTTTGATGCAGACTTCAAAAACAAGTGACCTTAGGGGCACATCTGGTATATTTTCTTTGGTCCTCCAGTGCTGTTTTTATTTCTGAGTGGACGAATATTTAAATATTAGAAGAGTTCACAGGACAGCACGGACCTTCAGGTTTTCTGGTGCACTCACCCACTTCCTGCAGTGATCTGAGCCCAGCAGGGGCCACCCTCTTCCCTTGGGTCAAGCCTGCTCCCATCTACACTGTCCCAATCCCACTGAGTTTCTCCCCATCGCAGAAACTGAATGTTTTGTTGTTCTAACACAGGCTTAACAAATATTTATCTACATCCATATTCCCACCTAGAATGGGAAAAAGAACTCTACATTGAGAGGGCCAGAATTTCTAGACAAATATGAAGAAGCTATGGTACTTTTTCTTCTGATAACAGACAGCTTCATTCAATTTACATGTCTTTTACAACCCCTGACCTCAATGTTTTCATGCCTCACCCCTTCAGTCATCCTGGTCCAGATCCTCTGTTTTGTCTGAAGCATCCTTTACCATTCTTCTTATCTGAGCTTCCCTCCAGTTCCATATTTTCCCACTTTAAGCTTAGGCTCAGATTGTAACCACATCCCTGGGAAACAAAAAAAAGGAGCTGCAGCGAGAACTTCAGCAGAAAACTCATCAAAGGCACATGGCACCATTTCGTTTCAGCTGCTCCTCTCTTCTTCTCCTTGAATTAATTAACACATACACACTCCGTTGATACCAGGCCTCATTTTATTAAAGGTACTGGGAAATGGAATTTGAGTTGGATGAATTAACCTACTGTTTAATTCAAAACCACTTAAGGACCTGTGCAGTACCAGCTCTTTGGGAGAGGTGTAGAGTTTACATTCTCCACCCAGGAGCAGCAGGCCATCAATGTAGAAATGAGAATTGGGAGCAGTTTCCTTTGATAATTCAACAGACCAGAGCGCAGTACAGTGTGAGGTGGAATTGGAAGAGAATGGGGTAGCTCACCCTTGCAGGGGGTAATATTTGTCATTGACATTGTATAGAACCACAGCACAATTCAGTATTCACTAATTCAGTGTTTAGAACAATGCTTTTTATTCTATTTTATTATTGCTTTGAATTTCTCTATAAAAATGTCACATTTGTATCGCCTTTACCTAGGGCAGCCATAACTATAGAACATCACTACCACCACCTTGGCCACCCCACCTCGATGTGCCCAGGTGCTCTCCCCTGTCTGTGATGGCCCTCCATTTCCTCTATCAATCCTCCATGGCCAATCTAGAGCCACACAGTTGAGCTTATTGTGAAACCAGGCCTCACTACTTTGCCTGGCTGATTCACAGTCCTCCTCCAAGCTCTATAAAGGTTGTGTGGTCAAGTACCCTTTTCATCTACACAACGGAGTCTTAGAAAAGTGGGGAGACTTTCCTAAGGTCATACTAGAAACTGGTGAAACACAGAGAAATCCAAGTTCATTGGATTTCAAGTACTTGTGATTCATAAGAGCTTTGTTTCTTTCTGGTCAGTGTCCTAATCATATGGTCTGCAGTGCGCTTTTGGTTGGCTTTACCACCTAGGTCAGACCACTGGGGAACTTGTGCTATTCTGATCAACCATATTTAGGGTTCCTCCTCTTCCATGGGGGCAAAGAGAACTCCCATGCACACTTTATCCATGCAAATTCTTGGACCTTGAAAAATTTTCTGCTTTTCTGTGAACAGAAACTGAGCAACAGGGAAATGCAAGTGTCTGTTTGAGTGTGTTCATGTGTGTGTGTGTGTGTGTGTGTGTGTGTATGTGTGTGCACATGTGTGTAGAAGGCTGGAGGTGTGGAGTGGCACAGAGGCACATGTAAGGGGAAAGCCCTTTTGAGATAGAACAGTAAGTAGAGAAACAGAAAATCTAGGCGTGGCAGGTTTTACTGGCTCCCCCTGCACTTCATAAACATGGTTTCCTGCCTAGAAGACCTTCCCTGGGTCCACATTTCCCTTTCCTGCTTGATGCTCTTCAGGAACAATTCCTTTGCTTCTTGAACAGTCAGTGCCTACTGCAATAATGCAAATCCCCAATGTCACAGAATAAAGAATCCTCTTTCTTGGCCCTTTACCAGGCCCTCTCACCCTTGTTTCTCAGACCCAGGACCTTAGGACACCAGCCTGGGGGCCTGCTGCTCCTGCACTCACCAAGAACAGAGGCCAGGTACACCGGTCTACTTCTGAAGAAGGAATTGGGATAAAGATGCATTGTAAATTAACAGTGACATTTAAGTGCTACAAAGTGGTTTTAGAAATGGATTCTAATTTCCTGAGTAATGTATATCTGTTGAAAAAATAGAAAATCTATATATACAGACAAAATTCTCATCACACTTACAGGGAAGCATTATAACTTCTTTTTCCATATTATCCAAGATTTTTCCTATTAATATGGATGGGTGTGCATTGTCTTTATAATAAGCATGAGAAGTATGTACAGTTTCATCACCCACTTTTCTAAGGAATTGACTATTATGGCTTTGGTGTTATTCTGTAATTTGCTAGCAATACAATTTTACCTATATTACTCTCCCTTAACTTTTTATAATACATTATTTACCAAACAAGTGACTATGGAAGGGCCAAGAGCGAGAAGAATCAATTTTTTAAAAATTACATTTCTGACCAAAGGTCCATCTGTCATATGCAGGAAGTTATATATACATCATCTTATTTAACCCTTATACTCAGCTGATTTTAACAAAGTTCATATAGATAAGAAGAAGCAAATCCACTAGAATCTCCCTAATGTCAAAATGTAGCTATTTTTACCGGGTGTGGTGGCACAGAATTTAAATCCAGAACTTTGGGAGGTTGAGGCAAGAAGATCACACACTTGATCCCAGCCTGGGCAAGGCATCTTAAGAGAGAGACTCTGTCTCAAATTAAAAATTTAAAAAGTTGGGCCCAGGGATTTAGCTCAGTGGTTCGGTGGCCTGCCTTGCAAGCGCAAAGACCCGAGTTCAATCCCCGGTACCCAAAAAAAAAAAAAAAATTAAAAAGTAATAGGGATGAAGCTCTTCCCACCTTTTCCACTATGTTGCTCTGTCAGTGAAGTAAAACTTGAGTAAAACAGGAGAAATGTGTACCACTACCAATAATGTGATTAGAGGGTCAAAGAAAATGCCCACCATTACCACGGAACCCATGCCTACCATTTTCTGTAAATGTCTCTGATGGGTGCCCATACAGAAGGTTAATCTCATCGCTACCAACAAATGCTCTTGTAAGCAACTCAACCTACAATGACATGCTTTTGAAGCAGGAAGAAAATGGGAGAAACTGAGGCAGCTGAGGAGACTTTTTAAAAGGCAGAACCATCTTTGTCCACTCGCTACAGAGAAAAGCTGGCAGATACTGTTAACTGGAGCTCTGCTAACTGGAGCTGATTGGCAACAATACCATCCCTGCAGCACACTCCAGGGAGTCCCAGGAAAACACTCAGGACCTATTAAATTCAACTTCACCTTCTACTTTCTGTTTCCTGTAAAAATTCAGGGTAAACAGGCAAATTTCCTTATTCTCACTCATATATATTGACTACATTCTGAAAAAGCAGAACAACATGGTCCGTGTCAGAAATCTCTCATTTTCCTTCTGGGGATGACACTCAAGAATACATGTGCCCCACTTATAGATTTTGGTATTTTCTGTTGTATGGGTTGGGGGATTAGCAGTCTATAACTTTACCCTTTGCTTGAAAGGAGAATCGTTATTAGCTAGTACGGTACTCATTCATTTCCTTCAGTGCTTCAGTTATAACTCTAAACTATTTAATGTCTTTGAAGAAATCAATTAGCTCTTCTGTTGATATTTCTAAAGTACTTTAATGCAGGTCTGTTTTTTGCTTGGCCTTTAAAAGTATTTCCATGGCAGCCATTTAACAGATAGCAGACTTTTCAGGAAATTTTCAGTGCTTTGTAGGATTTGAAAGGACCCTGTTAAAGAATATTTGTGCAATTAAAAATATAATTGCTCATTGATAGAAATGTACTATTGATGCAAATTCCCTTAAAATGAAAGGTATGTCTTATAATTGATTTTTTGGCCATAAAATTATGCAATGGCCTATTTGCTTAATTATACGGGAATTTTAAGATATAAGGCAGTACTCAAAGCAGTGCTGGGAAAGTCACAACTTATTTAAAATTTTAAGTGAAATTTGTTATTTTCCCTGGTGGCACATCCCTGTGTCTGATGGGCATTTTTCATTTCCAATGTTCTTCTCTATCTTCTAATCAAATAAAATTTATAGAAACCATTGAGCACCTGTTGTTGTTGACTTTTAAAAATTCTCAAACCCAGTTCATACAATGGGCAGTAATAGAGTAACAACATATCCTCATTTTTTCCAGACAGCAAAATTAAAGGTGTTGGTGTGGCTAAAGTCATATTGCCATTAAGGATCAAAACCAGAATTTGAGGGCTTCATCCTCTGATTCCCAAAGAGGTCTTTGCCAAGGGGCTGTTTGCTAAGGGACTGTTGTAGGAATATATCCAGCTGTACAACCACAAATACATTTGTGCCTTCTCTCTTCCTCCTGTCTAGGCCCGGGGTCAAGGCCAAGGTCCCAGGACTCTGATTAGAGTCTTTGGCTTATGCCCTGGGTGCCTGTGTTTTAATGCTTCCCAAATCATTTTCATGTAGGAAGAATTGAGAGACCTGCTTAAAATCTAAGAATCCATTTCCTTTGGCCTCTGCTTATAAATCTCATTTTCTGCAAACTGTCTTCATTAGGCTGTTGCTCCCTTCGGGACCCATCCCTCATTAATGTGAAGTAACCCTATAGGAGACTGCCAGCTTTGGGAGACAGAATGATAGAGTGTGTAGCTTGCTTCTTTCCTATCCAAACTCCTTGGTATCATCTCACTCATCCAACATCTAGGTGAAAAATTCAGTGGCTTTTTTTCCTAAAGCTAAGAGAAGTTGGTAAGGGTAATTGTGATGACAGAAAGCACTGACATGTTTGAAAGAACACTGAGAGTTCAACAGACTTTTATTCGAAGCATTGTTATATATTTTGGCTAAGACATTCAGCTTCTCAGAGCTTGTAAAATAGGAATCACCATAGATCCCTCTTTGAGCTGTTGGGGCATTCTGTATGGATCTCAAGCCAATCTGTACCTTCTTTCTCCCATCCTATGTAACCAGGGTGATATACTTGGTGAAAACAGAATTCCAAAATATCTTGAAAAGTGAGATATATGATGATAAATGGGACTTCAAAAATGGCAGTACATATATGATCAAGCCATGGATTTGAGAACAGACAGCTAAGTTTAAATCCTCCTTCCCCCATTGATTGGTTGTGGGCCTTCGATCATGACACTGAGGTCTTAGGTATAAGCTTCAGACTCTTCCTCTGTAATGGGGGTGCTAACATCTCACAGAACTAGAATCTACGAGAGGTGGGACAGTTGAGATTAGCTGAATATTTTTGAGGCCTGCTGTCATGTTTCTTGGACACTTACCTTGACCATCAAGGCCAGAGCTTGCAGAATTTGGGTGTACCAGCTGTCTTTGTGCCATTTCTTCTTTCTCCCAATCTGACCGCCATCTTCTCTTCTGGCCTAACATCCTTTTCCAATGGTTCTGCATCTCTGAGACTCAGCTTCTCCTCTACCCGAGTCTTAGAGGATCAGACCTAAATATATCAATAAACATAAAGAATAGCCAGGGACATAATACTAACAAGTGTTTGCCCTTATTTTTGAGATATATAGCACATAGAAAAACACACTTAAAACAATTGAATCACCAAAGTCCCCCCATTGGGCAGCCTCTCATCTTTTTCTAACAGTCCTTCTTTCTTGGCTAATGCCTGCCTTCTGGATGTTTTATTCGCATTTTCACATCCCCATAAGCACAAGCTCATTCATACATAATGCATACCTCATTTTCTGCTTCTTATCTCTAGCAGCCTTAAGAGGTTGTCCAGGGCTGGAGAGACAGAAGGTTACAGAACAACTTTTGTCTTTAACACGTGTATGTACGTATATTATCTATGATGCTTTGCACGAGTGGGCACTCAGTAATTGAGTTTCCACCTCACTTGGATATTAATTACAGAATAAGGGCAAAGCAACCTACTACAGATATTTATGGAAAGTCTGTTACTACCAACTCCTTCTCATTCCAAGTATGTTAAATCACTTCCCTGATGGTTCTGATTCTGAAAACCAGTAACATAACCTGATACACAAGTCTAAAGCTCTGCTGTCCAATATGGTAGCTGCTAGCCACCTGAACCTTTTAAAATTTAAATGAATTAAAACCCAATGAAATTTTAAATTTGGCTGCTCAGTCACACTAGCCATACCTCAAGTGGTCAATAACTGCAAGTGACTAGTTGGTACTATATCAAACAGCACAGATAAGGAAATGAGGAACATATTCAACATGGCAGCAAGTTCTGATGGACAGTGCATCTTTAGTTTGGGAAACAATGCCATAGTTTGAATATGGTTTGTATCCTACCCTCCAAGTCCATATGTTAAGGGTTTGATCCCCAGTTGGTGTTAACAGGGGACAGTGGAACCTTTGGAATATGAGCCCAGATGAGAGATTGTTAGGTTGTTGAAAGCATGCCCACAAAAGGGATTGTGGGACGTCATCCACCGTTGCTCTTGCTGTCCCTGGTTTAAGAGGTGACTATTTCCTTGGACTCACTCTTCCACTATGAAGTGAAGCCCTTCTTAGAGGTTCACACCAATGAGGCCTTTTGATCTTGGACTTGAATCTCCAGAATGATGAGCCAAAATGCACCTGTCTTTATTGTATGAGTTTATTGTATGAGTAGCCTGTGTCAGATGTTTTGTAATAGTGAAACAGAGCTGACAGAGAATGACTTCATTACTCACAGTGCCTCATTTCAGCCCTTCCTGGTCCTCTATAGGTTCAAGACTATAGGAACTGAATGTTAGCACAGAAGAGAGGGTAGCAGGCAGAGTGGTAGGAAGCAGAATGGGGGCAAAGACAACCTTGCATGTATATTCTGTGAGTCCTAGTCCACTAGATCAAGATGGGTCTTCCAAAAACCAAGCCAGAAACCCTCAAGAGTCTCAATCTACCCCAATCATTACATGGTTTATAATTAAACTCTTTGGGAAAGGAACGCTGAAATTATTTTTCATCTTTTAAAGTGAAGACATAGATATAGGCAAGGACTCTATAAACAGAACCACATTTACACAAGAAGTAGACTGAGGATCAACAAGTGGGATCACATCAAATTAGAAAGCTTTTGCACAGCAAAGAAAACAAGCAAGTGAAGAGACAAGCTACAGAATGGGGGAAAAATTTGCAAGCTATTCCTCAATAGAGGATTAATATCTATAATAGATACAGAACTTAAAAAATTAGACTCCCCTGAAAAATTAAAGAATTAATCAAAAGGGGTACAAGTGAAATGAAGATACACTTCTCAGAAGAAGTACAAATAGCCAATGAATGCATGAAAAAATGTTCAACATATCTGGCCATTTGGCAAATGTCAATTAAAAGAACATGTAGATTCCATCTTACTCCAGAACAAATGGTTATCACCAAGAAATGCAATAGCAAATGCATATTAATAGAAATTAAAATTTGGAAAAAATAAAGTGACATAGAAATTGGGAGTAATTATTGAGATACTTCTAAAAGAAAAATGTCTGAAAGTTCTCACTGGGAGACAGCTTATAAAAGCTTTTGTAGTCTCCTGCCTCTGTTTCACTCCTTTTCCTGCCCCTTTTTTTTTTACTTCTCCACAGAACCAAGACAGAAATAAATTATATAATCTGTTAAGTCTTCAGGAAAAAAATAATAGAAATTGTGAATATTAATTAAATACAAAAATGAGTGCTTATTTAGACTTCACATGCCTGGAATCTTTGAAATTCAAGGCCATTCCTCTGAGACTTCTGAGGAGTGTGATCTCAGACCTCTTTATGCAATCACTTTACCAGAAATCAGCGTGTCTTTTCCTCCCAACCCTGAACATTCTGTACCTCCATGAAATAACCAATAATCACAGGAGCCGTGCAAGTGAGGATTTCTGGAGCTCAAACTTCATTAGTGCCACAGTAAATTCAACTCTGACCACAAAGTATGGGATTGCTGGTAGAATTGAGGGTGACCCCAAGTATTAGAACATCCCATTCTTTTTCTTGTACAAATGAAAATGACCCTGGAAAGTAGTCTTTCTACTATACCATAACTTTTAACATTAAGAACAAGAACCCAGGCCTCCAGCTTTTCAGTCTGTGTTCTGGCCTCTAAACCATTTTCTCATCCAAGATACCATTATGTTTTAGTTACTTTTTCTCT
Organism: Fukomys damarensis; assembly: GCF_012274545.1. Lineage (NCBI taxonomy): Eukaryota > Metazoa > Chordata > Mammalia > Rodentia > Bathyergidae > Fukomys > Fukomys damarensis. Next base: position 40,477,696 of record NW_022900932.1, read on the forward strand.
CATTGCTGAGACAATAACTGACATTAAAGCTAAAGGAGGAAAGGTTTATTTATCTCACAGTTTGTAAAGGTTTCAGTTCATAGCTGCCTGGCTCCAAGACAGGGTGGCATGGCAGAGAGGCATGATAGAGGGGAAACAGTCCATGGTGGGAAGAAAGCAGCAAAGCAACAAAGTAGTGGAGAAGCAGCAAGCAACAAGCAACCAGCAGTGACACTCTTTCCATCCCTTATATCCTACCCAGGCTACCCACTCTTAAGGCAGGTAGCACTCACACTCAGGGTGAGGCAGCCTTAATCCTTGCATTACACCATGAATCAATCCCAGCATCACATTCTTGATCCCAGCATCAAACAACCTAGATCCAGCCACTTCTTAAATGCCCACCTATGACTGCATGAGGCTTTGGAGAAACATCTAGATACAAGCCATAACACATCATGAAGTAGTCAGGCAGGCAGCTGAAGGCATAGCTCACTGGCCTAGCATGCACAGGGTCCTGGCTTTGATCCCCAACCAAATAAAGAAGGAGGAGGAGGAATAGAGGAGGAGGAAAGGGAGAAAGAAGAAAAAGAAGAGAAATAAGAAGCAGAGAAAGAGGAGGAGGAGGAGGAGGAGGAAGGGAAGTGGTCAGAGTCCAGAGCCCCAAGCTTAGAGTCAAAAGATTTGAGTTAAAAGTTCATGACCTTCATTTTACCAGAAATGAGATCTTGGGAAAATCCAACAGCTTCTCAAAATCTGGGTTTCTTCTAAAACTGGAGAGTGTCCTACAGTTCTCTGGTTTTTTGTATGTTTCAGTGAAATTATATAT
>NW_022900932.1:40478752-40509944 GCF_012274545.1 Fukomys damarensis
ATATATATACCATAGTAGGTGCTTAACTAACATATATTGCCACATGAGTCTAAGAGTATTCCTTGAACAATGCTTTTCTACAAGAGGGTATATGTTTGGAGCATTTCTACAAAATCAAATGATAGTACTAAAATTCCTTAAACTTTTTGCAAGTCTAAATTAAAAGGAACCACTTATCCTTATATCATTTTTGCAATTCAAACAACCCTGGTGCTGAATTCCCATAGTAAAACATTATTATAAAATTAGCTGTATCTAGGTAAATAAAATATAGAAGTGACTTACACTTAATGTATTCTTCATTCTTTTATTGTATGTTCATCACTAGTCTTATGCATTTAAAAATATGAATTTAGATAAATTTATAAAATATGGGGTATTGCCTCTATCCTGTTTTACCTCATGTCAGAAGAGATTTCATTTCTGTCACATATACAGAGAACCATTTTGCTTTTTTCCATTTGTTTTCATTGCATACTTTTTTCTATATTTGTTCTTTGACACTGTTTGTATTGAAGCGGAGTTTGCCTTCTTTTCACTTTATCTCTCCATGGCAACAGATATTGCAATGCCACACACAAGAATGCAGAATTACAACCTCCCTGCCAGATCATGTAGAAAAAAACAGCAGTGTACAGTGTAACCAATAATGGAAACTTGACATCATTAATGAATGAGCCCAATTTTTCTTCTTCAGATAGAAGATAGATCACAATTCAATTCACCTTTGCATTTAAGTATTTGCAGAATGAAAGACTGATTGACTATTACCATTTGCTCTTTAATTGCTCATAAGTTGTCTGATTAATAATATATTTGAGAAGTTGTAACTATAATGATTATAGTTTATTGAATAACCTTCCATCAAGTGTGTACTGTCCTCAATATTGCATGTACATGAGCTCATTGCACCTTTACTACAGCCTTATAAAATGATCATTATCATCTGTTTGGAAATGCACCTGAAGAGAGGTTAAGTGATGTGCTTCAGGTGACAGCTCACAGCTAGGAAGTAGAAGAACCACACATTTCTCCTGTCAAGATTGATAGTAAAGCTTAGTCTCTTGACATCTCTGCTGGCATGCGAGTCCAGAATTTATAGGGAGATCAATGTCAACTTTATTGATCTATTATTCATAAATTACTACTTCTATCTCTGTCATAAAAGGGGGTACATTTTTTCATCTCTAATATGTTCTCAATGCCTTCTCAGAGTTTCTGACAGTGACTTTTACATTGCAAACCTACCCTCCTTCAGTCTCTAGTATTTGTCTGAGTCCAGAGATCTGAACTCATCTGAAATAGCCACATGCCCTCCCCGTATCCAGTTTGTTATAGTCCTCCTAGTAGCTAGTTCAAGTGCTCAGCTGAAGATTATGCTCTTGAAAATTTGTTCTCCTTAGAAGCATTCATAAGTATTGACATGAGAAAATAGTTTGAATCCTTTAAGACTTTGCTATCAAGTCTTTCTCATTTGTAAAATGGGAAGGTAGTAGTATGCTGTCAATCTCTTCGTATTCTTAGGTGTCCAACAAATGTTACTTCTTTTTTTTCCCTTCTTTTGATGAAGAAATGAGAAATTAGGCTCAACTTTAAAATATTTTTATTTCAAATATTACCTAAACAGGTCTATTATGGGTTTTTTGTTTTTTGATTTTTGGTTTTGTTTTGTTGGGTTTTTTGTTTTTTTTTTGGTACTGGGGATTGAACTTGGGTCCTTGCACTTGAGAGGCAGGCAGTGGGTCTGTTATGGTTTCTATCTAGACGTTTTCCCCCAAGAACTGCATTTGTTCATAGACAGGGCTTTTAGAAGCTGAGTGAATCACACCATAGCTAAGTGTGATGTTAGGCAATGGGTTGGAAAAGGCAAGACACTGGGGGGTTCCTCCCTTCACTCTCTACTTCCTGGCCACCATGAGATGAGCAGCTTTTCCTCTGCTATCCCTTTCTGCCATGCCCTTCTGCCCTGGAGCATGGGCTAAAAATGTAAGCCATATCTAAGATTGAGTGTCTGATTTATTTCACTTAACATTATGGTCTCAAGGGGCATCCATTTTCCTACAGTTGGCTGAAGTTTATCCTTTATAGTAGGATAGTACTCCATTGTGTGGAAATACCACATTTCCTTTATTCATTCATTTGTTGATAAACATTCAGACCACTTCCAAAATTTAGCTATCATGAATTTGCTGCTATAGATATGGGTATGCAGGTAACACTACAATATGATGTCTCTAACTCTTGGAGAGATACATAGAAGGAGAATAGCTGGGTCAAATAGAATCTACATATATAAACTCCTCACAAACAATGTAATCATTATACACGGCAAACATGCACTAAGAAAAAGAAAAGGAAAAAAGATTGAAATACTATTGAGACCACTAAAAAATTAAAACATGGGCCAAAATAAACATGTCCTTTAAGTTATGGGTGTCAGTTACTGTGTCTTGACAACAAGCAAAGTGACTACAACAAGATCTCACTTGGCCACTTGCTCTAAAACAAAAACAAACAAAAAAACCTTTCCTCTGTTATTCTCTATTATCTGCATACCACTTATTTTCTTGACTCCACTTTCCACAAATTTAAGTATTTGTGATGCACATCTGCTTTCTTCCTTCCTTCACCAAGCTCCTTGAGGTTGGCAAGAAAATGCCACTGTGTAGTCGCCATCTAGTACAGTTTTTGGCACAGAGTGCTTGCTCAATAAATATTTGCTGAATGAGTTTCTTAAGAGAAGCGGTGTCTTCCCACCAGTTCCTTATCAAAGTCAGCTTGAGTATCCCATGTTCTTAAATCCCCAGGCTCAGAACTCAAGCACTATCTTTGATCTGCCTTTAATATTTACTGCACAGTCCCGTTGATATTTTCTCTGTCTGCTCTTTCTTTTCCCAGTTCTGTAGTTTCTATCAAGTGAAGCCACTTTTATGTTACCCTGAAAACTTTCCCTTAAACATTCTCTTGCACTTACTTATGCAAAAGCACTAGGGATTCTTTTGTTTTAAAAATGCAACATAGCTTTATGCCTCTTCAGGAATAGTTTAAAAATCCCTTCACTGTCATTGAAACACCTATATTCTCATTCTTCCCAAGACCAGGCCTAGGCTAGAAAAATCTGTAGGTCTCTATATTAGGGCTCAGTCATGTCCTAAACTCTCTTTTGGTTCCACCTTCCAACTGAAATTCCCTCTCCACTCCTGCCTGTCAAAACTTAGCCTTTCCTTATAAACCCCTAGTTCAAAATTTACTTGCTAAGATACAACTTCTCTCTCGAATTTATTATTAACTAGTTTGGAATCATGGCTATGTCCCTTTAATTTTCTTTTTTTTTTTTTTGGACAATTCATCACATAGAAATGCTCCTCCAAAAACCAACTATTATGAGATGCATGGCTCACAAGGAAGCTTTCATATTTACTACAGCCAGAGCATAGGGGGAAGAAAAGTGCTGTAGTACAGGGAACTGAGTTGGATAGAAAGATGAAATACTCTCAGTCAGCTAAATCCATTATTGTTGTTTTAATTTTAATATGCAATTCTTTAAGGTCTGTGTTTTTAATATTTATTTATTTATTAAACTCGTGAGGTGAGATTTGAAAGCCTATCATGCAATTCTAGTGAATTTAACAATCAATTTTTAAAAGATTTTGAAATTATACTTGGCCCTATTTATAAACTTAAGCATTTATAAATTTAATGTAGTCTTATATTTTTTCATATCCTTTTAAAAGGGATTGTAAAAATAATTCATTCATAAATATGATGCCTCAGATTCTTCCAAATGTTCCAATGCTGCAAATACATGTGGCAAGGTTTTCACTTAAAATCATAAATCAAACTCAAGTTTGCAAATACACATTCTAACTTTGAATAGAAATGACTTAAAATTTGTAATTATTTCAAATCACAAAATAATAAATATGTGCTGATTCTATGACCTTAAAATATTAGTATCCTGGATTTGATTTTTCTTAAAACATGTCTATGCAATTCAAATTAAGGTTGGAAATGGTTGGACCTTTCATTATTTTATTATCTTTTTAAGTTTGGGGGATTACCTCCTCATATAATGTGGGAATATCCTTTGCAGAGTGAAATTGTGAAACGATCAGAGATTTCAGTGGGTGGCTGTCTGAATTTCCTCCTTTAGAAAGCTTCATGGAATTTATTGTAATAACTACATAATGTTAGAGTATTAAAGGATGGGAAAAGGGGGAGAAAGGAGGTCAAGTTACCCATTTCCTTGGCCTCAAGTTTCAGGTGTTACCTAGTGGTAAGCTTCTTACAAATGTCTGTATTTCCAACCCAAATTAACAATTGGGCTGGATTTTTATATTTCCTTGGCTTTTAAGATAAGTATCTTTTTCATCTAACTCATATTTGTTTTAATATTCCTTTTTTCATGTATTCATGATCGCTTTAGGGTCATATCTCTTGTAATTAGTAGTACAGTATGTATTAAATGCTAAGTATCACTTCAGCTTTTGCTGTACTTTTTATCCTATCCTGTGAGGCCACTCTGCTAATAGTCCAAATCCACATGCCAGGCAGACCACTTCAGTGCCTTCTATCAACATTACTCCAGCACTACTATAAGAGATGGTGAAAATCTCCCAAGGTCAGCCATCAGAACTGTGATAAGGACTAGATACTTACATCCAGACGGAAGGACAGAAAGGAGAATTTAGGGAAACATGAATACAGCTTAAATGAAGGACTATCTAATGGTAGGAGTGGTTGGCTTCTATTTTGCTCCACTGAATAAGGGTAGCAAACTCAAGCACTTAAGCCTAGGAAGAATTTCCTAAGAATTGTCTGTCTCACAAAGAAGTAGATTGCCCCTGAAGAAAAGTGAATCCCTAATCACTAGAACTACCCAAGTCAATCTGGATACCTGTTTGTCAAGGACATTCCTAGAATTTCTAACAATAGCTATGAAGTTGACTTAAATGGTTTATAAAGTCACTTGCACCTTTGAGGATTTCTGAAAGCAGAGTTCACAAAGCTAGATAGCGCATAAAAGGTACCTATGGTTTATATCTAAAAAGTCCTCCATGAGCTCCAAAGCCTCATGAGTTCATAGGTGGAACTTTAGGGAGATGACTGGATCATCAATGGAATATCCCAGTGATGGTTTTAGAGCTGGATGTGATGTTGGGAGGTGAAGCTTGGTGGGAAGAGGGGTCACTGTGGGCCTGGCTTGCCAGAATAGATGATCCTCGTCGGCTTCTTGACTGACTTGCCATGAACTGTTTCTCTGCTGCCGTGCTCCTCTGCATGCCACGCTGCCTTGGTGCCAACCATGAACTAAAACTTCTAAAATCTATTGGACAAAATAAACCTCTTCTCCTTTAACTTGTGAGTGGCAGGTACTTTCTCCCAACAATGAGCAAGTGACTAAGACAGCATCTAAATGTCAAAAACGTAATAGTGTCATTATATTGCCCCCATCCTGGAGCATGGGCATGTCAAACCTCTTGGTGCTAAAAGCCTTCCTCTTTCCTGGGACAGAAAACCTTTGAGTTTTACAGAAACAGCAGAAGTAGAGATAGATCAGGGAAGCGAGGAGGAAGAAAGAGAAGAAGTTACAGCAACAGCTGGAAGAAATTAGTGCCACAGCGAAAGCAAAATGAACAACTTTCCTGAAAGGAGAGGGAGAACGTTGTCACTCTGCATTCTAAGAAAGTGAAGTTCTGGGAAAGCTTTATTTTAAGACTATAGTCTTTGAAGATATAGGTAAGATTGTGTATTAGTGTGCATGCATATTCATGTATGTCCATATGAAAAACAGGCGATTATAATTTAACAGAGGTTATGTCCACTAAGTATAGGTTATTCATTTTGGTGGCAAAGCAAGTCATTTGGACATTTCATTATTATTATGTATATTATATTTTCATAATTATGTTAGCTAACATTTATTGAGACACTGAGCAGTGACAGGAGCCACACTAGGTATTTTCCATATTCTGTCCCATTACACACTGGGTACAGATTCAGCATGGTACAGGAATCAAAAAAAAAAAAATCAATACAGGAAGATGCCTACTGACCACTCTTCACACAACTAAATTTTAAGGTTCTCTGGTTGGATTCCTGGCTTTGAAACTCTATCTCCTGCACCATTTTACCAGGTATAAAATTTAACTTCTCAAAACCACAGATTTCTAAATGTAAAATGTAGTAGATGATATACCCACTGTATCACAAGAAGTTTTGTGAAAATTAAATGAGGAAATGCATGTAAAGTGATTACTCCAGTATCTGAAGCACCTAAGTGCCCAAAAAATGAAGACATCCTTTCAGGGGAATGGATACAATTTTTCTATAAAGGTGTGTGAATATTTTAGGCTTTGTGAGCTATTCAGCCTCTACCACAACTACTCAAGTGCTCAACTATTTTACATCTAGATATTAAAATTTGAATGTTATAAAACTTTCACACACCCCAAAATACATTTCTATTCTTCGACTAGTTAAAAATACAAAACCCTTCTTTAACTCAGTATGTGTGCGATAGTTTACTGGCCCCTGGACCAGCAGTCAGAAAACCTTTGCCTCTAAAACACATTGGCCTTAAGCAAAGTTTCTCAGGCCGTCAACTTTGCCCCAGAAGAATATTCTTCTCTAATATCTCATCGTTTATTCTTTGCAGATACAATTTTTAAAAATATTTTCTAAGGGTCCCCACTGTACTAAATCTTGCAAGAAAAGCAGACCACCTCTTTGGTACTTCCAACCCTGACAGAGGGTCAAAGTGTAAACTCATGGAAATCTGATTACCACAGTCTAATTACCATCATTTTTCTTACTCTCGCTATACTCATCAAAACCTGTCTACCTCCCTATTAGGGGAGCTTCACATTAGCCTTTCCAAATTGGAAAAGGGAAGTTAGGCATTTTCCAATGCATGAGGCTATATAGGTACATATATATTCTATGACTTTCCTGGAGAGTGACTTGGCAATATGTGTCAAGTTTTTAATGCTGCAAATCTTTGTGACAAGGTAGCTGACCTTCAAGGAATATGCCCTAAGGAAATAATTATATGTATGTGAAAAAATGTATGAGCAAGATGTTCATTGCAGTCAGCGCCCCTCAGGCTAAGATCCTATGAGCGACTAGCTGATTAGTAAGTATAGTTGAGCTATGCTTTTTCTACCTCTGACCTACCTCTGGTCCAAACATCTATGATGAGAAGAGTTTGGAACTGAATAGGGTCATGTGGTAAAGGGATGACCCTTTGAGGGACTGTGAAAAGGGAGACAGTGCTTTCCAACTAATATTTAATAGCACAGAAAGACAGAATATAATGGCAAGTGAACTGAGTAGGATAGAAACTGTCCATATGACAGTCTAATTTCGAAAATACAAAATTCCTTAAAAAGAAATGAAAATTTGCAAAAAGGGATTATTTAGTAATGAAGTTATATGTGACCATATAATCAAAGCCTAGTTCTAAATAAATTATTTCTCTATTCATTCAAATGTTTTGCTCTTGCCTCTCATGCCACAGTGCACCCACCAATTTGTGTAATTCATCCTAGTATATCACCACAACAGTGAAAGTGACGGGAAGAATTTGTTCCTTCATTTCCTTAAGACTATAAAGAAAGGTGGTACAAACACAAAGCTTTGGCATATCCCTACAAGCAGAAGTTGCACAGTAGTTCATTTGGTTATTTTTTAAAATTAATCTACAGGCATATAACACAAACAAACATCTATACATTTTCATGTGTACATGCATACACACACACATGGAAAGACCATTAGAAAGATACACCAAATTGAAATGGTTATTTGCTCTGGGTGGTAGAATTGCTGTGATGATCAGTTTCCTTCTTCATATTTTTTCTGTATTTTGTAGATTATTTGCAACTATAAATTAATTTGCATTTATTTTAAATAAGCAATAACTCTTTTAAAAAGAAAAGTATTAGTATTCTTTCACCAAGATAATGATAATTCATAATAATAGTAATGACCACACGAAGCTCCATTTCTGAGTCACCACCTGCCCCTACCTGTACCTTGTCTTTGCTCTTACATGTGTGAGCTGGATCGTCTCTGTTGAAGGAAGATGCAAAGCCATATTGATTGGCTGTACACACATATTGAAATGTACACACCTGCCACTCACATCTGCAGATCCATTGGCTGCTCTTCACCCCACTTGTGCCTCTGTGGAAAGATCTGTGAAGATCTGTTTTAACCAGGCTCCTTTGATTTCTGGCATCAGTCTAACTTGGCCAAAGCAACGTACATGCCAGCAAGGTCTACAAAATGCATAGCTCCACAGCTGCTTTCTGGTAGCATTCTCCACGTGTCTCTCTCCTTTAGTCCTGGTAACTGGTTTCTCCCTTGCCTACCCAGAACTAGTGGTTAAAAAAAAGGCTCCCTGCTATCATTGATCTAGGGTTCTGCACCAATCCTTGTCATATTCTGTAAGCCCTGTACACATAACTGAAATCCACCGTTTATTAAGCTCTCCCTTATTAACTGAGTTGTGTGTAAAACACATAACCTTTGTCTCCTGCTGAGCTGGGAATAGATGGATATGTTGCGTACACTTCCTAGGCCCATCACATTAGCCCATTTAAGTTTATCTAGTCTGCCAGCTTTCCGGGGCTCTCCCACAATGGCAACACTGACACAAGCACAGCTGGCTCCTGGGATTTCCAGGGCCTCGCTAGACTTACTTACCCCGCAAGTCTCATTCCCTAAAATCAGAAAGTCCAGAGGGTAAGGCCTCTTACAGTTCATGAATGCTGCCTCAATGTAGGCCCATGGCTCCAACTGCAGACCCCAAGATATTCCACTACTACCCTTTTGTCCTTTTCATTTCATAATCCATTGTCCACTTTTAGTTTTAATCCTCACATCCAGTGTTTAGCAACAGTCAGCTCCCTGAATTGAGGAAAACGCCATCAACTTCCAATGTGCCCAGCTCACATGCAGATTAGTTTTGTGTTCCTAGGGCCTCTATTTAGTACAGATGTTGCTGTACCTCTTCTTGTCACCATCTCTATTAAGGCTCTGGTCCAGATCCTGAAGGATGTGGGTGGTGTTAGGAAGTAAGAGAGAAATGAGAGGAGAATCCTAGCCACATATGCTGGTTTACAGTATGTAAATTGCTTGTTGACACTCACTTATAAGAAATGCCACACTTTCTTACTTTCTCTAAATTAAGTAAAATCCGACTTCTAGTCTGCACATACTGTAGCTAGAAGTGTCTAAGTGATCACCCTCACACATGCAGACTCACATAAACACTCTTATTCTCATGTGACACCTGGGAAATTCGGGCGAAGTACCTGAATCAAGTTCCAAGTAGTATAGTTGCTATTCTTATCTTTGGCCCTCCCATAAGGTAATGTCTCTGTCTGGCATTAATTCTCCATTGTCTGTCTGGCACTAGGCTCTTCTCTATTTTGGTTCTTTTTTTTTTTTTTTTTTTTTTTTTTTTTTTTTGGTACTGGGGATTGAACTCAGTACCTTGCTTGCACTTGCAAGGCAGGCGGTGGAACCACTAAGCTAAATACCCAGTCTTCATTTTCTACTGCTGCTTAACAAACTTCCCCAAGTTTAGTAGCAAAAGATACCATCAATTCATTAATAGTAGTTTATTATAACTCATGATTTTGAAGGTTGGCTGTATGGTTTTTCCACTCGCCTGCTCTAGGCCAACTTATTTAGATGAATGTCAGAGGTGCATTAGGGCCTGACTCAGACGAGATGACTGGGATGACTGGGCCTCTCTTTCATGTGATCTTCCTTCTGGACATCTTTGTGGTGTGGTGATCTCAGGATTCCTGGAAGATGAGAGTTGAAGCGAAGTTCTTTAAGGCCAAACCTCAGAAGTTGCACAATGTCATTTCCAGCATATCCTGATGGTCAAAGCAAATCATAAAGTCAATCAGGAATCTAGGAAAGAGGCAATAGCTTTCCCCCTCTAGATGGGAAGAGTGACAAAGTCATGTTGCAAAATGGCATGCAAGAGGCAAAGGATTTGCCATCTTTGGACACAATCTGATAGAAAGGAAAGAGAACATGATGTCTCTTCAATTTCATGATAAGACTTTAGCCAAAAAAGAAACCATTAATTTATCAATCAGATTTTTTTTGCAAATTGTGATTAAACTATCTTATGCATAATATATACACATAAAAGAATAATTTAAAATGTAAACTAATTCATTTTTAAAATATAATGTTTCCAATACATTGAAAGTTCCCTAAATGCTTCTTCAGATAGGTTTCCCATCTCTCCCACACTCCCCAATGGTAACTACTACCCTGTATTTGAACCTAATTACTCCCTGTGTTCTTTATAGTTGGTATACCTAAACTGTACACTGGCTAGTTCTGTCTGTTCATTAAACTGCTTATGAAATGTCATTCTGTAACTTGACCTTCACACTCAATATTGCTTCTGAGACTTGTTCATCTTGATGTATATTAATGTCATTTTTCACTTTCAATTCTATAACATCGTTAACTGTGTGACCATACATCAATTATTCATACACTGTTTTTGGATTTAAGATTTGTCAAATTAAAAATTACTATGAAAAAACCTGGTTTGGGCATTCTCTTATGGTATGCATACACAGAAGTTCATGTAGGCAGTGATGGCAAACCTTGTAGAGCTTTCAATAATACAAACACCCTGCTATGGCACAGATACCATAAGTTTGCCACCACTGATCAAAGATAAACACTTCATCCAGTCCTAAAAGAATCCCTGTCACAATGTACACACTAGTCAACTTTACTAGACAATTTCAAACTATTTTCAAATTTCCCCCCTTTTCAGTATTGTATGAAAGCTCTCACTGCTCCAAATCTGTGACAACCTGTAAGATTTTGATGCTAATTTTTTTCCAGTTTGGCAATCAATTATTATCCCATTTTAGTTTTAATAGGCATTTCACTTAATAGTGGGACTGAGACTATTTCCATAGACACATTGATCACTTGTTTGTTCTTCTTTGAAATGTTTATTAATATATTTTCCCAATTCTATTGAGTTTATTTAGTCTTAAGGATTCTTTATATATTCAAGTGTTACATGTATTGAAAATATCTTTTCTCTCAGCTAATGGCTTATGGTTTTGCACTTGCCAAATTAAATTTTCTTAAATCCCTTTGTTATAGTTGTAATTATATTTAAAATGACACTTCTCTAATTCCAATCCATTGTCCTTGAACAAATTTTTTTCACCTCAACTTTTTTTCTTGGGAAAAATTCCTTTCCATCAGGTTAGAGACACTCATTCAAATAGGCTTCCAGTAGGCTTAGCCCTTCCAACATACCCACAAAGCTATGAATTCTAGTTTCTTGGAAAAAGGCCCTTAGTTCTCCAATTTGTGCTGTGAATGAGCCAAAGTCACCAATGCAAGTAGTGAATGGGACCCAGTAGCCAAGGGAAAAGGTCTTCCAGCTCCATGGCTGGAGTGGTCAGCAGATTCAGAACGTCCAGACAGCTGGGAGGAGGGTGTAAGAGATTAGAGTCAGTTGACATTTTATACATACATTGGAGAAGCGTTTCTCTTTTATACTTCTGTCTCCACTGTTTTCTGCTGTCCCTCTCACTTCTTGCCATGGCTTTTATCTAAATGTCCCCCCAAAGCCTCATGTGCTCAGAGGGAGGGTTTTTGGAAGTGGCTGGATGGGGTGAGGGTATAGATTAGAGTGTGTATTTGAACACATGAATCCCAGTATGAGAACATTGGGTTTAGGGTGTATGATAACTAAAATGGTTTAACATAGCTCTAGGTATGAATAATGGAAGTCCCTCCCTGGGTGTGCGGGGCACTAATCAATAGGCTTATAGTCTGTATGGAATATAAAGGGATAGAAAGAAGTCACGTTTTTTCTCACTGCCTTCTGCTTGCCGTGCCATAGACTGTTTCTCTTCTGCAATGCCCCTTTGCCATGCTGCTCCGCCTGCCAACTATGGGCTGAAACTTCTATAAACTGAGCTGAAATAAACTTTTCCTCCTTTAACTTTGGGCATTAAGTATTTTGTCTCAGCAACAAGAAAAGTAACTAAGATCTTCTATCCCTTTGCTTTTCTCTACATTAATGTGATCTGTGTCCAGTCAATGAAAAACCCAGGGGAGTATGGCATGAGATATTTTGTCATCATATTGACAAATAAACCAAGTGTCCACTAAAACTTGGATGAGAACTTTCAATCAAGTTTTAACATTCTTGCTGTTAAGCAGCCTGAAGTTCTGCCCTAACTTAGAACTATTCTAAGTATTACACTTAGGAAAATACCTGTCTATGAATCACATTTTGTTTATTTTCTCCTAAATGTTTAACAAAAAGAACATTAGACTCTATCTCCTTTCTAACTTTCCCCAGCAGACCTTCATGGTCATCTTGAAGTAATAATCTTAGGTTCCTTTTCTATAACTCGAAGATCTCACCAACTCTCCATGAATTTAAAATATTTTAGAAGACAGAGTTTGGCATCTACATAGAAGACAAGGTATAGGTGTAATGGCATATTCAGAGTATTAAAATCAAGCTTTCCAGCTAGCTAGAATATGAAGACATCTATAATAGGAAACTTAACTAACAGATTTTTAAAAAACAACACAAGGAGGGTCATTTACTTCATAAATGTTAGTCAAAGCCCAAGGCATTCCCTCTGTGACCCAAACAGCCAATCTTCTGAGTTTCTTCCTCCCTAAACCTCTGCCTCAGCAACTCCAGCCCTCTTCCTATCTCACTTCCTCTCGCCTGCCTTGGCTTCTTCCTTTCCCACACATATTACATGGCACAGTCCTCTTAATTTAAATGTGTAGGCTTCACAATAGCAAGGGAAAGGGTGTGCCCTTGAGAAACCTTTGAGGTATAACGCTGCAGATGTCCCAGAAGCCAGGATTACCAAGGAAAACAGTGGGAACAAACACAAATGAAGAGCTCCATAAACTACCCCGACATGTCGGTCAGGGGAAGATTTCATCTCACTGGTTTGAGATCTCACCTCGTGGCAGGGAGGTAGGGAGCAGATGTGGGAGAGAGGGCAAGCCCTTGAAGGCAGGACAACAGAGCTAGCTCAAGATTGGGACTGGTGAGATTCACCCAAGACAGCAGAGCCCTAACCATCTGCATCACTCATTTCGCTATGGAACACACCTTCCCTTGCAGAAAATTCTGATATTATTCCCACATCTCTGTTTAGTTCTTCAATTCTCACTTCCCTTATTACAGTTATGTATCCCACCTTGTCAACTACACTCTCGTTCTTATTAGAGATTCTTTATACAGCACATAAAACTCTACAGGTGCTTGATTTATGCTAACCCAATGAAAGCATGAGGGAGTTAAAAAAAAAAACTCCCTCTCTTTCTAAAGTAAGATCCTAATTATTCTAGTCTTTTTGAACAATTATAGTTATCCTTTCCCAAATAATTGCCCTTATGTACAAAGAAAGGTATTTCAGCTATGGAAGAGTTGTGTTTTTAGAGAAATGGATATTTCAATTTTTATGAAATACTCTGTATTTAATTTCCTATACTAAATTGATGAGACTGTGCATTTCTTGGTTCTTTTAGGGGAAGCAATGTATTCATGAACTAGTATAAACAATGCATGCAGCACCAAGGTATGCCCCACAATCCTTCCCTCTCAGAGGGTCATCAAAGCCAAACCATTTCCATAATAATACTAAGAAATCATTTGCACTTGTCACCGTGCTAGATTAGCACTGAGTGTACAAATAGGAGGTAAAACCAGTTTCTTCACACAATGAACTCAGGTTAAAAAAAAAAGCCAATTTCACTTGAGTCTCCTTGATGAAGTATTAAAAATTATTACTTTTATTAGGTTTTGACTCTTTAGGCCATGCCTTCTTAATATCATGATTGATAAAATGAGAACTATATATAAACCACTTCTGTTGCAATGTAAATACAAAGGTGGTCTTAAGGGAAGCAAGTGTACAATTAAATTGTGAGCTACATTTGCTGTTTTCGTTCATGGAACTAGTTTTACTTGAAAGAATGAATGACAGAAAAATATGAGAATAGAACCTGTCAGACATTTCTTCCGAAATTAATGAAGTGAGCTTGTCATTTCAAAGAAATAAAACTAACAGTATTTGTTGCCAATGACAAAATTCTAGTTTTCAGCCAAAATCCAAAGTTTAAAAACTTGTATCCTCATTGAGAACTAAAGACTTTTCTGATAAGATCCATGGTGAGCCACTTGTTATACATTATTTAATACTGTATAATAAAACAGATCAACATTAGGAACATCTATGGAACTTGATGAAATAGTAATTTCCAAATGAATTCACTGTTATAATTCTTTTAAGCATCAAAGTTTGAGATAACCAATGGATTTTAAGAGAATATGAAGAGTTAATTAATATGCTTTCAGATTCCACATTGCAAATAACCTCTAAAAAACTATAACTTCTTGAGTTTGCATATAGCAGCAAAGAGAATATCCATTACTATTTTAAAAGACTGAAAATATATACATTTTTCCAAATACATATGTGTGTGAAGCCAGAATTTCTTCACAAACTTCAATTAAAACAGCTTTGCAACAGCTTGAATGCAGAAACAAGAACAATCATCCAATTCTTTCTTACTGTCATGCATCAGAGAGATTTGCAGTAAAGTATAAAGCAATACCATTCTTACTATTTTTTTAAATTTGAAAAGTATGGCTAATTAAATATTTTACTTATATTAACATGCAACGAGTTTATTGTAAGTTTAGAATTAACTAATACATGGTTCTTTGAAGGCCTCAACAAACTTTATTTTTTGGGTGTGGGACCAAAAACTTTGAGAACCACTGGTGTAGTATAATTCAACTTGTAGGCCTCCTTCTTTGATCAGATTTACTGGAAGGAAATACCTTTAAAGTATAAACACAACCTCTTTAAAGTATAAACTAGATTATTTTGCCCATGTGAATTATGTAACACCTGCCTATGCTTGGGCTCCTGTGGTGTGCTTTTACTGGCTCATATGGCTTGATGAAAAACACTATATATTCCACTCTACAGAGCGGCTGTATATTATATGAAAATGTGTAGGCTCTGCCTTTCCATGTCATGCAGAAAGATGTTGATTCAGTTTTCCTCACCATTTATTATACTTAAATGGCACTCATTAAGTGTTATATGTTTTCTGTCTCAAAGACATCCACCTGCCCTTGAGTAAACAATTACCCTTACATCTCAACATGGAATTGTGTGATATACAATCTAGTCTAAGGCTGATAAGAGTCTAAATCCACTACATTCATAGTATCCCTCCTCCATGAATATGTGCAACCCCTTGAAGATTCCTAAAGGATTTTTCAAGCATAATTTCCCCTTACAAAAAAATTTACCCAAATAGTTTATGCTTAATTCACTGTACTTGCTCTTGTAACTCAAATGATTTATTTGATAATGTCCTAGTCACTCAAAGATGATTCATACTAATGTGTTGTTTGATCCTGCAATTTCTGACTAATTTCCGTTATAAACTTGATCTGAGAAAAGCTATGTGCTTTCCTGTTTCTGTCAGTTATGGAATCTCCCTTATCCTTTGAACCCCTTTTACCTCTAGTGAGTTCTTTAACTACTCTAGTAAACAACATAAGATTTTTCTTTCAACATCTAATTTGGAAAATTAGTGAGACTCATTTCTCATGAAAGTATTTTAGTCTTCAGATCTCCCTCTATATTATTTTTTAAATGTAGCTACATGTAATTTATTTCAGCCTAATAGTTTAGTCTTATTTCCTTTTTAAAATTAAGCATCTTGATGGGTTTTCTTTTCTTTTCTTTTCTCTCCCTGTAGATTATGAATTCAGTAATTGGTCACTGTTATATAACTGTTCACCCACATCTACTTTCTATAGCTATTCCTGGTAGCTCCAAGCAAAATTCAGTGTATTTGCTTCCTTTTAGATTAAAGAATGACTTTTCTAAACATAATTTGTATTACCCCAACCTTCTTATTTATATATGTGTTCCTCATTCAAAAAGAACTGTTAACCACATGTATAAATATGGTATTAAGTTCCTGGTTCTTATCACTTGGTCTAATTTCACAGCTTCCCTCACATTGTTACACATCAACTCAGGCTTATTGCTGAATTAAGTAAATACATGTCAAGAACAGATTCAAATAAATATTCGGTGGGGGGATACAGTTACGGGCGACAGCATCAAGGACTGAACACACATGACCTCTGACCTTTACAAATTTAGTCTCACAGGGGATACAGAGGTGACATGAGCATATCCAACTAACACAACAGTGCTTCAGGATCACAGGGGTGGCCAGCAAGAACTCCTGGTACCACAGCTGCGTTCTTGAGGGTGGCTGCCTATGCCTTAAAATTTTCCATCGTCTTCTTTGTGTGTCCTTGTTTCTCTGAGATGCATTGATTTTTGCAGCTATGAGGCTTAAGTGACAAGAGCAAACACCTTGGTATCCATGCACCCCAAAAAGTCATAATTGACATACTCTACCTCCCAGCATTCTCCTTTGTGATGAGTCCTTTGATTTCTGTCTCTAGCACCTTTTCTAGCACATGCCTAGAAATATGCAACTGGGAATTATCTCACCTGGAAAAATAAGGTAAGAGTGCAGACCAGGAGTAGATTAGGCTTTATTGGTGATTACTACTTTTAAATATGTTGTCTTCTAATTGGTTACTGCTGTTATTCAGGAAGAGACTATTGATTTCTACATGTTGGTTTTGTATCCTACTAACATATTTCAATCTTTTAAACCTGTAGTGATTTTAGCTGCTCTTGAATTTTTCTGTATTATACTATCATACTGTCTGTCAGTAACATATTTCTAAATTCAATGAGGACAGGGATAATGTCTTTGCTCACTCCTTTAATTCCTGATAATTAGAAAGTACTCAATAAATATTTTTGTACTAACATAACGGTTAGGTAACCAACAGTCCTAGTGTGCCAAGTCTCAGAGTCTCACCAGGACATGCAACATTCAGGAGTAGGGTGTGAAAAAGGGTCTTTCTATCATAAAATTTATACAATGATGTTTTAGAATTTATGATTGTTAGGTAAAAGAGCCAAAAAACCAGGACCAGACCAGGACTACAACAGGCCTTTGTTATGGGGAGGATCTGCTGGGCTGTCTCCTAACAAAGGAAAAGCAGCATGGAGGAACAGGGAGTTATTTTATAGGAGCTGGGTGGAGTTGAGTGAGGCAGCATTAAGGGATTGAAGGAGCCTATGACAGCACTACGATGGGCTTGTGACACCACTGGTTACTAGGAAGTAGCAAGTATCAGGTTATTCTTTTGGCGGGACTAGGCATGACGGGAGGAAGGCTGACCCTTTGTCGGAGAAGCCATATTTAATATGGTGGCTACTATTCTGTGTGGCAGCCATTTTAAGGCACAGAGCATTATGGGAAGGAGGCTACTGTTTTATGTAGCAGCCATCTTTGAGGCAAGGGAAATCTAACAATGATAACATGAAAATCACTAAGATTAGGTAAATTTATAGATATAAGATTCTTCCTATATTCTTTTAACAGAATCTAACAGCATCCCAAAGTGAGAAGCTATAAAAGAATTCTCTGTATTAAACTGGAAATAATTGCAATTTTCTTCCCCCAAACTCAATCAGAAAAAAAAAAAATCAGAAGATCCTGTTACTTTGGAAATAATAGTGGAAAACTAGTCATCTCATGAAAATACTTCTGATGAGAAACATAAATAATTTATAATGCATTCAATATTGAAAATTAATTTTTCTAAAATACCCTCAATGACAGCACATATTTCTGTTTCTCAATAATATTCATTATATTCAAACTGCAAAGAAGAAAACAGTAACACCAACTAGTCAACAAATAAATACATACTATGAATGTATATGTTCCATCAAAATATTTTGTTGGAATTTAAACCGCAAGTGATAGTATTAGGAGGTACTTTTTGGGAGATGATCAGGCCATGACAGACTAACACCAGTATCATGAATGGGATTAATGCCCTTGTAAAAAGAAGCTTCATTTAGCTATAAATGTCTCTAGTTTCTTATTATTTATACCTAAGAAGTACTCCATTTTATTAAAAAAAATACATTTCCTTTATCCAGTCTCCTTTTGTTGGCAATTAGACCACTCGTTGAGGTGACACTCTTAAGTGAAATAAATAAGACACATTTGTGTAAATACCGAATAGTTTCTGTAGTGTGAGAAACTGAAAGTGCAAATAAGGACTAAAAGGTGTAATAGATAATGTGAAATAGGAAGAAAAGGTGCAAAGGGGAAGGGGAAGTGGGAGAGGTGGGGGGAAAGAAAGATGGGAATGCAACTAACATGAGAAAAAGAAAAAATAGAAACGAAACAAAGTCTTTGTAGATAAGGAGTGGAGGGGTTGAAGGGAGGGCAGGGGAATGGGGGAAAGATCATAACCAAGATGGATTATGTAAAGGTGCAAATTTCCAATGATGAATTGTCATTACATTGTATACCTTAAAAGTGCCAATAAAATTAATCTTAAAAAAAGAAGCTTCAAGGCCAGGAATTTAACTCAGTGGTGTCGCCGCCTACCTCACAAGCGCAAGTACCTGAGTTTGATCCTTGGTACCAAGAAAATAAGCTTCAGAAAGCTGTCTGGCCCTTCCACCTCCTCCATTACATGAGGATCCTTATTCATCCCTTCTCTGTGGGGACATAACAACATGGTACCATCTCAGAAGGAAAGAGTGAGCCTTCCCCAGACACTGAATCTGCCTATGCTTTGATCTTGGATTTCTCAATCTCCAAAACTGTGAGAAATAAATTTATATTGTCTATAAGTTACCCAATATCTGATATCTTGTCATAGCCACAGAAATAGACCAAGACATCACTTTATTTATTTAATTAATTCATTAAGTTTATTGGTACATTTTAGGTATACACTATGATCATGATTGGGAATTTGTACCTGTGCATGATATATCTTGGTTCTTATTTTTTCTGATTCCCTTTCTCTTCTTTCAGCCCTTCCACACCTCCTTATTTATGTAAGCTTTGGTTCCATTTATTTCCTTCTTTTTTCATTTTTTTCTTTCTTCTTCTCACCCCCAGTTCCCCTGCCCCTTTGAACATTTTCTTCCTACTTCACAATATTTATTATACATTTTGGTCCTCATTTATACTTTCAGTTTCTTACACCAGAGAAACTATTCAGTATTTACACATATGTGTCCTATTTATTTCACTTAAGAGTGTGGGCTCAAGGTGCATTCGTTCAGCTATAAATGCCTCTACTTTATATATGGCTGAGTAGTACTCCATTTTATTTTTTAAAAAACACACAGACACACATCTTCTTTATCCAATCACCAGTTAATGGGAATTTGGCTATTTCCAAGATTTAACCCTTATGAACTATGCTGCTATAAACATGGGTGTGCATACATCACTGTGATATAATGCTTTAATTCTTTCAGGAACATACCCAGAAGGGAATAGCTGGGTTGAATGGGACCTCTAATCCTAGTTTTTGGAGGAATCTCCACAGTGATTGCACCAGTCTATACTCCCATCAACAGTGTAGAAGGGGTCCTTTTTCCCCACAGCCCCACCAGCATTTGTCATTGGTTGATTTCATGATAGCAGCCATTCTTTCTGGAGTGAGGTGGCATCTCAGCATTGTTTTCATTTGCGCTTCTCCAATGACAAGTGATGTTGAGCATTTTTTCATATGCTTATTTGCTCCTTCTACTTCTTCATCTGACAAATGTCTCTTCATTTCAGATGCCTATTTTTGGGTTGGGTATTTAAATTTGGGAGGATTGATTTTTTTAAGTTCTTTATATATTCTAGATGGTAGTCCTTTGTCTGAGCAACAGCTAGTAAAATTTTTTCCCCACATTATGGATTGTCTCTTCCTTTGTTGGTGGTTTTTCTTGTGTTCAGAAACTATTTTTTAATTTGGTTTTTTGAGACAGGGTCTCACTATGTAGTTGAGACTAATCTGGAACTCACGATGTAGCCCAGGCTGGTCTTAAACTCACAGCAATCCTCCTGCCTCAGCCTCCTGAGTGCTGGGCACCTTTTTAATAAGATGAAAGCCCAGTTGTTGATTCTTTGTGCTAGCTCCTATACAACTGAGCTTTTGTTCACTAAGTCTTTTGCTATGACAATGTCCTCAAGAGTTATACCTGACCTGTCTTCCAGCCAGTTTAGTTTTTTCTGTTTTAACATTTAGATCTTTGACCCATTTTTAGTTTAGTGCATGGTGAAAGATGTGGATCAAGTTTTAATCTGTGGCGAATTGAAACCTAGTTTTTCTAGCACCATTTATTTAAAGAGGCTGTCTTTCTTTCAGGGAGGGTGTTTGGGCTGAGTTGTCTGGAGTTGTTTCTGCATCTTCCATTCTGTCCCATTGATCCATGGGTCTGTTTCCCAGTACCATCCTGTTTTTAATCACAGTAGCTTTGCAGTGTAGTTTCAGTTTGGGGATTGTGATACCACATGCTTTGTCTTTGTTGCCTAGAATTGCTTTTGCTATACTAGGTCTCTTCTGGTTCCAAATGAATTGTTGGGTTATCTCTAGTTCTATGAAATGTACTGTTGGAATTTTAATTAAGATTGCATTTATGTACTCACTTTAGCAGCACATATACTAAAATAGGATTGCATTTATAAATTCTACAAAATGTAGAATTCTATATAAAGCTACATACAAGTTTTGGAAATATGGCCATTTTCACTATATTGGTTCTTCCTACTCAAGAAAAAGGTATGTCTTTTCATTTTCTGTTATCCTCTTCGATGATTTTTTTTTTCAGAGCACTATAGTTTTCAA
The DNA here is from genome assembly GCF_012274545.1 of Fukomys damarensis. Taxonomy (NCBI): domain Eukaryota; kingdom Metazoa; phylum Chordata; class Mammalia; order Rodentia; family Bathyergidae; genus Fukomys; species Fukomys damarensis. The sequence continues at coordinate 40,499,577 of NW_022900932.1, forward strand.
AGTAGAGGTTTTCTACTTCCTTCATTAGATTGATTCCAAGGTATTTAATATTTTGGGGCACTATTGTGAAAGAAGTTGTTTGCTCAGTGAATCTGTCATTTATGTATAGGAAGGCTATTGAGTTTTAAATGTTCACCTTGTATCCAGCTACTCTCCTGAATCTGGTTATTAAGTCTAAATGTCTTTTCATGGAATTTTTGGGTCTTCTACACAAAGTGTCATGTCATCCACAAACAATGACAATTTAATCTTTTCATTTCCTATCTTTATCCCTTCTATTTCTTTCTCTTGACTAATTGCTGTGGCTAATGCTTCCAGAACAGTATTAAACAGGAGTGGTGATAATGGATATTCTTGTCGTACTGATTTTAGAGTGAAAGATTTCAGTTTTTGACTGTTTAGCCTAATGTTGGCTGTTGGTTTTTCATAGATGGTTTTTATCAGGTTGAAGTAAAAAACATCTATTCCAATTTTTGGTAGGTTTTTTTATAATGGTTGTTGTTGGATTTTGTCAAATGCTTTTTCTACATCTATTGAGATAATCATATGGTTTTGAACTTGACTCTGTTAATAAAATGTATTACATTTATTGATTCACATATGTTGAACCATCCTTGCATCCCTGGGATGAATCCCACCTGCTCAGGGTAGATAATCTTCTTGATGATCTTCTGCATTCTATTTGCCAATATCTAATTGAGGTTTTTTGCATCTATGTTCATTAGGGGTATTGGCCTATAGTTCTCTTTTTTGCTTAGGTCTTTCTCTGCTTTTGAGATCCAGGTGATGCTTACTTTCAGGAATGCATTTGGGAGTATTTCTTGCCTTTCAATTTCATTAAAGAGTTTGAGCATTAATAACATTAGCTCTTTTCTAAATGTCTTGTAGAATTCAGTAGTGAAGCCATCATGACCTGGGCATTTCTTTGTTGGTAAGTTTTTAATTATATTTTCAATTTCAGTGATTAATATTGGGTTGTTTAGAATTTTTGTATCTTCTTGTTTCAACTTTGGTAATTCATATGTATCTAGCAACCTGTCCATTCCTTCTGTGTTTTCCATCTTATTGGAGTAGAGATTCTCAAAGATTATTGATGATCCTCACAATTTCTCCTGTATCTGTTATAATTTCACCCTTTTTTATCCTTAATTGCATTTATCTGATCCTTTCTTTTTTTTTCAGCTTTAATTGAGTTTATCGGTACATTTTAGGGATACAGTACAGTTACATTCATTGTTGGGATCTTGTACCTCTACATGACAAGTCTTGATTCTCATTTTTTCCCCTTGTCCCTGCCCTCCCTTAACCCCCCCTCCCCTCCCCATCTACAAACACTTTATTTCCATCTTTTCATTATCTATCTCACTTTTTTTTTCTTTTCCCTTTTCACCCTTCCCCTGCCCATCCCACCTTCCCTACATCTTTAGCTCCTTTCTTCCCATTTCTCAATGTTAGTAATCTTATTAGGATCTTCTGTATTATTCACACCATAGAAACTATTCAGTATTTACACGTGTGCCTTATTTATTTCACTTAGGAGTATATCTTCAATACCTTTCTTTCATTTTTTGATAAGTTTAACAAAGGGTTTTTCAATTTTATATATTCTTTTGAAGAACCAACGCTTCAATTCATTGATTTTTTTGTTTCATTCTTAGTCTCTGTTGCACTGATTTCTGCTCTGATCTTTAGAAGTCCCTCCCCTGTATGAGTTTCGAGTTTGTCTTACTCTTCTTTTTCTAGAAGCTTGAAGTTCAGCATTAGGATGTTTATTTGAGCTAGCTCTATTTTGGGCATTCACTGCTGTGAATTCCCTCATTGGATTGCTTTCATTGTTCCCCATAAATTCCAGTATGTTGTATTGGAATTATCATTTAATTGTAGAAACTGTCTAATTTCTTCTTTAATTTCCTCTGTGACACATTGGTTTTTCAGGAGGGTGTTATTCAATTTTGATGTGTTTATGTTACTTTTGCCATTGATCTCTTTTTGGTTTTTTGAGACAGGATCTTACTGTGTAGTTGAGAATGACCTGGAATTCACTATGTATCCCAGGCTGGTCTTGAACTCACAGCGATCCTCCTGCCTCAGCCTCCCCAGTGCTGGGATTGTAGGCGTGAACCACCACACCCGGCTGATCTGATTTCATGGCACTATGGCCTGATAATATACAGGGGATAACTTCAATTTCTTTACATCTACTTAGGCATGTTCTGTGAGGTAGCATGTGGTCTATTTTGGAGAACAACCCATATATATCTGAGAAGAATGTGTATTCTGATTTTGTGGGGTGGAGCACTTTGTAAACATATGTTTAGTCCATTTGTCCAAAAGTATCGTTCAGTTCGAGTATTTCACTGCTGATTTTTTTTTGTCTAATTGATCTATTTGTGACAGTGGAGTATTGAGGTCCCCCACTACTATTGTAGTAGTGCTTGTTTGATTTTTTATGTATGTTAATATTTGTTTTATATAGTTAGGTGCACTACTATCTGCTGCATATATGTTTATGACAGTCATCACTTCCTCTTGGATTGTTCCCTTTGCAAGTATGTAGTGACTATTCTTTGTTTTGCTTTGAAATCCACTTTTTCTACAAATAAGATCGCTACCCCTGCTTTTTTCTAAGTTCCTGTCACAGGAAGTATTGATTTCCATCCTTTGACTTTCCACGTATGAATTGTTTTCTTGTATGAAACATATTTTTGGATCTTGCTTCTTGATCCATTCGCCAGTCCATTTCTTTTGATTGGTGAATTGAGACTATTGACATTGATGTCCATAACTGATATGTATGGACTTATCATTGTCATGGTATTTTCCTGTTGTTGGCTCTTTTATTTTTTATTTTCCCCCTTCCCATTTAATTTCTTGCCTTGCTTGATAGCTTCATTCTGTTGGGGTTCATAGATTTGTAATCCTCCTTGTTTTTTTTCTAGATAATGTTTAGAATTTTTTGGAGCACTGATTTGGTATTCATAAAGTTCCTTGGGTGTTCTTTATCATGGAAATATGTCATTTTTCCATTTTTTTTTTTTTTGTGTGTGTGTGTGTGTGTGTGTGTGTGTGTGTGTGTGTGTGTGTGTGTGTGTGTATACCGGGGATGGAACTCAGGTCCTTATGCTTGCTAGGTAGGCTGTGGCACCACTGAGCTAAATCTCTGGCCCTCTCCATCTATTTTTTGTTTTTGTTTTTTTGTTTGTTTGGTTGGTTTTTTTTTTTTGGTACCGGGGATTGAACTCGGGTCTTTGCACTTGCAAGGCAGGCCACCAAACCGCTGAGCTAAATCCCCGGCCCCTCTCCATCTATTTTGACAGATAGTTTTGCAGGGTACATCATTTTGGGTTGGAAGTTGTTTTCTTTTAGGGCTTCAGTTAAGGTTTTGTTTTGAGAAGTCTGCTGTGATTCTGATGCAATTCCCTTTATGTGATTTGATTCTTTTCTCTATCTGCTTTTAACTTTTTTTCTGTTGGATTTCTAGAAGAAGGAGTGGGAAGAGGTGGAAAGGAAAAGAAAAACTGAGGGAGGAGAAAGAGAAGGAGGAAGAGAAATGAAAAAAAAAAGAAAGGAGAAAATAAAAGAAGTCCCTTTCAAGGCCTGTCTCTGTTGTCACCAGTAGATTATGTGGGCAACAACATGCAGATCTGAGTCAATTAATCTCAATGAGCTAGCTATAGTCCACTGATATTCAGCTTCTGGTTGCAAGGCTGGAACTGAGCTCCCTGACCTCCTGTGCACTTGAACACTGCTGGATTCTGCTGCAGGTTGACAAGCCCCAGTAGGAGGTGCTGATCCCAACCAGTCACCAACCACATAGTCTTTCTTACAGTGACTCTCTTTACTCTCCCCATGGGCTTCAATTCTCAACAATTCCTGAGCTCAGAATCATGGTCTTTTTGCTCTCCACCATTGCCTTGATCTGCCTCCACTCTCTCAGGCAGTCTGCCACTCCCATAAGACATTTTTTAAAGTGTCCTGTCATTTTCTATGATTTCCCCACTCACAAATAAATACTAATTCCTCTGGGTTTATGATATTGTGAAATATATATTTAGCCTTTATCTCCAATTCCTGACTAAAACTTTCAAAGACCTTTGGAATCTCTGGATTGATAAGTATTTTCTGTATGTTAATGAGATAACTGGTAGCTGGAGCAGAAAACAAGGATTAGAGGGGACCTGCAGCTTTGCCCTCCACTCTCTAGGAAGGAGAAAAGGACTGAAGGTTAAATTGATCAGTATTGGCCAATCATTTAATCAATCATAGATATGTATTGAATCTTCTGTAAAAACCCAAAGGATAAGATCTTGTCCTATGTATCTTTTCTAGCTGGCTGTTCATCTATATCTTTTATAATATCCTTTATGATCACTAAATAAAGAAAGTGATTTTCTGAGCTTTGAGAGCTAACAAATTGAAACTCAAGGAGAGGGTTATGGGAAACACAACTCATAACCAATCAAAAGTACAAGTCACAACCTGAGATTTGTGACTGGCATCTAAAGGTAGGGGCAATCTTGCAGGAATGGGGCCTCAACTTGTGGGACCTGGTGCTATGTTCAAGTAGATAGCATCAGGATTCTGTAGAATTCTTTGGTATGTAGAAAAATATCTGCAACAACTTTTGCTCTTTTATTCTGTTGGTCACAACAGTGTTATTGAGGTGGGAAGATAGGGTGTGACTAAAACTGATTGGGAAAGGAGGCATAAAGAGATCCCTAGACACATCCACAGAACCATTCCCAAGGCTGTGCACAAGGACTTCTCCCAAGAACTGGAGCAGTATTTTGATAGGATGACCTGTGGGAAACGTGAAAAGAAGTTCTTCTCTATTAAGCATTCACTATCATGTCTCTATACAAAGCTCTGATGCTATAGAGGTTTTTATTTTTCACCCCTTTTTTCTTACTTTTACTTGGTTAAACTAACTCTTCAGAGCCTGTTTTTTTCCTATCTTTGATAAATGTAAAACTTGGCCACTGTTTATGCTTGCTTCATTCAATTCTTTGGCAGAAAGAACCTAGAAATCATCTCTAAAAGAAGACTCCAGCATCCCAGAGCCTCATAACATTGTGTCAGGTATTGTACAGCTGACTGTGGGAGACAGTAGGAAAGACTTTAGTTTCCTAACTTTTGTTGACTGCTTAGTGTATGGGGAAACACCCTCATACTCATTTTAGTGTCAGAAATATTGAGTGGCTTGTAAGAGTGCGTCTTTGCTCTTTTTCTACCATATCTTTATAGCATTCCTGTGTGACTCACCTCTTCTTACTGAAATCTTTATTTTATGTGTAGCTTCTTTCTCACTCCTCCTCTGTGTTAGACAAGCCTTAAAAATGTCATATTAATGATGTTTTTCTAATTCTTTTACTCTGCCCAAGTTGATTCTAGGTATAATACATCAGAATAGAAATAGAAAGAGGATAAATTCAGGGTACTTTGAGATTGATTAGCCAAGCAGTAACACAAAAGGGAAAAAAATAACATATACTTAATACCTATAATAAATTAAATAATTTGTCTCATCTAATCTTTTCAATAGCTCTGAGTAGGTATTTGTTATTCATGCTTAATTGTGGGAAAATGGAGGCTGAATAAGCTTGAACATGTTGAACAAGATCATTCAGCTATTGAGGTTCAGAGTTCAAATTCAGTTCCATCTGTCTTTCTCAAAGGCTGTGCTCTCTCACTGCATCTCATGTGCATGAACATATCCAGATGTTTTGGGCAGTGTATGATGAGTGAATAGTTTCTTACCAGATATAAATGACCCAAATAAATGATTCCAGTTTTAACTAATAAAAAATTAGCTTGTATAAATGTGTACTCCTACTTGAGGTTTTATTTTTCTCAATCTTTATTTTTTATTAGCACATGTTTGTAGTAAATAATGATCACATTTCTTGTGTGAAACTGGTACATGTACATAACCTGTATTAATTCATTTTTGCACACTTTTCTTCCTCATTCTCCCTCTTCTGTCCATCTCTTGATATCCTTTACATTTGAGAAAGATCTATCTCCCTACTTCCTATTATCTCTTTTATTTTGCTCTTTATTTATAATTTGGGTTTTTCATAAAAGAGAAGCTATGAAATATTTAAGTTTGTGTGTCTGATTTACTCTACTTAGCATTGTGGTCTCAACCTGCATCCATTTTCAAACAGAAGACTCAAGTTTATCCCTCTTTATGGCAGATCAGTAGTCCACTGTGTGCATCTTAGTTACTTTTCTCTCATTGCCGAAACAAAATATCCAACACTCACAATTTAAGGGAGGAAAAGTTTATTTAGCTCACAATTTATAGAAGTTTTGGTTCCTAATCAGCTGACTCCAAGGCAGAGTGGCAGGTGGCAGAGGGTCATCACAGAGAAGAAACAGTTCATTGCACCCACATGCTAGCAAAATCAAAAAGGGAACTTTAGCAGTTTTTGTTGTCCCTTTTATCCTATCCAGACTACCGGGATTAGAGCGGTGCCAAACCAGTCAGTGTACTGGTTTAGTAACCCCACTTCCTTAATCCCAACATCACACATTCTAGATTCAGTCACCACTGAAAAAGCCACGGAGGACCACATGAGTCTTTAGGGGGACATCTACACCCAAACCATAATGTTGTAAATACATTTTCTTAACCCATTCACTTGTTGATGACCGTATAAGCTGCTTCCAAGATTTAGCTATTATGGATTGTGCTACTATAAACATGGGTATGCATGTATTTCTATAATATGATGTCTTTAACACTTTCAGGTAATCTGAGATTTTTATTATGAACATTCTTCTATAACTTCCAAAAGTTTTTGATATAAAGTCTCGCTATGTAGTTCAGACTGGCCTTGAACTCACTATGTAGCCCAGGCTGGCCTCAAACTTATGGCAATCTTTCTGCCTCAGCTCTGAGTGCTGAGATTGCAGGTGTGTATTACCATGCCCAGCTATAACTTCAAATTTTGATTAAGCCCAATTACTAAGTCACATACAAATTGTGCCTGTCCCACTCCAAAAATGTGAAACTCATCATTTATGATAAACTTGTTTTCTTATTTTATCATCAATATATATTAGTACTTTAAATTGGAATTTTTATATTACTTCAAAACTTTATCTAACATAGGATATCCCATTTTGGATATGTGATCCATTACTCAAATTACTTTATCCATGATACAATGCGCCAGCCATAAAGCCATAATTTCTTGTAGCAAAATAAAGAATTGCCCCAGGCCAGGGATTTGGCTCTGTGGAGCTGCAGCCTGCCTGGAAAGTGCAAGGTCATGAGTTCCACCTCCAGTACCACAAAACAAACAAAGAAACAAAAATTGCCTCAAAAATTTGACTCATTAAAATTTCCCCTTTTCAAGTGATATTAATGAGTCAAATTCTTGTGATATTGGTGCCATTGTATTCTTTATGAGATTAGTTAACACTTTTATCTACCTAAAATTATTTTTACATTGTGATAAAAATCCATGTCATTATAACAAGTTGAAAAATGTACTTTGGAACAATTAATAGAAGAGCTGAAGTTAGATAAATAGATAAATATTGGTTTATATAGGGTCATATAAATCAGACGAAGGAGTTTGGATTTTACTTCCATTCAGTGGGAAGCCCACTGGAGATTTTATGCACAGGAATAACAGAATCTGATTTATGTTGTAAGAGAAGTCCCCTGGCTGCCTTGGAAGAGTGGACTGTTGAGGAGGGCAAGAGTTATATTCAGAAGATGTGGTCAAAAGATATACGTGCGGATAAGCCAGCAGTCACTAGGAATGGCAAGAAAACAGTAGAAGCAGAAGGACCAATTTTTGTTATTTTGTCCATGGTTTGAATTGGGATAAACTGGCTAGAAAGAACAAAGAGTTAGAGATATCTCCTAGGGTTGAGAAAAGATTTGTCTTGGTTTCACAAAGGCTGTCTTAAAATGTTTCATTTGGTTTTGATAAGAAAGCATTCACATAATGAATGCATGCACAGGGTCTGGCAGAGAGTAAATGTATCTGTTGTTCTAGTTGCTAGACAGAAAGGAACAGAGAGGTGCACAGGGAGAGTGCATACCAGGCTTTAAGCAAGTGATGAAGTGAACTGCACCACTATGCAATTCCCTATAACTTTATTTTCAACTATTTGTCATCCTATTTGACAAGACCCCAATAAACAGGAAACAGAATATTCGTCAGCATATTGGGAGTCATTGGGGATGATTTATCAAAGTGAACAGTTGCCCAGCCAGAAGTAGAAAATAGCAGAAGGTTACATTAGTAATCAACAGATACCTTTGAACTTCTGCTAGAATCCTAAGAAATGTTAATAGATAAACTGCAGTGTTTGAGTAGGTAAAGCCCATGATCACTTTCCTTCTTTTTGGTACATACTTATTGAGCACCTGCTGTGGATTAGACACTGTAATTTGCACAGAGGATATTAAAAATCAATAACATATGGCCTTTGACTTCAATAAAGATAATTTGTAATAGAGTTGTACAATAGGAAAAATATAAGGGCCAAAAACAGAACAGCACTCAGAGAAATAGAAGATTACCTATCCACAGAAACTAGAAAAAGGTCCTTAGATATGTCCGAGCTGAGTAAGTTTCGTGAAGAATAGGAAGATAATCAGGAAAAAAAAAATAAGGGATAACCTATAAGAAGGGTGATTTTTCACACCAGATGCTTCCAATGTCAAAATTTACTACATTCATCAATAAGTGTGATATAGGCTTAAGGATAGACATATAGATTAGAGTAATGTAATAGAACTGAGTCCAGAAATAAACCCTCACATTTAGAGCCAAATTGACTTTTGCCCAGGGTACCAAGACAATTAAATGAGAGATAGAACAATCTTTTCAATAAATTGTGCTTGCTGGATACCAGATAGCCACATGAAAAAGAACAAATTAGATCATTACCTAACACGACTTATAAAAAATCTACTCAAAATGGACTGAAGACCCAAATTTCATTCATTTAATCTAATGATAAAGGAGAAAATGTTTTGTAGCTAAAATGTAATAGAAGAAACTCAAAGGAAATTGCTGGAGGAAATCTTTGGCACTCTGCAAAGCCTTTTTAGGTATGATATCAAAAATGTAGTGACTAAAAAGTTATTTCATCAAAATTAAAACTACATTTCATCAAAATTTAAAACTTGTGCAATTGCTTTTGGGCCTTTTTGCTAAGATCAAGCATAAAGCTTGTGCTTTATCAGACACAATATGAAGAAAATGAAAAGACAGCCCACAGAATGGGAGAAAATATTTGCAAATCATGTATTTAATAAGAGGCTTGAATCTAGAGTATACTGAGAAACTCTTAAAACTAAATAAATGAAACACAGCCAATTAAAAATAGCCAAAGAATATTATGAGATGGCAATCAACCCTCCAATTTCCCTAGAAGGTGGGGGCAGTGAGGGCTAAAGAAAAAAATAAAATAAAAATATGCATAATTTCATAGTACATAGGCAGCTGGGAGATCAATGCCTCAGAGTGGGGAAAGACAAAGACACTTCCACACAAGCCATTATTCATTGGGTACTCACAATAACTGGAAAGAGTATCAGGTGACTTAGGATTCAGGGGGCAGCTGTAACCTTATGTTGACGAGGGTGGTAAGGAGAGAATTCTTACAGTAGTAGGTGGGACAAATAGCAGGCTGATAAAGAATTTGTCCTTCCCCTAGGTGAAATCTTTCTCTTTTTTTCTATTACTGCTGGTATCTCAAAGAACCAGGATATCTTTATCCCAACCTCCCCGCTCGCGTTTTTAGACCTCCTGATTGTGCCAGTCTTTGGACCTACTCCGTAGAGGCAGAGGTGGTCATACAGAGTATTTTCCAGCGCTTCCAACTTTGAACATCTTTAAAGAAGGGGTGGGGGAAACTTATAGTAGAACTGAGTGGAATTCAACCCTTCATGGGGTCAGGGAACTCAGTCTGGGCCTTGTAGCCCAAGGTCAGTCTGCATCAAGGGGTTCTGCCACCAGCTAGCTGAGATCAGCGGACTTGGCTCTGCACATGCAGCGCATGTTGTATATTATGACAGCAGTGATATAGTCTGAAAGAAATCCTTCAAACTCATTTTTGTTTCTTTCTTTTTTTCATTTTACTCTGCAAATTCTTTTTTTTTTCCATCTTCTTTCTCCAACTCAGTCTCTTGCTCCACTATATTATCCCTCATCTCCCTTTCTGTTTCTATTCTTGTCCTAACTCAGATTTCGTCTTTTATTATTTTTTTCTTTTTTCTTTATGTTCTTTTCTTATGTCATTCTACCTCACTCAAGGGTAATTATACTTCTATTTTGTTTGTTCCTTTTGAATTTAACAGTTTCCTGATGATTGTCTGGTCATTCTACCTTTTGGCTT
>NW_022900932.1:40510536-40527445 GCF_012274545.1 Fukomys damarensis
GTGCTGATTGTATCAATTAGGATAAAGGATTGTGATTGATTCAATGAGCTGTTTTCTTCAGTATTATGAAAATGAGAATGTCTATGAGTCATTAGAGACCCATGGGCTGCAGCCCAACTATATCAGGAAGATTTAAGTAATAACCTAAAGGTTAAATTAAGGACAACCCAACAACAATAGTAAAAATGAGAAAATGCTTAAGCAAGATACAGGGACAGACTTCCAGTTCACCAATGGCAAACAGCGGGGCAAATGAGGATGAAAAGTCTGACAGTGAACCATCAGGACACCCTGAACTCAAGGCACAGGAAGTAACAAAACAGATCAATCAGGCTCTAGAGAAATTTAAAACAGAAATAATTTCCCAGATAATCATAGAGATGATGAGCAAAATGAAAGTTATAATTCAAGACTCTAGAACAGAAATTGAGAGGAAAATAGATGAGCTCAGGACCACGATAGAAGCCATGAATGTCCGGCATAAGAAAGAACTGGAAATAATAAATGTTCAATACAAGAAAGAAATGGAATCCATAGGACAGATTTGAACAGATATCCAGAAGATTAAAAACTCCATTGAGAGTGTTCACAAAAGAATAAGAGTCTGAAGATAGAATCTCAAATATAGGAAGATAAAATTGCAGTCAGTGACCGTGAAAAGAGAGGTCTCTTAAAAACAGTAGGGGATCATGAGAAATTGATCCAACAACTCTTAGATGATACAAAGAAGAATAACATAAGACTGATAGGAATTCAAGAAGTAGTAGGAGAAAATGCAAATGATTTAAAGAAGCTGTTCACAGAATTAATTATAGAAAACTTCCCAAACAGAGGGGAAGAATTTGACATACAGATAAGTGAGGCATATAGGACTCCAACTAGCCATGATAAAAAAAAATCTACGCCTAGACATATAATAATCAAGATCCCAGAAACCCAACAGAAGAACAAAATACTACAAGCAGTAAGAGACAAGAAACAAATTACATGCAAAGGAAAGCCCATCAGAATCACAACAGACTTTTCAATACAAACCCTTAGGTTAAGGAGAGCCTGGAATGAGACATTTCAAGTACTAAAAGAAAACAACCTCCAACCTAGACTGATGGATCCTGAAAAACTTTTTTTCAAAATGGATGGGGAAATAAGATATTTCCATGATAAAAAACACCTGAGAAACTTTATGAATACCAAACCAGCACTACAAGGAATTCTAAACAATATCCTAGAAAAAGACAATGAAGGCAACAACACAAAGAGGCCCAACAGAGCAAATCAAATAGGTAAGTTAAGAAATAAAAGAAGGTGAAAAAAAATATGATAATAATAAGTTAGTACATATCAGTTATAAACATCAATATCAATGGCCTCAATTCACCAATCAAGAGAAATAGACTGGCAGAATGGATTAAGAAGCAAAATCCAATAATATGTTGTATACAAGACACATCTAGTGCAAAAAGAAGCCCATAGACTGAAAGTGAAAGGACAGAAAACTTCTTCATGTAACAGGAGCCCAGAAAAAAAAGCAGGGATAGCAATCTTATTCACAGACAAAGTAAGTTTCAAACCTAAACTGATTGAAAGAGGCAAAGAAGTTCACTACTTCCTTGTGAAGGGAACAATTCAAGAGGAAGAGATAACAAATAATTTATTTTTAATTTATTGAGTATGTTAGAAAGTACATATGCTTTTTTTCTCTTTTCTTCTTTTTTCATTTTCTTCCTCTAATGTGGGGATTAAACTCAGCACATTGCTCTGCCTAGGCAGGTGCAGCACTACTGAGCTAAATCTCAGGCTTTACATTTCATGTTTTTAAAATTTATCAGCACATTAATCTTTGTCTTTATATGTTGGTCTACCAAATTGATGATTTATTTTGGTTCTCATTTTCTTTGCTTTTTTATTTGAGAATTTATGAAATCTGTATAAATGAGTAGTAGGAAAAGTATTAAGGTTCATCTGTCATTTTCCTCTTTCATCTCTGCTTTCTGCAAACATCCTTTTCTGTCACTACAGCTTGTTTGGCTGGAAATTTGTTATGACAAATTTTGTTATATTATCAATATATCTTTGTACCTATTTTCTACTGATGAATATTAATTTTTAAGTACATTTTATCATAACTATACTTAAATAAATCATTAATATCATTCAGTACATAGTACATATTACAAATTCTCCAACTCCCTCAAAGATGATATTTGTTTTTTCTCAAATCACACAAATCACTGCACTGTTTTATTATACCAAAGTATATATTGTATTCTAGAAAATATGCATTGTGTATATGTGTGGAGGGTATGTTTTTACACATATGTGTGCACTATTAAATGAGAAATATGGTCATGAATGTGGTAGGATAGTGCACATTTGGCATATTGATAGTTTCTCTGGCAACCTTATGATTTCTCTAAATTACATGCTTGATTTAATTCATAGTCATTTGTTTGGGAAGAATATTGCATATGTACTGGTGTTAAATTCCATCATTATGCTTATAAAATATAATAAAAATACGTATGGGATATAATAGAATAGAAACAGAAAATCTGATCTTAAAAATGTGAATTCTTTTAGTTGCTTTTGGATTATATAAGTATAATAAATATAAGTAAAAATATAAGTATATTTTTTCCTGTGGGAAGTTTTGTTAGAAAATCTAAGTGGTACAATCAACAAGCATATGATATTTATCAATTAATAAAACCAAGGAGTTTATAAATCATAAAATTTTAAGAACACCTTCTCAACTATAATATGTAACTGTTTTATTTGTAATTACATTATTTCAAAAATATTATATGATAAGAAAATGAGAAAAAACATGTTTGAAGATCATATCAAACTAATAATGTATATCAATTATTAGTCTGTTACATAATTTTTTGTTTATTTCATATCATTTTTTGCTGTCATATATATGTATATTTGAAATTTTTATTTAATATTTTCATTTATCGTTGTCATGGATGTTTGCAATCTTTAATAAAAAAAGAAAAGAAATTCCGTTTGACCCAGCTTTGCCTTTCTTGGGTATATTCCCAAGAGAGTTAAAGGCATTGTGACACACACACACACACTCATGTTTATAGTAGCACAATATACAATAGCCAAGGTCTGGGTATATCCTAGATTCCCATCAACAGACAAATGGAAAAAGACAATGCGTTATATATGCACAGTGGAATACTGTTGGGCCACGAAGAAGAATAAAATCATGTCATTCACAGGAAAATGGATGAGACCATAACGTTAAGTGAAATAAGCCAGCACAGAGACTTATTGCATGGCTTCTCTTACATTAAAAATCCTAAAATAGAAAGAAAGAAAAGAAGAAAATTAGAAAGAAAGAAAGGGAAAGAGAGAGAGACAGAGAGACAGAGATAAAGGAAAGATAGTAGGAAATAAAAAGCCAGATGTCTTGTAGATAAGGAAGGGGTTCAGGGAGAGCGGGAAGGCAGCAAGGGGTTACAGGAATTGAAAATGACCAAGATATGTCATACACATGTATCAGTTCCCCAAAGCCAATGTAACTATTATGTATTTCAAACATAAAATAAAAGAGTGTAAACTTGTATCTACCTTCATTTATAATGGATGCCTAAACTATGGCATATGGTTTTTAATTAATTTATTATTATTAAATATTTCCTATTCTCTTTTTTACTTGTATGGTTAGGCATGTTATATGTTCAATTGACATTCCTATATTTTTTCAAAATGTTGTACTTTAAAAAGAAATACTTATTGAATAAAAAAAGAAAAAAGTCACAATGGATGTAGGATAACTGAGTGTACAAATGGCCCCAATTCTTCACATCTTTCTGTATTCTCACCCTTCACCATGTGAATTTCCATTTCCTCTCACTAAAGAGGTGGAGTCACGGTCCCATCCACCTGATGAAATAGAGGCGAGTTATTTGGTGCCTGGGAGTTTGCGCTTCAGGTACATGAGCCTGGGCTCAAGAACACCTTTATGCTTCCAATCGACCTTTGATCCTCTGATGTTGTTCTGAGAACTTCCTTAAATTAACCTGATACACAGAGGTTCTCTTCATTCATCCCATCTGAGGTCGTCCTAGATCAGCTAACAGCCCAGTTATGATTAGAAAGATTATCCACTCAGACTCAGCCCTGTGTGTCAATCTTTGCACTCATAAGCAACTTAGATGTGCTTGGGGATTATTTGCAGAACTGGTGTGTGTGTGTGTGTGTGTGTGTGTGTGTGTGTGTGCATCAATGTGTGTAAATACAGGCAACTGATATAGCAGGAATAACATATCACTCAAGTATTATCTCAGGAACTTAAAGGAAAAGAAAAGAACAAATAGGAATGAAATTTAGGACTTCCTGGCCACTAAGTATCTTACAAAGAAAAAGTTAGACATACATGTATTCAATTGTGTATGTATGCATAAATATATAAAAAAAACTCTAGAAATCCTTCAAAATAACATTTTAAAAATACAGCATATACTATTTACTATGGATATCTAGATGTGATTACAATGAAAAATTTGCCTTAATTTTTTTCAATGCAAAAGTTTATCCAAACAACACCACATGTGTAGTATAATTTTGCAAGGAATATATAGTCTCAGTTTATTCATGAGAAAATATCAGAGTAATTCAAATTGCAGAACATTCTACTAGAAAGCTGGACAGTATCCTCAAATGTGTCAAGAGCAAGGAAAAAAAAAAGGACAGGAAATTTCCCAGATTGGAGAAAAAAAAGAAAATATGACATTTAAATGAAATGAAACCACTGACATTTTAAAATAAGATTTATAGACTACATAATAGTAAAAAGCATAATTGGATGTTAATTTTCTGGTTTAAATAATTACCAATAAAAAAGTTATCAGCATTTAGGGAAGTTGGGTGAAGGGTTACAAAGGAACTCATGTACCATTTTTTTTTTTACTCTAAAATGATTTCAAAGGATTTTAGGCCAAGTGTAAATAATTTAGGGAAATTTTAAGTAATTTTTTATTTTTTTATTATTTTTTAAAAATTTTTTGGTACCAGGGATCAAACTTGGGTCCTTGCACTTTTGAGGCAGGCAGTGTTAAACAGTTATTTTTTAAAGAAGGATATATAGTGTTAAGAGCAGTTATTTTCCAAAACTAATCTGTTGGTGTCACAGACACTATTTTGATATATGAACTACAGCAGTCAATAAGACAGAAAAATTCTTCCTTGCATTTCTAATAAAATGAATATAAAATATGCAGGATAATTTCATCAAGTGCTAAATTTTAAGAAGAAAATAAAATGGGGCAAGAAAGTAAGAATGGAATCAGTGAATGAAAGTCATTTGAATGAAAGCTGAATGACCTAAGAAGTCAACTTTGTGAAGATATAGCACATTTTAGACAAAGAAGAGCAAAGCAAAGACCCTGGGGCAGAAGCAAGTATTAAGTGTGCCAGGAAGAAGAGCCATTCTAGTCTAGGATGGAATGTTACCAAGTGGGACTAGACAGTAGACTCTAGACTCTAGTAGAGTACTAGACAGTACCCAGGAAGGGCAGGTAAGGAGTCCATGTTTTAATTCATGTGAAAAGGGAAGCAATCAGATGGTCTTAAGAGGGGTGGGAGGTCATGCAACTGGCATTTTTTAAAATGTCATTTCATTTTTGATAGAAAATGACCTATCGGAGGAGGACAAGACTGTCCGAAGGGAGCCAGGTTAGGCACTTGATGCAGTAACCTAGAAGAGGAGGAATGATGACTTGATTATGTGGTGGATGAAGGTGGATGAAGGTGGCAAGCAGTGAGTGGTTCTAGATATAATTTGTTCAAGTAGACCCGACTAAATTTTGCAGAAGGATTGGAAAAGGGCAAGGAATTCAGGATAATTCCTTGTTTTCTCGTCTAGCTTGGTTGGATTTTGGTGCAACTTACCAGAGAAGAGTGATAGAAGAATACTTGCCTCGAAAAATAATTCTGTTCTGGACATATTAAACTTGAGATATTTTTAAGACTTTCATTATGTCATGTTTTCACAATGATTATGCAATTATTATGTAAATGTATGTGGATTTTCTTAAGAAGTTTACAGTTTGAAAAAAATGTAGTTAAGTTTTGGAACATTCGGAAATGTAAAACTTTTTATTATTCAAATAAAGACAAGGGGCATATCTCACCTGGAAAAGTCACCAGGATGAAACTAATATGTAGGACAAATGGCTCCATGGTAAAGACAAACATTTACAGAATTCACAAGTAAAAGTGATATATTAAATTTGTTCCTGAGCTTGAACAATGATGAGCATTCATGAGTGAACCTTTTTACAATCATCATCACCCACATGTACAACATTTTCAAGAGAAAAACAAATGAAGCCATGCAACTTTAGAAAGGGAAATTTGACCAAATGTGCATGTAGGAATAGCTACAGTGGCAATTTCTTCTTTAAAAGAACAGTGCAGAGGGAGTCTGGGAGTGATAGGAAGATAAGTATTAGACAGATAGAGGTGTGGGGCTATAGAGCCCAATGGCCCATGCTATAATTGCACCTCCACCATTTCCTCCTTGTATTGCTTCCTTCAAGTTCCACAACTTACCTATGCTTCCGTTATGATCAATAAAAGATAATCATATATGACAGACTCTGTGATATACTCCATAATTCCCCTTCTCAGCTACTAGTATTATCAGAAAGTAGCCCGTAGGTAACAGCCCTGTTTGAGGGTGGCTTTAGCTAAAGAAGTTACCCAAAGTCACCTCTCTTTCCAGGATGAGTGATCAAGGAAAGGCATAAAGGCCAGACTCTTTCACACCAACTCAAGACAGCTATACAGGACTTTCCTGCTAAAGAGCTCCAGATAGCTGAGATCTTCACAGAGCTTGCATTCCCACTCAATCTCCTACTCTGCCCAGTCATGCTTTCTTCTCCCTCCTTCCATAAGGGTCAATCCCAAGACTACTCTCTGATAAAAATCTTTCATGCTCCTCTCTCTAGGGGTCAGCTACTTGGGGGCTGACATGTAACATAAGTATACCTTCCTCACAGAGCGATCCTTAGGAAGGAATAAATAAGTTACATACACCAAGTACTTAAAAGAGTACTTGCACGTGGTAAGGGGAATATAAATGTTAGCTGTTATTATTTATGTGATCTTCTTATGAAGCCATCAACTCCTACAATGTTTTTTATTTTTCCCAATTAAAAAAAAACTCCTTGCAATGTTTTGAGTTAATTTTCCATATGTTGTACATAAAGATTACTGGCTTGTCTTAGGTAATGAGATAGGAAAGAAATTTATTTTTGGCTCATTTGTTGCTGATGGAATTCCCTCATTCTTGGTGTCAGGGGCCACTGCTGCATTTGCAACTGGGCTATAAATATCTTCTTTATCTGCACTTTGTTTTCTTGGCTTTTTTTTTTTGAGAAAAGATAGGAATAAGTTATATCCTCATTAAGCTCAGATTACATATATATCCTGATAAAGACTTCATTACAGGAATCTGCATTTGTAGGTCCTCTTCTGAGATGAAGTGAATCAATATTCAGAGTTTAGTTCATTCTGTTGAGACAGAAACAGTTCTGATAACCAAAGAGCTTAGATTGGACCTGAAGCTCTTTTTTGTTGTTGCTACATTTTTTGTATGGATCATAAATACTTGATACTTATGGACTAAAATAGAGATTAACTTTTCCCATAAAATTATAGGCTCCCAAAATTAATACTCAGAAACAACTTCTGTACTCACAAACAACTAATACAACAAACAACTAATACAAAATCACACAATGAAAAAAAAAGTCATATCATACATTATATGAGACAATAATCTGACACAGTAGGAAAAAGAAAGAATCGACAAATGCAAACTGGCTGAGAAGTAAAGGCTATGGTGAGTAAAAGAAGGTATCTTTGTTTTATTTATAATTCTTCAAGGAACATTAATTGTATAATTTGGTTTAAACCATGTGTACAACATAAACAATGTGTAACTATAGTTCTCTTATTCTAATTGGAAAGCAAAAAAGTTTGTGATCCCAGTATTCCATATATGCCTAATGTTATTCCCTGATATAAACTGTGAAGTTTTAGAAAGAATCCCCAAAGAAGCGACCCATTCCCTTCTATTTAATGAGAATTCTGTGTCATTTGCCTCCTATCTACCCTACCTCCTTTTTTCATTGCATAGGGACTTCAAGCCCCTACCCATGACAGTGATCAGGGTATAGGTTTTCATTCCAGTGGGCACCCTGCTTCTCAGCCACAGTTCAATAAGTTGGGATTGGCTGGCATAAAGCTAGAGTTTATCAGTAGTGTCCACCCACTTCACCTCCTGGGCATCATCACCAGCTTTCAGAGGGAGATGGTCCATTATTTCACCTTTTTCATCATGGTAGTTCATAGCGTCTGTCTCCATTCATGCATTATCTCTGTTTCAAGGATCATCCACATAACCTTTATAGACCACAAAATGCTCCTGGCTGAAGAGTCTATGCAATTGTTTCTCCAGTTCCTGCCTTTCCTCCCTAGATTTCTGTAAGGAGTTCATAGCTTCCACCCCAAATTCTCCCTCCAGTGTGGCACAGATCTTCTCTCCTGGATTCACCATACCCCTGGAATGGCCCGTTCTCCACAGTCCTTCCTTTTGATGGCTACAAACTGAAGGATGTTTTTCCCAGAACCAGGCTGGTAACTATTTCCCTTACTATCCCTTTTCCACCTGGTCAAGATGGGATCTGCAGCATGACTGGGGCCCCAACATCCCAAAAGTCCTCTGCCAACCATCCTTGTCCGACCTGCAGGATTTCTGGGTCTACCATTTTCAACTTCGTAGAAGCCATTCTGGGTCCTTCTCTCCACATGTCCATCTTTTTCATTAAACATAGAGAGAAGTCCCTTTTACCACCCGGGGGTCTGCCCATACAGGCTTGGCCAAAACAGAGCCAACAGTGTATTCCACTGGGCTGTACTCTGGCCATTCAACCAGCCAGCTCACTTTCTCCTTAGGAACCTGCTTCGCTCCACCTGAGAGCCTGGGTATGGAGACATTAGGGCCTTCTTGTGGGGGCTCTCGGCAGCAGCATTCAAAACAGATATGACAATGTTTAGAGGAAACCCATGTGACGAAAGTTGGCTCCCACTGGCCTGGATATTGGGGCAACTTGTGAGCCTGGCAGCCGAACAGTCCAAGGTCACAGAAAGAGAGACTGTCACTAAAGTCTTTGCCAGGTGGTGTCCGACCATCTCATCCACAGATGAGATGAGAGAAATTTTGGTTTCTCTCAGTAGTTCCTTGCACATCCAAGGGACTTTGTGGGCAGGCAGCCAGGTTTATCTCAAAACGGCCCTGCAATGGCCTGCCCAAAAGACAATTCTGAGCTTCCACCAGACACTTCCAGGCTCTGGAACAGTGTATGGGACCAACGATGAAACCCAACCCCCACCACCCTCACCCACCACCGCGCAAGTGCCTTGGCTGTAGGGGCTGATATTTTAAACTGACAGATTCCAACGTCTGATTGGGAAGTGCCAGCGTTTAGATCTTTATCCTTGCCACACCAATACAATTGGCAAATGACAATAAAAGTGCCGTCCTTCACTTTGACCTTAGTATTTACCGTGGATGTAGGTCATAGGCTCAGGAGCTGTCTCTTTAGAAGAGGTCAGAATAGAGTGGGGCGAGGGTGGACAGAATTACCTGTGTGGGATGCTCAAAAGCCCAGTGTGGGTGAACATCAAGGAGAGGGAAAATCCACCTGGTGTACTGTGCTGGTCCTGGTGAAAACTCTGGGTTTATGATGGAGAGAGTGTCAAAACTTGGGTTCATTATTCACTACCCAAATAATTTGAGCAAACTGCTTAATCTCTCTTTGCCAGTAAGTGCTGGCTATAGCATGCCAAGTGCTGTGCCTAGCACTGAAGACTGGACCAAGAGGATTCTGGTCAGGCACAGCACTGCATTCATGCAAAAACAGAACCAACACTGGAAAGTAATGCCAGGTAATAATTAAAAGTTAAGCACAAGTTCTAATCCTACCACCAATCCTGCCACTACCATCCATCACCACACTTTTAATATGAGACCTTAATCAAAGTCACTTAAGCTCTTGTCAAGTTCTTCCTGGGTAAAATAGAAATATTAATAGCTATTCATAAGGCTGTGGTGACAATTAGGTGGTATATTTTGTAAAGCTGTTTGCAAAAGTGCAGTCCACAGAACACACTCAAAAGCTAATTGTTATTGCTATAGTTTATTTGCCTTTTTTTACTCTGTACCTTGAAAACTATGTGATTAGAATAGGACAGCTGAAATGAGTATGGGAACTGAACAGCATGCATATGAGGTCAGACTTAAACAACCTATGATTTCTCTGTGCGAAAAAATTCAGCCTGAGAAATAACAGAATCTAAATCCTGAAATGATAAATAAGGAGAGAAGATAGTCATTACACAGAAGAAAATAAGCCAAAGAAATCTTATCATTTGAAATAGTTTTAGAATAAATTGAGTACACACTCTACAGCTAATTAAAACTCAAAGAATATTTAAGATTTCTCAAAGTTTGTTCCACATTACACCACATCCATTAGAAAGATATCCAATGAATAAATGAGGAGTTCTCCATATTTTATCACCCTCCTTCTTTAGAAATTCAGGATTCACATTAGTGTTTTAAAGATTCTACATAAAAACAAAGCAAGTCAACCTTAAATTGTTTAACTTTACTTCATCCCTTACTTTCCAAACTATTTAACCATAGAATGCTTCTTTTGTGCAATAACTGGTAATATTTTAGAAGCATGACTCAAGTTTAGAAAGGTTTCAAAATATGTATATGTACTTGGGAGGTGGATCACCAGCCACTTAAAGTTATAACCATCATCGTTACTACAGAAAGAAACACCCACCTCATACCCTCATAAAAAACTCTAAACTAGTCTTCCAGAAGGCTTGAAACCTGGAAATAGCTGAGACTACAGAGAACAAAAGAGTGAGAAAAGATAGAGCACAGAGAAATATGAGACTTGGTTGTCATTTATCATCATTGTCAAAACAATTTGAGAATTTATTGTACCCAATGAACTATGCAAAGTATCACTGAGGAAAAAAAAAAAAAAGAAAATCACTAAGGGACACAGTTCTAGCTCTGTAGCTCTTGTTCTCTTATACCTTAAAATTTTCAGCCATGGAACTTCTATTCCTCTATGCCTTCTGGAAGTGTATTTAAGAAAACTACTAATATGAAAACTTAAACTCTTGGGGAGAAGGAACATGTGAATTCCTTATATTATAATTTCCAGGTACCCTATTCAAGATACAAGAAGCAAATGAAGGGGTTTAGGGGCTGGTTCTAGCTTTCTCCCATCATAAGCTGTATGGCTTTGCTTGTGACACTTAGATGTTCTGGGTTTTGGTTCTCACTATAAAAGGAAACTATTGGTCTCTGTTATCTACGAAAGTCCTTCCAGCTTTAACATTTTATGATTCTGGGAAATATAAAAACCTCATTATTAGAAGGCCAAGGTCAATTTTTGCTATGAATCAAAAAGACCAGATGTTCAAACACAAATGACCAGATGCTTAGGGGGAAACACACACACACTTGAGGGGAGCAAAGAAACGGCAATGAAGGCATGGGGTGTCACGTATGACACAGGAATAGAATGAGCCGAACAAGAATTCATGGAACACCCGGAAAGGGTTTCAAAACCAGAAACAAGGTACTTTTTAATTCTTTGAATAATCAAAGGGCAGAAGACAGTTAAATCAGGTCATCTGTTGATCATGGTGCAAAACATGCCCTAAGAGAAAATAATAAAATACTATAGTAGAGACCAAGAGAATTGTTTTCTGGTAAAGCACTGGACAGATTTCTTTTCCCAAACTGTCTTATGATACAGAAGAACAAAAGGGAATAAACACATAGAATTTTCGGTCTTACCCATGAGAAAGTCCTAGCGAAACTGTGAAAGATGATCA
This sequence comes from Fukomys damarensis, assembly GCF_012274545.1. Taxonomy (NCBI): domain Eukaryota; kingdom Metazoa; phylum Chordata; class Mammalia; order Rodentia; family Bathyergidae; genus Fukomys; species Fukomys damarensis. The sequence goes on from NW_022900932.1 coordinate 40,522,489, forward strand.
GAAAACAAATATTTGGCCTGTCATTATGAACTACATGTGGGTCAGGGATTGTCTATATAATTCCCATTTCATTAAATATGTAGTATTATGAAAAGCAGAAGAGTGCTGAGGAAGACCAAGGTGACTAGAGGGCCCAGACAGTGGAAAAGTCCTGCCTCTTTTCAGGAAGCAGAAATAAATGGGTACCCAGCCCATTTATTTATAAAGAATTAGCCAACTTTTTCTAAAGTGGTGTTAAGACTAAATTTCAGAAAGAAATCTGAAAACAGAGGAAAGTATTTTCCCTCCTTTAAGGTAGTAATAATGATAATAAACAATAGGAAAATAGCTCTCATTTACTAGGTTTCTCTACGTATCAGACAGTGGGATATGGATTTGCAGAGTTTTTGCACCTTGATTCAGCCACTTCTTAGTTGGTTGACACTGGGCAAGTTTCTTGATTCTTACAAACCTGAGTTTTCTTATCTAAGAATAATACTGGTATTTATGTTATAGGGTTGATATAATTCATTTGAAGAGCTCACAATAATGCATGGTCTATATTAAGGCCTCAGTAAATATTATTAGCTATTATAATAATTATTAAGCACTTTACATTTATTGTCCCATTTAATTCTCAAATACTCTGAGTTAGGCAATACATGAATACCATCATTAACATACTGAGGACTTTGCAGTTCATAGAAGTTAAATGTGCCAAGTCACACATCTAGTTACTAGTAAATATTTCAGACTTAGGAAAGCTTGACTATAATAAACTCATGTTTATTGATAGTCTAAATGGATGTTGAATTTGATTATACATGGCAAAATAGCACTATTTTATTATAACTATAAATAGTTGATTTATATTAAAATGATTCTGCTAGGCTCTCTGTAAGACAAATAAGTCAGAGACAGGGAAAGTACTAGAAATCTATTGTAGCAACATAGTTACAAAGTATAAACACAAGGGCCCAAGGATTTAGCTCAGTGGTTCTGCTGCCTGCCTTGCAAGTGCAAGGACCTGAGTTCAATCCCAGGTACAAAAAAAAAAAGCATAAACACCCTATATTTTGAGGCAGAGGCAGTTCAGACTGAAAAGACAAGTAAGAGAGACAAACTGAAATGGAAGTGAAGGCCGAAAGAGAAGGAGTCCACGATCACCCATTTTATCCCAAAAAGGCCTGATGGAATGATGGCACAAGCAGATAGAGAGAAGTCAGGAGGGGAGTTGGCAAAGGAGTGTACACCGTTAGATGTGTTCCAAAGACATACAGAAAGTGAAGAGAGAATGAATGAGTGATTTGGGAACTCAAGATTCTGCCCCTAGCATTTCTGTGCCTCAGTTTCTTCTTATACAAAATAAAGATTTGATCTAAAACTAATCTTTTGGATTACTTCCAAATTCCTAGAAAAAGCATGTAAAGGAAGTAGACTCAGAAGTAGACTCCAGGGATCAAATAGGTATTGAGTAGTCAAAGCATTGAGTGTAAGTCTAGCCTTGATATAAAAGAGAAAAATGGGACAATTATCGACACTTAAGATTAAGGAAAATTGTGCCTTTAAGCAATAAATTAGGCAAAATAATTAATACAACTACACATGGAATCACGGCCAAAGCAACGTCAATAATCAAAAGAAACTACGTAACACTGAAAGTCAAATAGTCAAGGATTCCACATGCTCAGCACCTTATTCTACCTCTGAGCAATACATCCAACCTAACTACTACTGCTTTTAACATTTCACTGGAGGAATTTTAACACATTTTATACAAGTAACTCATTATGTGTATAATATTCTATACTACTCAACAAGTAAAGATCAAGTATGAAGTTATGCAAAATAACAGCACTCAGGTACAAACTAAAACTTAGAGATAAAAGGTTGTTCATTAGTTTTCTGTGGCTATAACTTATTATACAAGGAACAAGATCAGGGGAGTGCTTGTCTAGCATGTATAAGGCTAATTTTCCACGTTCCCCACCTCCCCTGGAACTTCATAGCATGCTAACATTGCTGGGGGGTGGGGAAACCCAACCTGGCAGGAGCAGGAAGCAGGAAATGTAAAGGACTTGGAGCTAAAAGATAATTGAGCAACAGCAAACCAGAGGAAGACCGTATTTTCACAGATGGCATTAAACGTACACCATAAGACATAACTTCAAGTAATGCAAAAAATGCCAGTTAGGGCTTAGAAACTTGATCTGATTTGCCTGTGGTATTTGGTAGGTCAATGGCCATAGGAAATCATATTAATATTTGCCCATATTTATTTACTGAGTACTGAATATTTGAAGGACGGTGCTACATGTTTATAACAGCCTAAATCTTCCTGACCCTTCAAATTCTATCCTTTGAACTCCTAACTCCCATTTAGTGACACTGGAAAGTGAAAAGGTCATGAGCATAGAGTTCTTGTAAGTGGGATTAATCCTCTTTTAAAGAACCATTCTTCAAAAGCCTGCTGAAATGCCACCTCCTCCAAGTAGTTATTATCAATCTTCGGAGATTTAGAATCGGGTTGTATCAGACTGTTGGAGTTTAGGATTTAGAAGAAGTATCAAATGAAAGGAAAAATGCAGAAAAAGAAGAAAGGGTGGAGGGAAACACAAGAACAGTAAGAGAACTGTCAGCAGTTACCGGTGACACACAGAAACAAAACTTTTATGTTAGGCAAGATTGAAGCTACCAAATTATATCTAACGTTCCCCAGATAAGAGGAGCAGAATGAAGACTAAATTAGACAATGTATGCAAAATATTTAACACAGTGTCTGGAAGGGTGACATGTTGGTTGTTCCTCATCTAATTGCCCTGATGAAAACCTGGGCATACCCTTCACGTGAAAGAAGGATGCATCTCACTCAGCTCCCTGACAAAGAAAGAGGGATGGGAAGAGACTCAGTAGGGAAAAGACAAGTCAAAGGGAGACGGATGGGAATCCAAAGAGAAAAATAAAAGCCAAAGGAGAGAAAAAAGGAAAATGTAAAGAAGTCATGGTGGAGCCCCCCCCCCACCTCCCAAGCGCAAGAATTCAATCCCCCTCAAAAAAGAAAAAGGAGAATGGAAGCAAAAAAGGTACAAGGGGAAAGAGAGAAAGAGTGTCCTGGGAATCAGTGGGAAAAAAGTTTGGTGCTACTGCAGAATTTGGAATTCAGAATTCACCCTGGAGGAATCCCAGAGGCAACCAGGTGCTGCATACAAGCCCAGGGCACCATTCACTTGTCATTGTGCTCTCAGATCCATTTGCCTTTCCTGCTGTGACCTGCCTGGGTCATTCTGTCCTCTGGCTTATTCTTTTCTACCTCTGGTTGGCCCTGGATGGTGGGAGAAAGGCAGGTAGCCAGGGAATACCCCCATGCATACACACACACACACACACACACACACACACACACACACCCTACTCTGGAAGGCATCTCCAGCAGTAACTGCGCTTCCCTCCTGTCTTCATCCCCTCCTGGACAAAGCCTTCAACCTTCTGGCAGCCTCCTCACTTTTTCCCTCAAGCTCTAGGGCAGGAGATGCTCCCAGAACTTAGTTGCAAATCTCAAGATTGCTTCACACACACACACACACACACACACACACACACACACCCGTTGCACTTCCAGTTCTTTCAACACGTTTTGAAATTGATCTGATGCACTAAATTATCATTACTGAATTATCTTGAAAAGAAAACTTTATTTCATTTGGATTCACTTCCAGAATTCAAATATACTTTCTTAGTAGGACCCTAAGCAGCACATCTAGAGAAAGAAATCCAGCCACCGCATGTATCAAGAAGCATGGGGGTCCATCCAGAAAACAGATTAGACGCAGTGTTTGATCACTGACAAATCCACACTGGCTGTAGGACTTGGGGGGAGGTCTTACCCTAGATAATTATCTATAAAATGACTAAATGCATGTCTGTTCCCCCATGACTTACTCACTTTGATCATGAACTTTGGCTCAAAGAATATCTCTGAATTCAGTTTTATTTGTTCAAGGGCCAATTATGAGCATACAGGCACATTGTTAGGTGTGGTGGAGAGTAGATAAAGACACACAGGAAAAGTGGAAGGCACACTCAGTGTTTGGAAGTGCTTGCTTTGAGCAAGACGAGGTTTGTGATCTATCAGAAAACTCTTAGAACTTTTCCAGTCCCAGTAGAGCTGCAGGCACTGAGACAATACAGTATCATTCTTACAGATTGCATTTCTTCCATCACCAGATCCCTGGACACAGCATAGGGAAACAACTGATCCCCAAGTCAGACTGGTGCCAGTCACAAGGGGGATTCTGCTACTGGCGTCTAGAAGGTGGCACCGAAATGGTAGAGGAGCTAAGTCTAGGAGAACTTGACAGGTGGAAGGAGCTATGAGGTTTTCCAGCAGGGGACAGAACAGAATCCAAATGAAGAGTGTGAAAGAGGTATTGGAGGGTGTTGTGTTTAGACAGAGGATTTGGGGTGGAGCCAAGCAGTGGAGGGTGAAAGACCAGTCTGAGACTAAGGCATTGGAGTTCTAGGCCATGGGGAGTCATATGAAAATCTTGAGCATCAGAGAGGCAAGGTCAACTCTGGTAGGGCAACTTCGATTGCTATGGGGAGGATGGATTAGAGACAGGAGCTGGAACCCTGCAGCTTCCACAGGAAGCTTCAACTTGACCATCTCCAAAGGGGCACAGTGGCATTTGAGCGGCTCATCTATTCAAGGACAAACTCTGTGTGCTAGGGAAAGGAGGAAAGGAAGGCAGAGGGTATAGAGGTGCCCCTTTTCGCAGCTGGATAAGAAGTCAACAGCCTGAGAAGTTTCGAGTTTCTCCTTGCCGAGGTCGGGCCACTACAGGTGGGCGACCGAGAGCTGCGGGCGAACGCTTGGCTCCACGCCGACCCTGGACGACCGCAGCTCTCGTCCCCTCCAGGCCTGGACACCGCCGAGGACCATGCCCGGCAGGCGCTCCAGGAGCTGCGCGGCGGCGGCTCC
>NW_022900932.1:40528002-40528399 GCF_012274545.1 Fukomys damarensis
GCCAGGCCGGGCGCTGTGGGGGCGCGGGGAGGGCCCCGAGGAACTTTCTCCTCCCCACGGGGCGCCTGCCAGCGGCCCGGACCCGGAGCGGCGTCTCCGGGGCTGGAGGGAGACCATGAAATGTGTTGGAAGAAGCTGACGCAGTTTGTGACGCTCGCGGTTTCCTGACAGGGATCTGCGACAGCAGCGCCTTCGCGGAGGAGGACGATCCGCGTCGGCGCTCGGGCCTTTTCCCGCTCGGAGCCTTGCGTCCGGGGCGCCGAGTTCGGGGGCGGTGGGCTGGGAGCGCGAGCATCTGCTCCCGCCCGGGGACGGGCCCCAGTAGCGCGCACTGCTTCCGTTTGGATTCGCTCGGGTTATTATATAAGATGTCACCGAGAGGAACGGGGCGAGCGGG
>NW_022900932.1:40528465-40532557 GCF_012274545.1 Fukomys damarensis
CCACCTGTACGCCTCCGCGTCCCTGCGCGCGTGCCGGGGTGGGGTGCAGAGAGGGGCGCCCGCCCCCGGAGCACTCGGGCAGCGGCAGAAACGCGGTTTCCTTTACGCCACCTCGCCTGGGTGTACACGTTTCTGGCTCCGGGCGTTTGTACTTTGAAACATTTGTTTAATATTAAGGAAGCTGCGTGTGCGGCCGTCAAAGTACGCCCGGAACGGGTGGCTGTGAGCTCCGGGGCGGTGAATGAATCATCGCCCCGCGGACTGAACTCGGATGATTCATGCGGGGTACACAGGCGAGCGTACTCGCCGTGTGCCTCTGACCCCGGAGAGCGGCCTTTCTGCAGTGATGACGCCTGGAGAGGCGAGGGAGAGTGATTGCCAAAGGGTGGCGCCCCCACCACCTCGCTAACTTTGAGGTTGTCAAATTACCCACTTTGCTCGGGGCTGGGTTGGCGGTTTTGTTTTTTTTGTTTGTTTGTTTGTTTGTTTTTTTTTTTGGAAACCAGATTACACCTGGCTACATTCAAGAGTCGGTAGAGGAGCGCTGATTCGCTGCAGGACTAGGTCCTGTCTCATTCAGAATTTGAATGGTGTTGAGCGAGGGAGGCACTGGACTCTGAAAGAATCTTTCTAGTAATTGCATCTACTTAACTAGCTAACGAGTGATTAGCAAAAACTTAAAAGCAAGTCTATTTTAAAAGAAAAACAAGTGACACCTTCAGTAGATAAGTCTTAAAGATTAAGTTCAGTCCCCCCTCCATTCTAGAAGTACTTAGTTTGCCATTCACGAATACAGACTTTTTTCCACAGTTGTCCTCCCTTAAACACTAAAATGATTTATTTCCACCCCACTTCACACCTGTACACTTAAGAGAAAAGCTCTCATCATTTAGGGTTCACCTCAAATGGCATCTACCCATCCAGGCCTTCTTTATCATCTTACTTACCTCTGGACTCTTCCTACATGAAATCACCGCAAAGTTCTATCTTATTTTCTTTATTAAATTTAATCGTTTCTCATTATTTTGTTTAGGGTTCTTTAAGGTCTGATCTCTTACTATAAGAATATAAGTGCCATTATGGCCGGAGGAGCACCTGCTCACTGTTATAATCCTAACATCTAAATAATGTTTGGCAAATGTTAGGCACCCAGTATTTGTTGACTGGTGAATGAATAAATTATTTTTACCTGGTTTCTTGATAGGACTATCTTTGACAGTTGAAATTCAGTGCCTTTTGTGGGCAAGTCACCAAGGTGGTACATTTCTAATTTTCCTTTGATTTACTTATTTTCTCCTATGTGCTGTTAGTTTGCAGCACAGTCTGGGTTTAAGCATCCTATCCTAAGATGCTTAATATAAAGAAAGAAAGGTAGGTGGCACCTTGTCAAGATAAGTTCATTACTGTATGAGTTCATGAATGATTAAAAATATCTGCTAGTTGAAAAGTGATTTTGAGGTAGAATCAAGTAGAGTAAAATTATCAGTCGTATGCTTCTATTCGTTTGAAATACTAATCTTTCTATGTTCCTCCCTTCCTATTACTGTAAGCCAGCCTCAAATTTAGCTGCCGTATGGGAAAAGCTATAATAGTGGCACTTAACATGAAGTATTACTTTTTAAGTAAATGAATACAGAATTCATTCTGCAGAAGCTGTAACTCAAATTTGTTGTTGATAATTCCCCAGAAGAGTAGATAAAAGAGTTGTTTAAAATTATGTTTTAAACATCTTAAATGAATAGTAAGGTATTAAATTAAGACTATAAATAATGGAAGGATTTGAATGTAGTGTTTAACATTCAGTTAGAGGATTAACTTTGATAAACTTTATATTTCTCCACATGACAAACTTTGGAAACTTATTAACCAGCTTCAACTGGTAGCAGTGCTTTTAGAACTCAGTACTTCCACAAAGTCGTTGCTAAGGAAGAGCAGGTACTTTTCAGTTCCCTTTCCAAGTAGTAGCTGTGATCACTTTCAGACAAATCATCTCTAGAATGAGCTCAGAGAAAAGAGAGTTTTAGAGCTGAAAGAGACCTCGATATTACTTGGCATAGTTCTTTCCTTTTTATCATCCATTTACTGGGGAAACCAAGGCACAGTAAGCTGACTTGCTCAAGACTCAGGGATGAAATTAGAACTGGATCACACTCTGGGACTTACATTGTTGGAAGCCCCTAAATTAGCCTGAGCTCTCTTGGGAGGAATGGTTCCTGTCATTAGTAGATTATCTGTCTCTTGCTTGTAAACTCATGGAGAGTAAAAACATGTCTTACCTAGTTTTGTACTTGCCTATATCCCTTGGACATCTAGGGGCTAAACAAATACTTTCAGAATGTGGTTGAACAAATTAATTTTAAGTTGAAAATATATTTAAGAAGTGAAAAGCAGGAAACTTTCTTTTTCAGATTCAAGGTTATTTTTTGGGGAGGACAAAGAATCTGTTGGTAGTAAATAACTTTATAACTTTTATAGTGATAAAGCTACTGTTACATTTTCATGCCTCCAAGACTTCAAAAACTGGCTTAATATTTGTAATTATGCATATTCACTTAGTTGTTTAATTATTCTTTACAAAAATAGTAGGAGACAAGGGTCAGAACATCTAGTGCATTTTGAATCTGCCACAATATTAAATAGAAAAACCTGTCTTTATACCCAGACAGAATATATATATAAAGATCTGCATGAGGAAAACTAAAACTCCAAGGAAAGAAATCAAAGATAAACACATGGAGAGAAATTCCATGATAGGAATACTCAATATTATAATGATTTCCCTACTTGATTTATAGATTCAGTGCAACATCAATCAAAATTCTAACAAGTTATTTGAGACTAGTCACACGTTGACTCTAAAGTTTGTGCAAAGTATATAAAGATCTGCATGAGGAAAACTAAAACTCCAAGGAAAGAAATCAAAGATAAACACATGGAGAGAAATTCCATGATAGGAATACTCAATATTATAATGATTTCCCTACTTGATTTATAGATTCAGTGCAACATCAATCAAAATTCTAACAAGTTATTTGAGACTAGTCACACGTTGACTCTAAAGTTTGTGCAAAGAGCCAAAAGATCCAGAAGAAGGAGGACCAAATTGGCCAGGTGTAGTACATGCCTGTAATCCTAACATTTGGGAGGCCGAGACAGGAGGATAGTTGTGAATTTGAGGCCAGCCTACTGAGTTTAAGGCCAGCCTGAACTACATAATGAATCAAAAATCTGATAAAAGACATCTACTATAAATCAACAGCCAACATCATACTGAATAGTCAAAAACTGAAAGCTTTCACTCTAAAATCAGAAACAAGACAAGAATGCCCACAATCACCACTCCTATTCAACATAGTTCTGGAAATATTAGCCAGAGCAATTAGACAAGAGAAAGAAATAAAAGGAATAAGGATAAGAAAGTAAGAAGGTAAATTATTATTTGTAGATGACCTGATACTCTTAATAGAAGACCCCAGAAGTTCCTCAAAAGACTCCTATATTTAATAACCAGATTCAGTAGCATAGCAGGATACAAAGTCAGCATTCAAAAATCAATAGCATCCCCCTTCTCTTAGAAACTTTCTTTCCCTCAATAAATTTTTCCTATTCTTAAAAAAAAAAAATCAATAGCATTCCTGAACATAAATAACAAACTCACTGAGAGAGAAATTAGGGAAACAATGCCTTTCACAATAGCAACAAAAAAAATGAAATGCTTAGGAATCAATCTAATAAAGGGAGTTTTTTTTTAACATTAAAATAATCCTTAATTCTGGAGATGAAAATGGTCCCTGAATATATTTAAATTGCTTCTTGCTCTTATAGTCTTACCTTATTCTTTTTTTCATTATTTAGAGAATACTTTATTAGTTTCTGTAATCAAACCCACGTAGATATGACCTTACATATTTAGTACGATATGTTACCCCTGTACACATGAAAAAAAAATTAAAGACAAAAAAAATTAACATTTCTAGACCAATATGGCTGTCCTTTTCTGTACAGTGCCAACTCAACACAGTAAATTGGGATGACTTTTTCCAAAGTTGGCAGCACTGTTAAAGTTTCCCAAAATTCAATTTATTTATATAT
>NW_022900932.1:40533639-40569358 GCF_012274545.1 Fukomys damarensis
TTGTTTCTTTTCTCTTACTGCTTGTAGTATTTTGTTCTTCTGTTGGGTTTCTGGGATCTTGATTATTATATGTCTAGGTGTAGATTTTTTTTTATTGTAGCTAGTTGGGGTCCTATATGCCTCAGTTATCTGAATGTCAATTTCTTCCCCTTTGTTTGGGAAGTTTTCTGTCATTAATTCTGCAAACGGCTTTTTAAAGTAATTTGCATTTTCTCCTGCTACTTCATGGATTCCTATCAGTCTTCTGTTATTCTTCTTTGCATCATCTAGGAGTTGTTGGATCAATTTCTCATGATCTCTTACTGTTTTTAAGAGATCTCTCTTTTCATGTTCACTGACTGCAGTCTTATCTTCTATATCTGAGAGTCTATCTTCACATTCTTTTATTCTGTTGCATACTACGCTTTCTATGGAGTGTTTAATCTCCTGGGTATCTGTTTGAATCTGTTTTATGGATTCCATTTCTTTCCTATGTTGGATGTTTATTTTTTCCATTTCTTTCTTATGCTGGGCCTTCATGGCTTCTATCATGCTCCTGAGCTCATCTATGTTTTTGTCAGTTTCTGCTCTAGAGTCTCAAATCACGACTTCCATTTTGCTCACTATCTCTATGGTTATCTGGGAAATTATTTCTGTTTTGAATTTTTCTAGAGCCTGATTGATCTGTTTTGTTACTTCCTGTGCTTTGAGTTCAGGGTGTCCTGGTGGTTCACAATCGGCCTTTTCATCCTCATTTGCCCTACTGTTTGCCATTGGTGAAATGGAAGTCTGTCCTTGCATCTTGCTTAAGTGTTTTCTCATTTTTTATTTTTGTTGTCGGACTGTCCTTGGTTTAATGTCTGGGTTATCACCCAAGTCTTCCTGATATAGTTGCGCCCTAGCTTCTGTGTCTCTAATGACCCACAGACATTCTCATCTTCATAAGATCAGAGAAAACAGCTCATCCAATCAACCTCAATGCTTTATCCCAACTGATACAATCAGCAACACATTAAGATCAAGCACAACTTGGACAATGACCACCTGTGGTAGTCACTAGTCTATCACCCTTAAATCATTTGAATTAAATTGAAATCAAGAAGCAGTCCAGAACATGTGTGCAGTGAACAAAATTTCAATATAGTGTATTTACCATTTAATGGCTCAAACAGAGCAAGGATGCAAGACCCCTGGTCTCAGTTAGCTGATGGCTGAACCCCATGATGCTGACTGACCACAGGCTGCAAGGCCCAGCTTGAGTTCCCCAACCTTCTGAAAGGTTGAACTCCACAACGTTCTATTACAGGTTTCCCATGCCCTTTCTTTAAAGGTGTTCACAGTTGGGAACTCAGAAAAATACCCTTGATAACCACCTCTGTCTTTGCAGAGTGGGTCCAAAGACTGGCACAGTCAGGAGGTCTGAGAGTGCGTGGGTTGGGGACTTATGGGGGTTCAGGGGCTACCTTCCTGGGGCTTGAGCGATGGCAGCTGGGGCAGGAGAAGGCGTGGCTCTCCTTCCCGCGGTGGATCAGGGCCCCTAATGAAGGGAGTTTTATGTTAAAACTACAGAACTCTGGAAAACGAGATCTTATAGGACCTCAGAAATTGGAAAGATATCCCTTGTTCTTGGGTAGGCAAAACCAGTGTAGTGAAAATGGCCACATTTCCAAAACTGTTACACAGATTTAATGCAACCGTGATCAAAATACCAAAAATGGCCATACACCCAAAACTGTTATATAGATTTAATGTAATCCTAATCAAGATACCAATCACATACTTCGCAAAATTAGAGAAAACAATTCTAAAATCCATTTGGAATGACAAGTGGCCTAGGAGGCAGGCAGCAGAACCACTGAGCTAAATCCCCAACTTGTACAAGAGACCTAGGATTGCAAAAATAATTCAGGGCAACAGAGGCAAGGTAGGCAACATCACAACCCCTGACTTGAAATTAGACTACAAAGTTACTTTGATCGAAACAGCATGGTACTGCTAAAAAACAAAGCCTCCCCCACAAAAAAGAAAGAAAGAAAAACTGAGCAGAGGATCAATGGAACAGACAAGAAGATGCAGAAACAACTCCAAACACACTCAGCCACCTTATCCTTGACAAAACTGCCAAACACCTTCACTAGAAGAAAGATCACTTAATAAATGGTGTTGGGAAAACTGGCTTTCTATATGTTGGAGTTTAAAACTAGACCTGTATTTCTCACTGTGAACTAACTTAAAATCAAAATGGATCAAAGATCTAAATATTAAAACAGAAACACTAAATCTACTTGAAGACAGAATCGGTAAATCTTAAAGACATAGCTGTAGACAAAACTTTACAAACAAAACCCTGGCTGCACAGGAAATACTAAAAAGAATCAACAACTGAGATCTTATCATATTAAAAAGCTTTTGCACAGCAAAAGAAACCATCAGCAGAATGAAGAGACGACCACAAAATGGGAAAAAAAATTACCAGCTATTCCTCAAAGACTAATAATCTAGAAAGTATAAAGAACTAAAAAAAAAAAAAAAAAAAAAAAAAAAAAAGATCCCCCAAAATTTCAAGACCCAACCCAAAAATGGGCATCTGAAATGAATAGACACTTCTCAGATGAAGTAGAAACAGCAAATAAATATATATTCAATATCATTGGTCATGTGAGAAATGAAAGTTACAACACTGAGATTCTGTCTTACTCCAGAAAGAGTCGCTGTTATCAAGAAATCAGCCAGTAGCAAATGCTGATGAGACTGTGGGGGGATAAAAGGAACCCTTCTCTACTGTTGGTGGGAGTGTAGACTGGTACAACCATTGTGGAAATGAGTGTGGAGATTTCTCAAAAAACTAAAAGTAGAGGTTCATTTGACCCAGCTATTCCTCTTCTTGGTATCTTACCAAAGAATTAAAAGCATCATACCACAGTGACATATACGCACCCATATTTATATTAGCATAATGTCTAAATCTTGGAACAGACTAAATGCCCATCAGTGGATGAATGGATAAAGAAGATGTGGTATTTCTGCCATAAGAAGGATAAACTTGAGATATTGCTAGGAAAATGGATGCACCTTGAGACCATACTTTTAAGTAAAATAAATTGGACACACATATTTAAATATTGCATTGTTTTTCTTGCGTGAGAAACTGAAAGAAAATAAAGTCCGAAATGTCTAGTAGATATTGTGAAGTAGGAAGAAAATATTCAAATGTGAAGGAGAATAAGGGAGGGGAGAGGGAAAGAAAGGAAAAGAAAAAAGACTAGAAAGAAAAAAATGGAAATGAAGCTTTTGAAAATGAGGGAAATAAGACTTGAAGGGAGGAGAGAGGAATGAAGAAAAGAAGCATCAAGATATATTATATACAGATACAAATTCCTTATGATGAATGTAATCATGTATATCATAAGTGTGCCAATAAAATTAACTTTTAAAAACAAAACAAAATGAACAAAGTTGGAAGATTTACAATACCTACATTAAGAGAGAGGTAGTGATCAAGGCAGTGTGATACTGGCAAAAGATTTAAGAAGTATATCAGTGGAACAGAATAGAGATACCGGAAACTGACCCACATAAAGATAATAAGCTGATTTTTGGTAGAGGAACACAGACAATACAATGGATAAAATCTCGTCTTTTCCGTGAGTGGTGCTGGAACAACTGGATATCCGCACAAAAACAAAAAAAATCTAGAAAATACTCTGTATGATACTGTAATAGTCGATACAATGTTATTACACATTTGTCCAAACCTATGGGTTAGATGTACGATAAAAAAGTGTAGAAGTGATGTGAGTGGAGAAAGAGAAGTTAGAGCAAGACCGCCCCCTTAAAAAATGAGTTTTCTCATAAAACTATTCTAACAAGGATGTTGATGAATGGGGATGTAGCTCAGTGGCACTGTGCCTGCCTGGCAAGCACAAGGTCCTGAATTCAATCCCTGGTACCACAAAATAAATAAAATGTTGAGGCGATACCCTGGAGGTGGCTACATTTGAAATGGGTTGGTCTTATCTTGATTGGCTGAAAGTAAGTTGACCATGTCTTATAAAAGGATAGAGAAAAGGAGTTGGAAAACTATAAATCTGTGTACAGTAAAGATACAGACGTGATGAAGATAGGCAGGTTGGTAGAAAATATTAAATCATTTCTGTATCCATGACTTTTTCTCACAGTGTTCTGAAAATTGGAAGTGGAGATGCTGTGGGTATCACTGAAACTGCCAACAACTATGGTCCACGGTTTAATAGAAGGCAAATAAAATGAGAATGTTGATAGTCTGGAGAATGAGCAGGGAATATGAAATTAGAATGCGTGTTGGCTGTTTCGGCAACAATGAAGGAAAAGTATAAATGGGAATGTGGAGAAAGTTTCTGAGGGTAATGGTGAAGGGCATAGGAATCTTTCAGAATATTTCATAATTATGGAGGGATCAGTTCTAAGTGGTGATGAAAATTCAAAGTGTGGCTGAGCTTGAGGATGGCAAGATGACTGAAGCCATTTGAGGTAGGTCATTGGTCTTCAGGCATAGTGAGGCCAAAGTATCAAAATGATTCTTTATTGGTGTGAATATCAGCTTTTAAAATTGTAGACTGTTTTTAGTAGAGCTTTTTTGAGCATTAGGTTCATAGAGTTGGCAAGTACCTTAAAGATAAGGAAACTGTTCCTTTATTTAAAAGACAAGGAAGTGCTAAAGTCTTTTAAACACGTTTTGGAAATGTGAGATATCTTTAAGACCATAGACATGTGACAGAGCTAGCACTGAAAAAAAAAAAAAAAGAAAAAAAAACAGGGGTCCTTTGCCCTGTAGGGGAGAACAGATAATTAAAGTATCCACTGAACAAATTCTTTCTAGCTTCCTCAACTTACAACTTTCCCACAATTAAAACACCAGTGTTAGTAATCACAAAGATCAACGGAGGAGAGCTGTGGGATAGTGTGTGTGCTTGGACAACAAACTAAAAGGCAGATGATGGCATCCTTGAGGCAGAAACATAAAAAGCAACAATTGAAAAAACAGTTTAGTGATACAGGCTGGATCGGAAAATGTAACTTGGTCTGAAGCCCTGAATGGCCTTGTGCATACCATTTCACCCTATTCTAAACTTTAGATAGGAAGTTTGAGGCTGCAGAGCAGAAATACCCCGTTTCTGCCTTTTACTAGAGGTAGAGAGAAAGAAGGGAACTAACTCTGCTTAATATCATTGGTAGAAAAACTCCATCCATTTGAGAACTGAAACCCATGAAACAGTTCCATGGCCTATATACACAGATAAATTGCTTCACTTCTGTGGCGAAGAATGTGGTGTAGCATGAGATACCAGGAGTGGGTAGGAAAAATCCCCCCTTTGAAAACAACCTGAGTGACAGAGGTTTTGATTCCCCTCAACATTAGATTATTGGCTACTCATAACTTTATTGTTTGCATCTGAGTTAAACTAACCTGAGGAGCAGCAGGTGTGCTGTTACTATGTTAACTAGAAATTAATGAAGTAACCAAGAACAATTTGAGCACAGGACCTTAGTTTCTCTGTTTCAAAGCTATACTTAGTGGATCTCTTCTTCCTCACTGGGAATCTCAGGAAACTCACACTTATGACAGAGACCACCGGCTTTGAGATGCTGTCTTTAAAATCAGAACTTTGAAGAAGTTAAAAGCTCTTTCTCCTTATAAAATATTTAAGACGCACCTATCTAGGCTGAGGACACTTGGGCTTAGTGCTGATTCTATTCTGTCACTATTGTAATCTCTGCTTTTTCTTTTTTCAGCACTGGAATCAAAAGCCCTGGTCTCATGCATGCTAGTCAAGCATTCTATCACTGAACTTTCCCCTCAACCCACAATTTGTAATCTTATTAACTAATTATTATAGGAGACACAATTTCAACTGTGAAGCTTAGGAACTTTCATTTTATTTTATTTTATTTTTGTTTTTGTCTTTGACTGAACTCAGGGATTGAACTCAGGACCTTGCATTTGTGAGGCAGGCGATGGAACCACTGAGCCAAATCCCTGGCCAGGAACTTTCGTTTTAAATAAAATATTTCAAATAAAACAAAAACTATAAATGTTTATGTTTAGTGGGACACTGATTTAGGTTTTTAAGATAAATCACAGCTACTTTTCTTCTTTATCCATGTCAGATTGTATAGTAATTCTGGCAAAGTGAGATGAAGGTGGTATGTTTCCCGACAAGTAACATTTTTGCCTTACCTGTTTTTCTTGCAACTTTTTAAAAAAAGTTTTTTATTGTAAAATATAACAAACATACATTAAACTTTTGCAATATAAATGAAAACTTTAATAATATGTAAAAAGTGAGCATCCGTGGAACCACCACCCAGCTCAGGAACTAGACCAATTCATTGTTTTACTCATAAGATGGGAATCTTTTCTCCTGTTAGATGGCTCAGTGGGTTTTTTTTTGGGGGGGGGTTGAGGGAGGGAGTTATGAGTAGTAGCAGGAGACACTCATTAAATTTTGGCAGGTCCAAACTAATACTCCGTTTGAGTGGACTAGATCAAGAGTATAGTATTGGTGTTTCATTATATAGCCACTTCGGGAATTTTTTTTTTTCATTTTTATAGCTATGAATTTAGTGTTTTAGGACAAGTGGTAGGTTTTCAGACTTAAAGATTAAAATTCTTCAGCTAACCTTTAGATTGTGTCCTTTGAATGAAAATAGATTGTGATCCTTTGAATATGACAGAAATTGTCATCTTGATTAATTTTTAAAAGTTCTCATCTTTCCCGTTTTCTTGTTGTGGAGGCAGCATACCCAAGACTCCAGTGTTGATGATAGTTTTGTGCAGTAGACAGGTATTTTTGGAAAATACCTGACTGTTATCAAAACACCTTTCAGTTCAGCTCAGGTTAGCATAGTGCAGATACAAAGTACCAGAAGGATTCAATGAAAAAGCTTTATTGCATGAAAAATATATAATTGCTTTAATTATAACCCAGTGTTATAAATCTTACTGTGTTTTAAGAGAACTAATAGGTTAAAGCTATTTGTTTATCCAGAAGAGGATTCTCTTGAATTACATTTTTGTTATTTAAAAAGATTTTTCTCACATCTTAATATAAAGTAAAATAAATGGGAAAGTATTTTAGCTACCCGAGTGTATCTCAAATGTAAGGTATCAGAAAAGCTATGAGAAAGACTCACCTTTGGTGGCAGTTTCTGTGGTTTTAAGAACTGGTTAATAGGGCTTCAGTTTAGAATTTGTAGATTGAACACATGCTTACTACTGTCAGTTCCTGAGGTAAATAAAATAATGGAGGAAAGTTTTGGAAAGATTTTTTTTTTTTTTCATGGTTTTAGGTAAATAAAATAATGGAGGAAAGTTTTGGAAAGATTTTTTTTTTTTGGTTCATGGTTTCATAGGTATCAGTTCACAGTTACATAGCCTGTTGCCTTTTTGCCTGTAGTGAGACAGAACATCATGGCAGAAAGTGCACAGTAGAACAAAGCAGCTCACTTCATAGTGCTAGGAAGCAAAGAGAGAAAGGAAAGATTGGGGTCCCAATATCCTCTTCAGGGGCAGGCCCCACAGTGAGCAGCTCTCTTCCTCTTAGGCCCTAGCTCTTGAAGTTTTACCACCTCCAGTAGTGTCAAGACTGCTGAGCAGGCCTTTAATGGGTGTGACTTTGGAGGACACTCCCTCCAAACCTTAACAAACGCCATGTAGTCATAGTGAGCATGAGAGGAGGTAATGGTGGATGAGGCAAACCAGCAAAGTCTTGGAAGCTGTAAAGTGAGTAGACTTGAGGCAGCGGGCTTAGTATAGTAGAGAGAGTTGATAGCTAAGTGTCCTTAAGGGGGGCTGGAGTGGATACTGGAAAGAAGCAACTAGTATACCCCCTCGGAATCTGAGAAAGGCTCAGAATTACAGTCTGTGAAGCAGAAGATAGGCTTGAAATGAAGGATTGATTGAGAGTCTAAAAAATGAGCTAGATGCTTACTTCCCCATCCCATATAGCAAGAGGAAATTCTTGACAGACTAGAAATTTTCTCTTAGGATAAACTGAAATAAATAAGAAGTGCTGGCTTTAGAAACACAGACAAAATAGAGAGGAATGGTGAAGTGATCAAATGGTGAAAAGGAATTTAATGAAATTGTGCATATTAAATAGTGAAGATCTGTATTCTTACCCCACCTCAGTCCTAGAGTAATCAGGTAGTTGTTCAGGCAGGATATCAAAGTACTTTTCTCTGGGTGAGATGAGCAGCCCTAGAAGAAAGACCTACAGATACAGACAGGTCTCATGACATTCGAGGTACCGCAGTGAAAAGTGTCTTACTCCCCATTCTTCCTACAATGAACCCATCTATCAACAGCCAGACTCTCTTACTCCTCCCTCCCCACATGAACTTGAAGTCAGTGTTTTAGAACCTTGCTTTTAATTAGTAATAAGTAGCCAGTGAATAAGAGACATTTGAAGACATCCTTCAACAAAAACTTAGAAACCAAAACAAATAAGAGAAAAAAAATCATGTAGATGGCAGAAATGCAGGGAGAAAATAATCAAATCCAGCATTCCTATAACTAATACGTAAAAAGATGAGAAAATATTGCTTTCATATGATAAGAACAGAGACCATGGAAAAGTAATAATAAAAAAATAGGAAATAGAACTTAGACATTAAACATAAAATGGAGGGCTCAGTGGTTCCACCACCTGCTTTGCAAGCGCAAGGACCTGAGTTCAATCCCCGGTACCAAAACAAAACAAAAAGTGTGTAAAACATAAAATGGTTAAAAAAAAGTCATTGGGTAGATCATAGGATAAGGTAAAAATGAGAAGAAAGGTATAAAATAGAGAATAGAATTAAAAGATCAGTTTGATAGGTACAATATCATGCTAATAAGAGTTCTATAAAGACTACAGAGAAAAGTAAAGGGAGGGCAGTTACCAAGGAAGTAATACAGTAAAATTTCTCAAAACTAGAGGGCATTCATTTGAAAAATAGCCAGAACAAATTTAAAAAACTACAAAAGAAACCAAATGTACAACATATAGCCTATAAAATTTCATTTATAGTATTAAGAAAAATGGAAGCATCCTAAATCCTACAGGAAAAAACAAACGGGTTACTTGCAAAAATATAAGTGGAATGCCAGTAGCTCTCTTAGCAGCAACACTGAATCTTAAACAATGTATTAATTCTTTCAGAATTCACAGGAAGATTACTTTCAATCTAGAATTTTAAACATAAACTATCTGCTGAGAGAATAAAGGCATTTTTAAGGCATAAAAGATCTAAAAATTGATTGCATCATTTCACAGGAAAAACTGAATGGTAGTTCTTTTATCAAAAATGGGCATAAGCAAAGAAAAAATAATATATAACATTCCATAAATAGGTAGTCAAACATAGGGAAAAGCAAAATAAAATTCTAGGATGATAGTAAAAAGAGACTGTAGTATATAGCATCCCTAGTGAGACATTATTCCACATTACAATAGGACGCAGGGTGAATCCAAGAAGGGTAGCTTATAGGAGTGTCCACATGAAAATAAAGACAAAATGAGATGTGACTGACCACGTATAAATATTCCTCAGAGGGGCTTTTTACTTTCTCTGGAGCTCTTGAGATGAATTGTTGATTCAATAACCTGGTGGATGGGGATATGAGGAGGCAGTTATAAACTCCAGAAAAATAAATGCTTCTATTAGAAAAACACTGAATGAAAATAGTTCAGCAGAAAATGTTTACATAACCCATAATAATATAAATCACTAGCGTGCTGGTTAGGGTGTGAGACTGTGCTGCTATAATAGAGACTCTCCAGATGTGGCTAAAAGAACAAAATATTTTTATTTCATGTGTCAGTTTAAGGTGACTGTTTCAAATGGGTTCATGTGTCTGCTCCCTACAATCATTCAAGAACCCAGATTTCTTCCATCTTGTTCCTCTAAGGCATTTCCCTAATCTCTATGGTTAAAACTGAACATCTGCGTTCCAGGTCATGAGAGGAAGGCGTCATGAGGGGCAAAGGTTTAATGCCCAAGTCTGGAAGTTCATCCATCACTTTCACTTCTCATGGCAGAAATTCAATCACATGGCCACATCTAGAAGACATATTCAGAATATTTATTGTCTGGTAACCCAGGCTCTGACAAGTTAGAAAACAGGTCTGCTGTAAGAGTGGAGGCAGGTTCTGAAACCTCTCTGCTGTATCTCCTGCTAACTTTTTGCTGGTTTATGGGGAATTGTGGGTTGGGAAGTATCCCAGGTAGGGGTTGAGAAATTTAAGCAGAAACTATTTACAAGTTGGTATAGGAGTATTTTAATAACAATTGGAGCAGCTATACTAAAACATATAGATTGACGTTGGACACACCTGACTGAAAGGAAGGCTAAGAAAAAATGTTCACATGATGATAATGAATGAATGGAGGAGAATAAACTGGTAAATGATGGGACATCTGCAGTTATATTAGTAAGTGTCTAAATTTTAAAATCAAGAACCGTCAGAATATGCATACTGTTTAGAAACATGAAATTAAATATTAGAAGAAATAGCCAAAATTTTTATGAGTAATTCGCCCTTGATGTGAATGGAGAGGTACAGCAGTTTTCACTGTAAACCTGGTACTACACTTTGAGTGTTAAAATAATTTTCATGGGTTGCTTGGATAAAAGCAGTACGTAAAAAATAATCCAGTAGTCATAAGTGGATTGGAGAATGATTTACCTTGTATCCAGAGCTTTAAAAATGTGTCTGTTAAAAGTTTAGAAGCATTACTGGTTTAGAGTTAGACTTCTCCCCCACAGCTGCGATACCAGCACTCACTCTGTCTCAGAATCTTTTGGATGAACTTTTAGAACTTTAAACAACTCCCTATCTCAGAATTCTAGCTTGGCTTTGGTTAAGTTCCAAGGAATCAACTTTAAAAAGTTGCTTCTGATGTGCAGTAGAGGGTAACTCCTCTTGTCGAGCAGTTTAAACATCTTCACTTCTGCTTCTTAAACATCTTTTGTATTCTTCCCATCCTGTCTTCCCTCACTGCTTCTGTTTCAGGTCGCATCTTCATCTGCTCTAAGATGTGAGCCAGGAAGGACTTCTGCAGGTTAGAAGAGTAGGAAGAAAGAAAGCCATGAGAGAGGTCATTGAGATGACCTGCAAATGAAATAGTCGTCAGAGGGCCAGTATTTGTTTTCTTTTTGTTTTACAGAAATTACTATAGATAAATACTCTACTTTATGCCCTAGTAGCAGCATTTCCAGTTGGCAACTGGGATCACCATCAGTTTTCATAGCCCACTTGTTTCTGTGAAGGTGGCTGTCAGGGGAACACACCCAGGAAGGAAACAGTTTTTCTTAAAGAACTCAGATATCAGTTGAGATGGGAAGGAGGTTTGATGTGGTGAATATTGATTTGGTATCTCTTCATTCAGGAGAACCTTCTGTTTTCTTTCTCTTTTCAGGGAGAGGCCATGGGGAAAGAAGTATTATTAACACAAGTTTGGTGCTTTATTATTTTCATCAGAGAAATCTATGTTTACTTCTGTCTGTATCTATGTACCTATAAATATGTGCACGTGTAAAGTTTCTGCATAGTCAGAATTCTAGTATTTATATGTTTCCTTTTTTTTTTTTTTTTTTTTGGTACGGGGGATCAAACTTGGGTCCTTGTCCTTTCGAGGCAGGGGCAGGAAACACTGAGCTAAATCCCTGGCCTTTTTTTTTTGTTTTGTTTTGTTTTTTGAGACAGGGTCTCACTATGTAGTTTTTTGGTTGTTTTTTTCATTCTGCAGTTGAGAGTGACCTGGAACTCACTATGTAGCCGAGGCTGGTCTCCAACTCACAGTGATCCTCCTGCCTCAGCCTCCCGAGTGCTGGGATTACAGGCATGCACTACCACATTCAGCTCTCTAGTATTTATATGTTTCTTTTATCAATTATTTACAAAAATTTCCAGTGTTTTCTAATATTGTCCTAAGAAATATTGAGTAACAACATCCTGATGAAAGGACTGTTACTGTTCTCAGGAGCTTCTAATGTTAATAAGAGATTGATGTTTTCATATGCTTAAAACTCATAGGCCTGAGTTCAGATATTGTTTTATTATTATAAATATGATCCTAGAAGCAGAAAAAACAATTTTATGTGTATTAAAATTATGTTAATGACAGCTTGTTGGAGACAATAAGATTTGAAACTGATGGGTTAAAGTTTAAAAATAATAGCAAAACAACAACAAAATCTTAAAATAATTGTGTTGTTAAGAAATTGGAGTTCTTGCCTCTGCCTCCCCATTATTCAGTCATAAAATAGATTTTTGATTTTAATTCCTTAATGTTATTTTGCCTGCTTCATGATCACTGCCTTCGTCATTTGGTCATTATTTGTCATTCATGTTAATTTCTTCACTGAGCCTCCCAACCTCTGTCTTTCACCTTAGAATTTTTCTCAGAGTCCACTCTTGTGAACATAAATCTATGGCCCCTCTTTGTCTGAAAATAAATTCTAAACTACAGGGTGTCATGTAGAGCCTTCTGGCCTGGCCCTTTTTTCTGCCTCTGGGACCTGTCACTTCTTCAGATAGCAGTCTACTTATTCTTGAGCTGAGATTTTGGGTTGGGGAGCGAGTATTGGAAGCTTAAAGAGAAAGATAAAGCAACATGAAAGAGTAGTTTAGGAAAGCGGAAACTAGATGGAATAGGGGAAGTGAAGTGTGGTTGCTGGGTGGCATTGAAGGTCTGCTGAGAGAAGGAATTGTGGAGGAAGTGAGACCAGCTTGCATGTGGCTGTAGGTGTACAGGTGTGGCAGAGGT
Source organism: Fukomys damarensis (assembly GCF_012274545.1). Classification (NCBI taxonomy): domain Eukaryota; kingdom Metazoa; phylum Chordata; class Mammalia; order Rodentia; family Bathyergidae; genus Fukomys; species Fukomys damarensis. The sequence goes on from NW_022900932.1 coordinate 40,546,411, forward strand.
GGGACTCCTACTCTGCCAGGCACAGCAAATGACTGAGCTTCCCGGCTCTGCTGTGCACATGCTGGGGCCTCTGTATGAAACACGCTGCATCTTCTTTTCTTGGAAAATAATCCTTGCCTCCTTTCAAGGCTCTGACATTTTTCTCCTCTTCTCAGGTACTTCCCCTTTCCCCCCATGATTTTTTGGTCCTCTCCATCCATTCTGTCCCAGTTGTTCTGTTAATGAACCACTGTTATTGCACTTACTATGCCACAAGCATTTATTCATACCTGAATCCATTAAATTGTGAACTCAGCAGGGGTAAGGAAATGATCTTTTGAAATCCCAGTCCATACTTCGAGCCTGGCACATAAAAGACATACGTAATAAATGTTGGGTAAATTAATTCAAATTTCTCTGTAAAGTACTGAGAACATGTACTTGCTAGATTTGGAGTTCAAAATGAATTATCTTCAGTAATACGTGACATAAAAATATTATATTGACTTAATTTTTATTCTTGTCTTCTCTTACCAAATACCAAATTTATAAGGTACTTCTAAAATACACATAAGAGAACAAGTGTGTATACATGTGTATATATGCAAGTTGACATAAAAATACAGGAAAGTTAAAAAGATCAAAGAATAATGTTAAATAATAACTATATAAGACAACAAACTTCATAGAGGCCTACATATGCATGTGATTTCTCTGTTCTTTTTCTGATGGACCTTCTTGGCTAGTAGGGAAACAGGTTAAAGCCCCAGGAAACTTAGGAGGCACTTTGAACACATCTGTATTTTCAAGTTGCCTTGACATTATTGAAATCATAGTGAAATGTAGTTTGAAAGGTTTACTCTAAGAATGTGGAAACATATGGAGATTTTAACTGCTGAAAAATTTTCATATAACTTACAAATAAAAGGCACAGAAATTAATATATGTACTGTTCTTCCTGGGGTAATGCCTTTGTCCATCAAGGATGTTACAACAATATGCCATAAGGTGACTTATAAACAACAGAAACATTTCTCACAGTTCTGGAGGCTGGGAAATCCAAAATCAAGGTATGTGTATTTTGGTGTCTGGTGAGGCTCCACTTCCTAGTTTCTAGATGGCATCTTTTGGCTGTGTCCTCACGGGGTATGAAGGAGCCATGTCTGCGCTCTTTGACAAAGGAACCAATCTTAATTTTTCCCTGATGATATAATCACATTCCGAAGGCCTTACCTCCTCATGCCATCACCATGGTGGTTAGGATTTCAGCGTAAGATTTTGGGGGGAATACAAACATTCAGACCATATAGTAAGTAATGTTTTCATATTCCTGAGGAATCAGGAGCCTTGAGTCCTGGTTGTGGTGAGTTCCTAAGATTTGTGGTGTCAGACATCTGCCCTACCTCTCAGAACTTTTGTTTTCCCATGTATAAAATATGAGATTTGGTCTAAATTACTACCAAGATCATTTTGAATCGTCTGTGATTCTGGAAAGTTATGAAACACAGCCTGTAACCATGGTGAGGGAAGTTGATTGGTGGCTCCAAAAATAGACTTATTTTCTCCTTCTGTGTAACACTGACGCTCTCCCATTGAGTAAGTCCCTCTGTGACTCTGTGTACATTGCCTTAATAAACCAATTTCTTGCTTTTTTAAATGCCAGCTGCTCAAAAGCGAATGTAAGACTATCTTAAGCAATACCAAATAAATGAGCTCTTGTCTCTTTGTGTTAAATATAGATCTGAATTATTGTGCTGTTTTTCATTCCTGCTAAAGGTACTCAAAAAGCAGAAGCTGCTGATTTGATAAATTTAGGAACTATTTCACATCAATTCCTGCTTTCTTTGTGTTTATGTGACAATCCCATTCAAAATACATCTTATTTTTTCCTTAAAAATATGCTTTCCATTATTTTTATCTTTCTGCTGATAACAAGTCTGTATCTATTAAAACTTATAGGTTTTGTCAAAGCTTTTGCATTGATTTTTTAAAATCTGAAATGCATCTTGACCTAGTTGGGACACGTACAATGCTGGTAGGCAAAGTCTCCCTGTCTGTGAGTGTCTGTACTAGATTTAGTCCATTAAATGGACATTTTAAATGCCTACAGAAATAGCAGATTCTTCTCTCTAGCCTTAAAATGGCTGCTGTCAACCAGTAGTGTTTTTGATACTGGTCAGAAGCTGACATGGTCAAGGAACTGCAGTATTTTCTGGAAGAAAGTTGGGGAGATCCAGATTGTTGGTTTTGAAGATGGAAGAAGGGAGCCTTGGGTCTTAGAATTTGGATGACCTTTAGAAGTTAGAAGCGGCAAGGAAATAAATGCCCCCTTTAGAGCTTCAAGAAACACAGCCTGCTAACACCTTGATTTTAGCCCAGGGAGAATCAGACCTGACCTAAGAAGCTACAAAATAATGCATTCGCGTTGTTTTAAGCCACTACATCTGCGGCAGTTTGTTACTGCAGCTATATAAAATGAATGTGCAGAGTAAAGAGTTGGATATGAGTGTGGAAGTAGGAAAAGAAAGATTGGAATTTAAAAAGAACAGAGGTGGCATTGAAAGCCATGGGCCAAATGAAATCGCCAGTAGCATCGTTACATATGGAGAAAAGGATCAAGGATTGAGCACTTGGCACTCTATTCAAGAGCTTAGAGGGAAATAAGGAAATGATAAAGAACACCAGGAATGATCAACCAATAGATAGGAAGAGAATGAGAAAGTGGTGTCCTGGAAGGCACGGAAGAAGGCCTATCAAGGGAGAGAGCAGTAGTGACATTGCTGCTACTGATTGCTTTACAAATGAGAGCATGGGAAAATGAGTTATATCTGTCAATACAAGGTAGGATCTAGAGAACTATTGCTGTTTTTATTTTTTAAGACAGTCTCAGAAGTGGGCAGGGTATTGTGGTACCTGCCTGTAACACTGTCCCTCAAGAGGGTGCAGCAAGCAGGAGGATCACTGAGTTTGAGGCCCGCCTGGTCTATATAGTGACTTCTAGGTCAGCCTGTAGTGAGACCCTGTCTCACCATACACCCCCCAAAAAAAGATAGTACTCTGTATGTCATTTGGGAGGAAAAGTGATACGAGAGCAAGTGAAGAATTTCTGAGGATACCCTAAATTGGGTCCATAGGAATGAGATGTGTAGGTAGGGGTATCCACTGTGATAGTGAAGTGGATGGTATGATGGTGCCCATCAGGAAAGCACTTAGTATAGATGGTATTTGGAATGAGTTGGGTGTTCTGATACTTCTGTTTTTTCAGTAGCGTAGGAAGCAACACAGTGAGGACAGGGAAGGTGGTTTAGGGGGTATAAGGGAGAGAAAGGTGGAAAATAGTCCATTCGGAAAATTGGAGATTAACACAGGACATGTAGTAGGGTTGCCTAGCAGCAGTAAAAGACCATTAGAAGTTTGTGTTCATGGATTTAAAAAAGTAAATGCCACTACCCCCTTGAGAAGAGCCTCTAATATTAGTGTGCCCCCTGCATCCTCCAGAAAAGCCAAATATTAAAGGAAATTTAGAGTGGAATTTTGCAGGGAAAAAAAAAACACTTTCTTGTTTTTCTGCCATAGATATAGCTTGGCTTATAGGGTGAGTAATATTCCTAAGTTATTATAAGTTATACTTTGCTTAATTGAATTTAAGTGCTGTCTTATATATTAAATATCTATATATATTAAATACTGTCTTACATATTTAAACACCGCTTCTTTAAAGTGGCAAAGCATAGACAAGGGCTTATGGGCAATGTTTATTTTTTGGAGAAACCCGAAGAATGGGATATGAAATTGGGAAGAGTTAACAGGGAAAGGAAGAAACCCAGTCCCATGTTGATTCACCGCATTGGTCACCATCATGGACACCTGGGACTTTTTTGTTTTGGGTTTTTTTTTTTGAGACAGGGTCTCACTGTGTAGTTGAGACTGACCTGGAACTCACGGTGTAGCCCAGGCTGGTCTCAAACTCACAGCGATCCTCCTGCCTCAGCCCCCCCAAATGCTGGGATTACAGGCGTGCACCACCATGCCCAGTTTGGGATTTACTCTTAATAGGATCCTCCCTCCACAAATGTGCCTCAGAATTGTCTAATAGGTAGAATTGTATGAGGGAGTGTTCGTTATTCATCCACCTGCTCCCATCTACTGGTCATATGTGCCCGATGGGGTTTTAGGTTTATCACAGAACTGTCCATCTGTCCAAATATCCCATGTAGTGGTGGCAGAGTAAGGCCCAGAGTGGAAAGCAAGAAATGAAGGTGTAGCTGAAGTGAGGGGAAAAGCTGTACCAAGAGTTCTGAAGGGGTCAAAGGTGTCCAGTACAGGAATATATTAATTATAAAAATATCTCCTGAAATTTCTTCTAGCACACCATAACCAGACCTGATTTTTAGTTTTTGAAGTTTGAAGTTTGGTATCTTAGATATTCTAAGCCAAAAACCCCTGCGTATACATTGAAACAGCTGAGCACCCACAGTATTGTGGAAATGCAGAGGTTTTTCATACCCCCTTCTTTCTCCAGATTCTCTGCACTTATTGTTCCTTTTTATTCCTTTGTTCTCAGAGATCTTTCCAAGGGTTCACAGTCATGCAGGATTCAGCAAAAATGTTACATCTTCAGAGACTTTTTCCTAGCTACTCTAACAAAGTATCCTACCCCATTCTCAACTTAGATGCACTCAGCTCCTTCCTGTTTTTCATTGTTTGACAGTGACAAACGCGATTCGTCCATGCGTTTATTATTTAGCTCTTTGTACTGCTACTTATACCACTCACAAGCATGTGTACATGCACGTGCACAACGTGAGGGTGACGACAGTATCATCTCTAGCACTACGTAGAAGGAACAAGACCAACCCTTGTTGATTATATATATAGTTTTCATAATTCATCTTTGCTCATTTTTTCTCTGATGCCTGGTTTATCCCAACCACTGTGGTCACTAGTTGAATGAGGAGCTGTTGAGCTGCTAAGAATCAAGGGAACACAAGCTGCATTCTCTTCCCTCCAGTCTCACAGTGTATCAAGGATTTCCCAGGCTTTCATCCTGTGCATAATATAGAACCGCTCACACTTTTTTAAAGAAAAGAATAACATGATTTTCTTTCTGTGTTAGAAGTGGACAGCGAGTTTAGTTAACCATAGTGTTCTAATTATCTGATACAGAGTGACAAACCACCCTAAAATTAATAATTTAAAACAATGATAATCATTTTCTTTCTCCCGTGACGTCTTGAGTCAGGAATACAACACCAGTGAGCTGTGTGGCCTGTTTCTATTCCATGTGACATTACAAAGAATTTCCCATGTCTGGGGGCTGGAAGCCCAGGAGACTTGCTCGCGTGTCTGGTGCCTGGTCTGAGATACGTGGGCCCTTTGGATGCATCCCTTTTTCTCTCAGAGATCTATTATTTTCCAAGGATGGTAATGCCAACATCTATTTTTGACACATAGGAACTTCACAGGTGTGTGATCATCACAGTTACTGCTGACGTTCATTGAGGGCTTTTTGTAGTGTTCTGGGCTTTATGCAGTTATACATGTGTTATATTCTTTAACCCGGGCCAGTATGATTTGTGAGGTGGCCAGTTTTGTTATTTTTACAAAGAACAGTGGAAACTCTGTAAAGGTAAATGACTGGTGTAGGCTCACAAAGAACTTGTAAATGTAGAGGTGAGAAGGCTCCTGTTGGAGGATGGATAGCATCCTTGATTCCAGGGGGAAGCAGAACTACACAGTGGACTCCTCCAGCGGCAGGCACTGGACGGCCCTCCAACTCCACCCCTCACACATTGTCTCTTTTTTCTTCCCTTTAGTATCAGTTCATATTTATTTTGTTCAATTACATTTGAATGATGTTTTTCTACTTCTTTTTCCCCACTGAAACATAAATCATTTTAGTTATATTTTGAAAGTTCTTAGGGTGGCAAACTTTTGTATATTGGAAACTTTTATATGGAAAAAAAAGAACACGTTGCCCTTTACCAGTGAATCCAAGCTGTTTTGCAATCAGAGGGCACCCCAGAAAATCACCTACATCAGTGATTTTCAAAGGAGAGACCTCACCCTGATAGGAGGGAGCAGATGTACTTTGTATGTGTTCCCCTCCCTACCCTATTTCTTCCCTCTTTCCTGAGCGACGACTAGTCAGCCCCACAAAGAAAGGCAGTAGCTCTGAAATCCTGTTCAACATCAGTACTGAGCAGCTTGCTCGATATATGTTCAATTAATGAATTCCATGAGTGAGAAGCCTCCCAAACTGCTGATGCTTTTATGGGGTTTTTTTCCCCCTGAAACTTAGCATACAGCTTTTAGAAATTAAAAATGTACTTCGTTTTAGGATAAGTACCCGAAACAAACAAAAAATAAGTATTTGTTGCTGTAGCCTAACAACAGTGATGTAAATACACACCTGATAAGGATGTAGAAACACCATTCTTCGGATTCATACTGCCATTTAGGAAAGACTCTGGTCTCCCCAACATGATCTATTAAATCGTTCAATAATGTTATCTTCTAAGTAGGAGACATGGGGGAATGAATCTACTCCATTGAACTCAAGAATTTATCTTCATAGAGCTTACACTCTAATGGGTTGAAACAGTAAATGTAAATATAGATTACAGTATATAACTTGTCAAATGGTTAGAAATATGGAGAAAAATGAGTTCTGAAGAGGAAAATAGGAGTGTCTGGTCCTGTCACTCCACTCACTATGTTCCTGTGGCTTCCCATCTTATCCAGATGGAAGTCCAGCAGCCCTACGTGATCCAGCGTCATCTCCCTGACCTCAAACCTTCTGCTTCCTCTCAGCCGTGCTGGCCTCCCTGCTGGAGGAACCTTGGGCATTAGCATCACTTCCGTTCATGGCATTTTCCTTTCTCTCCACATAGCCACTCCTCCTTCAAGTAACTATAAGACTACCTCCTTCACCTCTTTTTGGTCTTTACCCAGCTTTATATTCTCAGTGATGCCGTGCTGACCAATTCTTTTCAATTTGTATCAATCACCCTCCTTACCCACACTTACCACCCTGACTCTCCTGAAGGTCACAGCCCAGCAGAGGAGGTGACCACATGCCAGTAGCTGGACATTGGTAGAGCAGCATCACTGGCTTTCTCCATGGTGCAGGTCTGCCTGCTGGCTGGAAAAACCAAGCCATGTCTGCCCTTTAGCAATGTTGGGAAAGTTTTCAGTAAAGAATTTGCTTAGTGGCAGCACCAGGGGAATCTCCCAGGGGATCTCCTCTATAGTAGCACAGAGCTTGCTAAGTTGGAATTCCCAGCAGTGCATTTTCCTTTGTCATTGCATGGGCTGTACTCTCATAGTTAGGCGGTAGTTTCCTGAAGTGGAGACCCTCCAGGTGGGTGATTCCACCCCATGATCTTTGGCTGGGTGTATCCATTGTGTTGGGTCTGCTTTACCTCCTCAAGGCTGTTTTTGTTCTCTGAGACATTTCTCTCTTTCTTCCCCCACTTGGGCTTCTTAGCTTTCAGTTTCACTGGCTGTGCTGACCTTTTATGTATTTCTCATTTTGTTCATAAACTGAAACTGTATCTTGTGCATAACTGGCTCCTATCAGCCCCATTCCCATTTTATTAACATCTTAGCTTCTTTATCCTGGTCTCTACCACTTCGTGGTCTTGCAGTAGTAAAAGAACACCCCTGCTTCCACAGGCAGGGTTCTATAGCTTGCAAACTCCTGTGACATTAATAAACAAAATTTAGCATGTGCTTGTCAATAGGTTAGGTTCCCTGGGAGGCAGATTCTGAGATGAATTCTACATGCAACAAGGGCAAGAAGAAAACTAAACAGGGCAGAGAAGCTGAGATTCGGTGTCAGGCTCCCAGGGAGCCCTGGATTAGAGTAGCTCTTTAGAGCTGTCTTGATTGAAGCTGAAATGGCCTGAATACCTCTGTTATTGTATATTGGCACGTTGGGCAAAGAGAATCTGTGCAGCTGAGGCCATCCCCTCAAGGACCCAGTGACACCCCTGGAAAAAAAGGCAAAAAGACCTTCAGCAAAGAGGGGTCTGGGCTGCCTCCCAGCCTCTGTCTTGTTAATGGAGGTGAAACTCAGCTTTGGCTTCAAGACATTGGGCAGTGTTTTGGTTAACGTGACTACAGTAGGGTCAGATTGGGTTTGATACTGAAATTTGACAGATTTCATCAAGACCATAGGTTGGCCCAGCCTAAAGATGCAATAGAGCTCCTTCATGCAGTCGTCTGGTTTGGCAGACAGAGGAGCAGAATGAGTAAGAAGGAAAAAGAAATTTCTGTGTGACTCCAACAGATAGAGACCCCAGGACAAGAGTATTAGGGTAAGTTGTTGATTGGAGAGAGTCTCCCCGGAAATTTCATCAAGGAAGTAATGAAATGGGACAGGAAAAAAAGTCAATAAAAACAGAAAACATTTCCAAGAGAATTACTGGTGGAGGGACCCAAAGCTCAGTTCCTTGGGAGAATTCCAAGTAACTAGTCTGTCTACTTTGGAATTTCCAAGGCCCAAGGCAACTGAGACACTTGTTCATCTTTCTTGACTGAGAGCTGTTTCCTGGAGGCATCAGCCTCCCAGCATCTTCACCTCACTCTGAGTGGGCCCATGTTTCCCTCCCTACTATAATAAAAGCCACAGGTGTCCAAGAAAGCTGCCTTCATCACGTGCAGGTGAACCACTGAGGAACTTGAACATTGGGAGGAGGTGACAACATTCGTTCTAGGGCAGCGGTGGTGAACCTTTGGTACGAGTGCCGCAGTGGGCTTTTCGTTATCATTGAAAGCTCTAAAAGGTTCACCATCCCTGCTCTAGGGGGATACCCAAAAGTAGACTTCAGGTATCTTGACTGCTGGGAAAAGCTTTTCTCACTGGTTATTAAAGATCTTCCTACTGTGTCCAAAACCCTTCAGAGTTACATGAGTAACACTTCAGAGTGAGGGTATAGAAGCAGAGGATGTGGCCCCTTTGAGGCACAGTCTAAGTGGAGGTCGCAGTTCGCAATCATGTAAGAAAGAGTTTAAGATTTTATAAGTGACTGCAGCAGGATGAGTAGATAGTATTGTACTGAAAGGTGGGCCTTGAGTTCATTAGTGCTGAGGTGCTGCACTGAAGGTCTACTCCAGGAGAAAAGGTGCACTTCTTTACTTATTTTTAAGAGATTGGGTTTTGAGCAGAGTCTCAGTGATGATTCACTCATGACTGGCACTAATGAGAGGCAGGATAGCATGTCATTGAAGAACTGGGAACTTGGAATGGGTTATATTTTGATTCTATCTCCATTGCCTTGTTATTGGACAGTGGTCAATTAAGCCTTGTATTCCTCATCTGTAAAACGGGGTCAATAATAGAACCTAAATCACAGGGATGTTGAGAACACTCCATAAAGTACTGAATATAAAACCTAGAGCTTGCCACCTAGGAGTTTGATAAATACTAGCTATGGTGGTGATTATTGTTGACAGATGGGATGAAAAGGGACGTGTGGGTGAGAGCATAGCCAAGGTTTGAGCCAGCATGAGAGTCAAGGAGCAAAAGGGAAAATGCTAAAAGTACAACTCTTGAGATGCTGAGGAAGTGATGGGGAGGCCTTTAAAATGTTGAGAAGGGGCAACTAACTTAGTCCAGATTCTCATGGGGGCTCAGCACCCATCAGAGAAAAACTTTGTGGGGAAACCCAGTATGTAAAGAATATAAACAGAGCTACTCATTTGAAAGTGTAGAGGGAAACCAGGGTCCTCTCTTCCCTTCTCCTCCAACCACCCACAACCCCTGAGGGAATTCTGAGAAACCCCAAGCCTGCAAGAACAAAAACAATTTCTGTAGAAGGATTTAAAAAAAAAAAAAAAAAAAAACTACTGTAACACCTCATTTGTTTTGAATTGAGTTAGCTTTCCAGAAAAACATTGTTTAAGAAACTCATCTTGGAAGAAATTGTGCTTAAGTGTATTACTTTTTTGCCTTCTTAACAAGGCTGGATGAAAACCATTTAACTGTCCTTGATGATTTTAGTTTTACTAATGAACATTAGTTAAGATTCTGTGCTTTAATGTGGTACTTTACAACCTCAGAGGTTCTGAGGAGCTAGGACTCTTTGGTTTGTAGTATAGTCGTGGAATTATTACAAACAATAGGCATGGTATCAGGGAAAGATTCTAGATGTGAGAGCCAGGCTGTCCAGACTGTTTTCCAGCCTTGAATCTTACTAGCATCATGACCATGGGCTAAGCATTAACCTCACTCTGTCTCAGTTTTTCTTCTGTAATTTGGGAATAATAATCTTACTTCCCCAATAGGATTATGGTGACAAATAAATGTTTTTTTTATATACATTGCTTAGAAAAATACCTAAACCTTAAAAAATGCTAAGTAAATACTATGATGGTGATAAGTACGATTGATACGTTTTTTATAATTTCGCTACTTTCTTCTATTGGTGCAGCATACAGGTTAAATCTGTGGACTCGAAAACTAAATAACATGGATTTGAATCCCATCACCATTCTGATCTTGGGAAAGATCATATAATTCTCCATAATTTAACTTATTTGTCTGAAAAAAATGAGTTTAATAATATAAACTAGTTCATAAGATTTTTGTGAAGATTAAATAAAATAAATTTTGTAAAGCCTTCTCTAACATTTTGGTTTGCTATCCATTATAATTTTAAAATTAAAATAGGTCTTATGATTCTGTTTTTTTGTCCATTAATTGTACTGGTACATTATGCTCATATTCATTATTGGGAATTTGTTCTTTTACATAATATATTCTTCTTCTTATTTTTCCCCATTCCCCTTCCTCCCTTGAACCACTCCACCCCTCTGAATTTACAAAGACTTTGTTTCCATTTTTTCCTTTTCTCCTATTTATTTTTTTCCCTTTTTTCCTTTCCCCTGCCCCTCCCACTTCCCCTTCCCTTTGGACCTTTTCTTCATTATGAGTCTTTTGCTCTTTTAATGTAGACATTCTATGAACAACAGAAACAAGTATATGTAGTCACAAACTTTAACCTGATTAAAATTTTTGTGAACCTAATGATATCAGTGAGGCCCACATTTATGGAATGAGTGTTGTATCAGTTTAAGCTAAAGTAACATTTTGTGCATTTTTTGTTTTGTTTTAAGAGGATCTCAATAAGTAGTTCTGGCTTTGAACTATGTAGCCCAGGCCAGCCTCAAACTTTCAGCAATCCTTCTGCCTCAGCCCCACATTAGTACTGAGATTACGGGCATGCACCACCAAGACTGGCTTATTCAGTTCTCATAATTTGTGGTGCAACTAATTGTCATTTATTGTTGTTAACTGAGTTTGTGGAGCATGACATCACAAAATTATAAAAATGTTTTAGTTAATGTAACCAGAACTACAAATTGAGGTAGTCATGAAATTTAGAGTATGTGTTTTTGAATAGTTGTTTTACAAAAATGAATTTTTAGAATTATATATATAATGTTTACTTTGCATACATATTTGTCCATTCTTTGCATAAAATACTCCAACAAGCCTTGCAATAGGGAAGAGGACCAATTGTTAAAAGACATCTTAGGCAGAGTTCCAGCACTGGATAATAAACTGAATTTATGATCTTTGAGATAATTCAGATTGTTAGTGTAAGATTTTTATGAAAAATTTTATGTTAGTTCCACTTCCTTTCCATAAAGATTTGTGTTCTAAAACTGTTTTAGATGCAAGTAAGCAATATTTATGTAGTAGATATTAGTTTAATTGATATTCATTCGTTCTATCTAGAATTTAAGCTTATGTATTCATCGTTGTGCTTGAGGCACTGGTACACGGTAGGTGTTTATCAAAATGATTGTGAGATGGCTGAGTGACTGCATGCTACTTTCATCTCATTATAAAACAAGGAATGCATTGAGAACCCAGCAATAGATTTTTTAAATGCTGCAAATGCTGAACATGACTGAGTTAGAATTTAAGCTTATGTATTCATCGTTGTGCTTGAGGCACTGGTACACGGTAGGTGTTTATCAACATGATTGTGAGGTGGCTGAGTGACTGCATGCTACCTTTCATCTCAGTACAGAACAAGGAATGCGTTGAGAACCCAGCAATAGATCTTTTAAATGCTGCAAATGCTGAACATGACTGAGCGTTTAATGCAGGGCTTTACTAACCTTTGAGAATCATAGGGACATCGTGAACTCTTTAAGTTTTTTATTGGCTGTCTGTTATATTCTGCTATTCTTTATAGCATTCAAGACAAACAAAACAAAACCATTTACTTGTTTGGAAATTACCAAAAGGAAGAATGAATGGATGTGAAATGGTACAGCCATTTATATCCAGGAAACCTTTGCTTCTCAACAGTCTTGGAAGATTATAAGCACGAGAACCCAGAAAATGCTAAGAGCAATAAGTCAGAGAGTAAAAGTTATACATAGGGAAAGTTCCCCCACTTTCAATTCATTGTTGCTGTACCTTTCTTCTCTCCTCTCTTCAAAGTCTTTGCCTTTTACCTGTCTCATTTTCTTTCTTGAAAATTAGTATTTGGGGTATTAGTTTGTAACTGTGTAGGTTACCAAAGTAAGGGAATATAATAAATACTTTTATTTATTACAATGTTTAAAGATTTACTTGATGTTCAAGTTTTAGTTTCTTTCTTATAAAATGCCAAGGAGGAAGATGTTCTTAAAATTTAGCATATGTAAGCTATATTTAAATTGGAAAGCATATATAAACTATCTAGTTGTACTCTTTATCTATATGAACTATCAAAATTTTTGTGGTTAAACTTAATGATATATCATGAAGGTTTATGATCCCAGTTCATACAGTCCAATGAGATTAGCTATATAAATACTATTATTTTAAAAACACTAAGTGTCTTTTTGTCTCTTTCTGGAGTTGGTCAAAATCTTTCTTTCTTTGATTATCAGTGGCGTCCAGCATTGAGCACAGTTACCCCCAAGTGTTTTGGAAGGATATTATTGAATAATATTCTTGGGGGGGGTCCAAGTAACCAGCCATTTGTAATCTATATATGTTCATTTAACAGGAAAGCACATATATGCCACCCCTCCCCAAGTCAGCCATGGCACCCTAAATCCATCACAAAAAAATCAGATTAAAAATATTGAACTGACAAATTTCAGCATCCATTTGTGAGCTGTGTGGGCCAAGTACAAAGCACATTTTTCCTTTAGAAACAATGTTATAAATGATCAGTGCTGAGTTTTACAGGCCAGCCCACACAAGTTTTATCTGATCTACAGTTGTCCATCCGATATCCTCTCCAGCCACCGAACACCTAGGAATTTTGACTGTGTATCAAGCTGCATGGCCCTACACAGACTACATCTGCATCAGTTAATGGAGTTGAAACACACGGTATACCAATATTTTGGTAAATCCTATCAGCTTAATGAGAAATTGGCTTTTTATCTATAAAATTGTCCCACAGATATTATCAAAGATCTGATATGTGCCTGGCTGTGTGCTTGTTATTTATTAAAAGTTAACAGGATGCCTCCTGCCTTTAAGGAGCTTAATTTTAGAACTCCAGAAAAGTGAATTTGATTGAAAGAGAATGGGAAGACAGGTGCGGAAGTAACATCTGGGAAGGATGGTTGATTTTGTGAAAACAAGCCGTGGATATTATAAAAATAACTTGTGAGCTTGTCACCCATGATAGGACCCTTTTCAAAGCTCCCAAACCACTGAGGAAAAACGTCCAGACCTCTGAAATGAGGGCTGAATGACTACAAGGGAGCAAGCCAAAGGTGTAGCTTCGTGGTAGAGCACTTGATATAATACGCGAGGCCCTGGTCCCCAGCGATGGAAGAAGAAGGTGCAAGGGAGAGAGGCATTAGGCAAAATGTGTATCTGAGGAAGGCATCACCTGAGACGATAGGGGAACACAGGCAGAGCCTCACCTACTGAGGGGAGCAAACTTGGCTGCATTTCCCAGGATGGGCCCTTTGTTATGAAACTGCTTAATTAGCTGTCCTGAGCAAGCGGGGCGTAGGACAGAAGAAAAAGGTGGGAAGTAATGATCGGCTCATCAAAGTAAATGATGAAGTCTCTAGGGTAGGCTTGGAGTAACGACATGGTCTCCAGCTTCTCCTATCCTCACTTATTCTCCAGCCTGAGGCCTGTTCTGCTTACTTACCTTGCGCATGCTGTGCCCTCTGCTGGTATACTTTCATTTACCTGAGTGGTTCAATCCCTCACTTCACTGAAGTCTTTGTTAAATGTCATCTGACTACAGCCCTTCTCTAATCCTGTTCTGTTTTTTTTATTTTTGTTTTTGTTTGTGGTACCAGGGATCGAACTCGGGTCCCTGAGCTTGCGAAGCAGGCACCAGAACCACTGAGCTACATCCCCGGTTCCCTGGCTCCCCGCCTCCCCGCCTCCCCGCCTCCCCGGCTCCCCGGCCCTCTAATCCTGTTTTAAATAGCTCTTCCTGAAATTCTCTAAGCTTTATTTTTCCTTACAGTGTTATCACTACCTGACCTTTTTGTATCCTTCTAGAATGTAAGCTCCATGAGAATAGAGACTCTGTCCAGTTCCTTGTTATATTTCATGTGCTGTGCTCACGTTGGCAGCATATATACTAAAATTGGAATGATATATTTCATATGCTAAGAACATGACCTGGTACACTGTAGAAGACATCAGGAGGTAACAGTTTTAAAGAAGAAAGTTTTGGAAGGAAGGAAGGAGGTAAAAAAGAAAAGAAGGGGAGAGGGAGGAAGTGGGGGAGAAAAGAGGCGGGGAGGGAAAAAATAAAAAAAAGAAAAATTCCAAAGGGATTTTTTTCTATTTGTCATTTACTTGTTTCAATCTCAAAACCACTTTGGTGTGAGAAGGGTGCCATGTGATAGTATTCTACTAGAAGGTTATGGGATGGGGTGTATTTGTCATTGCATTGCTGTTCCATCTTTTACCCCTACACACACACACGTACTTCTATTTTGACACATCCAAACCCTACAGAAAAGTTACTAGAACATTTCAATGATCATCCTTGTATCTTTTGCCTGGATTCACCATTTGTTAAAACAGAAGCAATAGCAAAGTCCTAGTACAAGAAACGGCTCAGGATCACACATTACATTTAGTTACTGTGTCTTTAATGTTTCTCAGTTTTTCTTAGTCTTTCATTAACCTTAATATTTTGTAAAGAGTAGGTTATTTGTTTGTAAAATGGCCCTTAATGTGGGTATATGTTTCCTTATGAGCAGAGTCAGGTTAGATATTTTTGGCAGAAATATTATATAGGCAATATTGTGCCTTCCGAAGTATATCACCTCAGCAGGTACATGATGTTCTGCGGACTGCAGTTAAATTAGCAAAGCTAAATGAACCTGTAGGTTGATCTGGAAGAGTTAAAACACATGTTGCTCTCTTTGTATTAGTATGAAAAATGTGTCATTAACCTGGAAAAGAATGATCTTTTGGAGAATGTGTGAGCTCTGGTAGGCATAGAGGAGGGAAGAGGTGCCCCTCTCTTACTTGACTGCATTCCCTCGCATTCATACTTACTTTTGCATTTCTCTTTGACATCCTGATCTTTCAGGGAGCTTACTTCACTTCCTGAATTCTGGGGTCGGGTGAAATAGTAACAGTCTCAGTGGTGGATGTGTAGCTACTGACACTCTCCATTAGTCAGAGCAAACTTACTGACATCAAGGGAAGTTAGGAAACTTGAGCTCTCTTTATCAGCAAAGAACTGTTTTTCTTGTGTGTGGGGGTGTTGAGCTTTCTGCCATTGGTAGATTTTAGTGACTTTTTGTCAAACAATTTTTTTTCTTTAGAAGTCATTTCTAGACGGATTGTTGTTGGCACCCTCGCTGTTTGTAGTTTGTGACCATTACATTCATTTTTTAAAAAAAATCCAGATATGTGGCGTTTTGTAATGTGTAGTGTTTTGACATATCTAGCTGTGCTGCAAAGCCTTGGGTGGTCATAGGTGGAGCTTGTCAGAGGTGGCTGTATCTACTGTGATGCTGGAATTAAGGATGTGATGCTGGGCTTGATTCAAGGTATGATGCTAGGATTAAGGGTGCCCCACCCTGAGTGTGAGTGCTACCTGTCCTAGGGCTTGGTACCCTGGATAGAATACAAGGGATACAAAGAGGGCTGCTGCTTATTGTTTGCTTCTCGCTGCTTGCTGCCTTCTGCTTGCCCTGCTTTGCCATGGACTGTTTCTCCTCTGCAGTGAACCACTGCCATGCCACCCAGCCTTGGAACCAGCCAACTATGAACTGAAACTTCTGCAAACATTGAGCTACAATAAACTTTTCCTCCTTTAATTTTCAGTGTCAGGTATTTTGTCTTGGCAATGAGAAAAGAAACTAAGATACACAGTAACCTTGTTTATTTATATTTTTATCATTAATCCTTTTTTCCTGACATAATTTCATGTGCCTATCTCTCATCTGACTTGTAATTCTTCTTATTACATTTAGTAAGAATTCACAGGATTTTCTAAGAAGAAAACTTTACAGGCAAAGGACTTGCTCTGGGTAGATCATAAAGGATGCTTCAGAAATCAGAGGACACCTACTGATATAAAATTGCAATCATCCTAGTGTAGCAGCTGTAATGGACATTGGGGAATGAGTAAAAGAGGAAAGGATGTGTAATGTCATCTCAACAGAATCTGGAAGATTTCCAAAACGAAAGGTGTGTGTTTCTTGTTTGTTCATCTGTTTTAATCACTATCATTTGTGTCTTGCTATTTCTGGCATTTAAACAGATAACTGATAGTAGCACTAGACTTCTGTAAAGCTCAGTGGATTTCTGACGTATGAGTGATTCACAACTTCATATGCCCCTCTGCCTCTCTTAGCTACCCCTTCTTCCCAGAAGGTGGCCCCATTAAGGGATGATAGATACTCTTCCCCCTATTGCCAAGGATCTACCTTTTGCTTGAGCCCTGTTCTGTGCTAGAAAGTACTACCATCTAGTGATCTGCCCCCTGGTCATAATACATATTTACATGTTCATTGAATTGTGTGATTTTAGGGAATTTTGTAACCCCTCCCTCAATAATGTTTGTGTTACTCAGGGTTTTTAATATAGCTACACTATGAAAATATTACCTCTGAAAATTAACTTGAAAATCTTCTAGTGAGATGCTTAAGCAGATAGGTGCAACTTTAAGTCTTCTTTGTTGGAAGATGCCACCTGAAGATTTCCAGTATCCAACTACATATTTGGTTTAGCCTTTAAGGGACCATTGTACCATAGAGATTTAGTGGTTGCTATAGCAGCATGAGACCACAGAATTTGTTGTCTATGGAGGCAACTATCACAGTGATGGGGGCTTGGTCATGGCTGGCTGCCAAGACCTGTTGATGGCAGAAAGGCTGTTTCACTGCCTATAGTACGAGACACCTGGTACCAGTTAGATCACACCTGCTTTCTGCTGTTTGGTCTCTCCCTTTTCCTCTCCCATGAGCTATACTTCAAAAAAATCACTGAAAATCAAAAATGTTTCAGACTTTCACCCAGATCTATAGTCTATCTATAGGTCTATAATCTCTCAAAAATGTGTATGAATCCTAGGGATAGAGTTAAGTAGGAGATAAAGTTTCATTTACTCTTTCATTGAAATATAGCAGAATATTTTATTTGTCCTCACACTGAAAAATTCTCAGAGAAACTGCTTCACACACACCACATACACACACACGCACATGCACACACACACACACACACACACACACAAAATCCTAGGAGGACTGTGGTGGCATCCTTCATAGTGCCCAAAACAGTGTTTAACACACATTAGGGACTGGGAAGTAGTTGTTAAATATATAATCCAAAGCAAAAGGAATGACAACTGAGTACATCTTACTTTCATTTTTCATCTTACCAGATTTTTCCAATTATTTTGGTTCCAACAAACTTAAGTTCCTCATTATATTTTCAGTGCTGTTTGAACATTGCTCAAAACATCAGCCCCTCACTGTTTATGCACACATATATGCATACACTGATTTGCTATATCCAACACAGAAATGCATACCTAGTTGATGTGATTACCTAGGAGAGTTATTTGTTAGGGTGCACAATACTCTAGAAAGTTAGGTTATACCTTTAATTTTTCTTGAAAGGCCCTGAGATAATTTTTTAGAGTGCTGTATTACTCAACAATAGTATACTATATTAATTTTACTCACTATATTGCTGTAGAGGTTATTGTAAATTCAGCCAGAGTTTATTGAGTAGCTGCTAGATTTACAGACCTAACTGTTCCCGCCTTCAGGCTGTTTACCACTGGACCTGATCCACATAAACATGAAACATCAATACTGTTTCAAAACTAGTTAAAGCATCAAGTGTCTGGGTCTCTACCAATTGTCAGAATTGAGAGATCCCTATGAGTTGGAAAGTCTAGACCAAGAAACACTTTGAGAAAATGCAGGATTGCAGTTTGCCCTAATGGGTGGTACCATGAAGAGTACGGAAAGAGTACCCCCAGTAATGGGACCCCAGTATAAAGAAAGGGTAGAAGTTGACATTTATGCTGTGTTTGAGGGACAGTGAGTCAGCTGTTTTTGTTGAAGAGGTTTTATGTGGGAAAGACTGGAGATAAAGTCACAAAGCTGTGGCCTAAGGTGTTCTGTTGGTGCAGAGCAAGTAGTTGGGCAGCACCAGGATGGACATGGAGGTGAGTCAGCAGGGCCCACTCCTGCTGCCACCCACCATGAGCTGTGTGGTCCTGGAGGTCAGGAAATGCTCAGTGCTGTAATTTCCTGGAGAGAAATTTCCCCTCCCCTATATCATGTAGCTGTGGTGCTATGGTGCCCCTCTCTGCTTCTGTTGTCACGTGGACATGTTTTCTCTGTACATCTGTGTTATCACATGGCAATTTACCTGCTTGTCCCTCTCTCTTCTTGTAAAAATTCTCGTCTTATTAAGAGCCCAGATATTCCAGTATGACCACATCTTCATTTGATTTTACCTTCAAAGACCAAATTCCAAATAAAGCCACATTTACATGTACTAGGCCTTATGACTTCAACATTTCTTTTGGGCACCCAGTTCAGACCATAATGGACATTTGGAATAATTCTGTATAATACTTAATATGTAATGTTTAAGCTTAATGTGGTACATTAAAATAATGAAGTTAATTGACGAAGTACAGAAACATGAAATTTTTACATGGTTTCAAGTATGAGTAATATAAATGTTAGTTTTCAAAAGCCAATTTCTATTTATTTGGTTTTGTTAATGGCTAGTTTATTGTTAGCTGTGTCTAGAGTGAACTTTCTTGAGATAGAGACTTCAGAAAGGTGACCAGGCTCATGCTTATAAGTTCATTTTCTAGTAGAAAGGATGATCCACTTAAAATATCAGACTTCATAGGCAGAAAAGATTAAAGAACAGTTAAGGAAATGCTGTAAGAGAAATTATGATCTACTAATTTATAATCATCAAGTTCTAGTTAACTTCCTTGGCAGTACTTATAAGCATCATTCTCCTAACATTTTCAGGAACTGAAGTATCATTTGTAAGTTCAAATCAAGAACAACAGTTCATAACAAAACTTACTTTTTTAGAAGCGTAAATTAATAGAGTACATGTAATTACTTCTTGTTGAATTTTTGGCAGTTTTTTAATCTAGTAAATTTAAATGGCAATATTTAAATGAGCTGATACCAATCTCTGTAATTCAACAGCAATATAGGTAACACATGGACCCAGTCTTGGTCACTTAGATTCAGAGTACTTTGAAACCTTTCTTTCCTTGTTTACAGATTCTTGATTGCATATTATAGTTATCGAGAAAAGCTAGAAAAGGAAACTGTCATCACTGCCTGTCTGCAGCCAAATTTTCTTGTGTAGCGTGATAGAAATAGAATTGTACCTCCTCTTAGGCTAATGAAGCTAGATCTGGACCTGATAGCTGCAGCATCCTTATTATCAAGTGTGCCCCCTCATGTTGCAGCTGCTGTCTATATTTCCAAAGCAATGGGATGATGGCTCTCACCACCCTTCAGGGCATCTTCTCAGACCAGAATCCAGGCTGCTGAAGCTGGCTGTGGTGAGGCTGGAACTGACAGATAACACACTCCAGCATGACTTCCTGAGGTCAGGCCAGCTCTCAGCCCTCTCTGTGCAAGTATGTAAACAGATAACTTACCCCTTGAAGCCCTGTTTTCTTTAGGTCAGCACCCTAGAATCCCAGATAGAATGGGAAAACACACTGTCTTTAAATATCACTGGGACTGTTTGGCCTTTTGCTGTCAGAAGTGTGATGGCAAGTCTGGTTTTTGGCAAATGTTTTTGTTTAGCATTCTTCTTCCCTATATGATAGATTTCTCCATTGTGACAAAGAGAGGGTTCAGATTACTGCGGACTCTTACAAAACAAAATAAGATATCCCCTGACTCCTTGAGCTGTTTGATGGTGATGATGATGATGATAGTAATGGTATCATTTAGTAATTAAGCTATTATATTTTATTTATTATCTGGAAATTAGAAATCATTAAATTAGGACATTGCACAAAATTTTCTGATGTGAATCTGTTATTTTATCAGAATTGTAAAAGTTACCAATCCTGGGACACAGGAAACTTCTTCACTGCTACTGTCTATACATAGTCACATAAAATATTCCGTAGATCGGGAGTAACAAGCTACAGGCAAAGGGTTAACTCTGTCTTGCTGCTTGTTTTTAAAATAAAGTTTGTTGGAACACCACTATATCTACTTAAATATTGTTTCTGGCAGGTTTGCCTTACTTAGACAGTTGAATAGTTGACAGCAACCTTATGACCCTCAAAGCTTAACGTATTACTATAATATCAGAGTACTTAAAACATTTACTATGCTGGAAGGACATTTCCATTTCCATTTCCATTTCCAGCTGACATAACCCTATTTAACAAATAACCATTCAGGACAGATGCTTTCTTTTCTCTTGAAAGATCAAGGAGAAGTTATTATAGCTTCAGAGACTACCATAAAGATGATCACCCTGAAGGTCAAGTATTAAAAATTTCTGCCTATGACTATTGTCTTCTGGTTTTAATTTAGGCCAATTTTCTTATCAGTTTTCTGTAGACCTGAATAAAAATTAATCAGTATCCTAGTCATTAAATGCTGGAATGGTTGAAAACAAAATAAACATACTAATTTACCTTTTTTTGGGGGAGAGTCAAGATGGAATTGTACCATAGGAAGGAGAAGACCTTTTCATTCTTTGGTACTTTGCCATCTCCTTTTTCAGCTGCACTTTTCTTCCTCCTGCTAGCTCCTAGCTTTGCCGCCAACGAAGTGTTACCATTTATATACTGCTAAAGTGTTAACTCATAACTAAGCCCGTGTCCTTTCTTGGCCTTTTGTCCTTCCTTTGAAATAACAAGTCTGTTAACCCTTGCAGAGTTAGGCAAATGATGGCTCATCAATTATGACCTGGCTTGGAGATTTTGCATTTTAATAAAAGACATTTTTGGCTACCCCTTATTTGATGGGAGTAAATAGTCTTAATATACTACTTCTGCAGTGTTGAACTAAATTATTACAACTTTGATAGGAGCTAGTTTTCTTTGCACCATTCGGAAGTATTTAGTGAAATATTGAAGTTTCCTCATCTTGTTTTTTAAAATTGGACGTGATAAATAGGAATTCAGAGGAAAGAGTACTTTCTGACCACTGCGTTCTTTATCTTTGCTCTTTACCCTGCCCTGGAATGTCTCGTTCTGTAAACATTCTTTAATTTTATTTCAGCACCTGAGCATTTGCTGGCCCCTTGGTCCAGCATTGCTAGGTATTATTCGACAGCTTGTGGTCCACAAAATTGGCATCTACACATTACATTTTTGTGGTTCTTTATGGTTTTACAATTTGAAAAACATTTCTAGCCTATCATCTCTTAATCTTCTATATGTTTATCAAAACAACACATATATGTCAAAAAAGCCTTAACCTGTATATAGTGATGAAGATGATAAAATTGTGTCAGTTTTCATAGGAAGAAACTTGAGCGGAAGGAAGTTAAATGACTTGCCATGACTAAAAACCAGATTCTTCTGGCTAGATGTCTGGTGTCTTTTCTTTGAAACCATAGCTACACATAAAAGCAGAGCATTTTCTTCAGTGTCTTGTATGTGCCTAATCTCTTGTATTTGGTTGTATATGTTAGTGAAGTTTCATAATACCTCATAACTTTGAGTAATCTACATTTAGATTTGATGGATTATTGTAAGTTTCTGAATTCTGGTCATTTGGCCATTTATGATCCTTGGGAATTTGATCTGACCTCCCAAAACAACAGTTGTGGTTTGAGATGTTTTCAAATATCATAGCCCTGATATCTGGGGTGAATCCAATTTTTCCTAGTTTCATTCTTTTATCTTCCATTATGACTGGAATTTGCTTCAGGCAACTATTACAATATATAAAGAAAACACAGGTTTTTATGCCTCCCAAAGGAGAAAAATTATTTGGTCATACTTCTTAGCATATTTAAGCACTTGAAAATATTTATCTAATTTCACAGCCTTTACATTAATCTTAACCCTTCACCTAGTTTATATCTCTATGCATGTTTAGTATATTGACTTAATTTTTTCTGAATTTTTCTTTTGTCATTCATATATGTAGGTTTTCGGCTTTTGATTATCTTTGTAACTGGCAGAGTAGGCATGCAGAATTATTTTATTGACACCCTGTAGTGCTTCTTTTTTCAACTGGAGTTCTTGTCACTTGAATATGTTCCATTTAACACTTTGTTAATAAGTTTGGTATATTGCTCTATATTATTTTTTTGTATTTTTACTCCCTGGTGTGATTTTAATTAACTGCCTTAGAGGGCTCAGATTATGCCTTTACACATCCTTTGTAAAAATTGCTCCAAGAAGGAACCAAGAAAGAATTCATAGGATATATTTTTAAATGTGTGCAAGGTCCGGGGATTTAGCTCAGCGGTTCAGTGGCCTGCCTTGCAAGCACAAGGACCCGAGTTCAATCCCTGGTACAAAAAAAA
>NW_022900932.1:40569383-40574020 GCF_012274545.1 Fukomys damarensis
AAAAAAAAAAAAAAAAAAAAAAAGTGTGCAATTATTCAGTTTTTCAAAAAATGTTTATTTGGCCCCTTAGTGTTTGACATCCACTCTTCTAGGGATGCAGTCGAATGTTACATGCAGTGGGCTTACACTCTGGTAGGAGATTCAGGCCAATAAGCTACATAATCCAAGGTGGGGTGGTGATTGATTTGAGTACATGGTCTATGTTTATAAAGAAGGCTCCTTAGCAGCTTTGAGGTGTCTTGGAAGGTGGCCTCTGAAATCAGATGAGACCTAATAGATAAATAAAGGTTGGAAATCCCTAGCAGGGATTAGGAAGGGTGGGAGGATTGGATCAGGTTGGTCCTTTGGGAGACCTAGCTATGTGGATAAAAGGATCATTACAACTAGATTGTAGGGTTTAAGGGAGGGATGGTAGAAGTGACAGGGATCTGGGATTGCCTAATTAAGTGTTTGGGCTTTCTCTTAAGAATAAGTTTGTTGTTGTTTTTTTAGGCCAGAAGCAGCACGATCGTATTGGCCTTTAGAAGGAGTCCTCTGGCTGTGCTGCAGAGGATGGTTTGGCAAAGAAGAGCTCTGAGAGACTACTTAACAGTCCACTGAGTACAGAGGGTAGAGATGATAGTGATCTGAGCAAAGAAGGTTAAGTGAAGGGATTCAAGGAACTTTCACCAGAGAGAGTTTTAGAGAATTATTGAGTGCAGTAAGAGTGAAAGCGATATAGTCAGTGCTGATTGAAGTTCTTCAGTTCCCTGTTCCTCTTCCATTCCTTCATCATTGATTTTAGGCAGTAATTTATTTTGAGCTATAATATTTGTGGTCATAAAATATATACTCTTGGCCCAATAGGACACTTATGTTCAATTCTAGTATTTTCTGTAACTTCTATAGGAAGACTTTTAACTATATGTTATATATTGAAGATATTCTATGTTAAAAGCTTAGACAACATATTTAGGCATATAAAATAATTTATAATAAAACTATCTTATTTAATAATTCAAGACAATGCAAATATATAACCTATTTTTCTAGTTAGTTAAACATCAGTAAGTTGGTGATAGATCCAGCAAGCAAAAAAGAAATAAACTTTTAGTGTAGAACTACCCATCTATTGCCCAGTCTCATGCCAGACACAAAATGTAAAGTAATGAAAACACTTGATAGATGTACAGATAGCTCTGAGTAGTTTCCAGGGCTATCAAGAACCATTTGTGGTTGCCTGGAAGAGTTGAGGTCAATAATGAAACAAGTTATCACTTTAGAGTTGTGCATCTTTGATAGGGATCCCTGGTGACTAGTACACCCCTAAGTGTCATCTAGCAGTTGTTTCTTTCTCCCCTGTCCATTCTTTTTTCCCTTCTTCCTCATCCTCCTGTCTCTCTTCTTCCTCTCCCTCTCCTCTTCCTTCTTCATTTGTTTTAAAGTTAGTCTTTTTTTTACTAGCTTTCTCTTAAATTCTTGAACTTGAGAAGTTCTGAGATGTGTAAATAAAACTGAACTGATGTTTTTGTTCTGGTCTTGGCTCTATCAAAATCAGCTCTGTGATTATGTTTTGCAACCTCTCTGGATCTTGGTTTCTACATTTGGAAAATGAAAAGACCAAAGATTATTGATAGGGGATTAACACCTACAATTCTTTTAGCCTGTCTTTTCTTTTTCCTAGTCCTGTACATCCAAGGGATAAATATAAATAACTGGCGAGAAGCCCCAAGGGAGAGGGAGGGCAGCCTAGTAGCTAAAAGTTCTATATCTGAATTCTTAGAATCTACACATAGCTCAGGAAAGTTGCCTTTTCTTAACATTTCCTCTCTCCATTTCTCTTATTGTTATTTGGTTAAGCAAACGAATGTTTCAATGTATTGTTTTGTGTTTCTTGTGTGTGTGTGTATCTGTCTGTTTGTGTGTATTTTGGTAAGAAAGGCATGTAGTTGCCAAAGAGAAGAGGAGAAATCACAGAATATTTCACTACAAATCATTCTGCCTCTAGGGACACAAAGGGACACAGATTTCCTTACAATGACCGGACACCCCCACATTCACATCTGCTCCTTCTGTCCACTGTGTAACCCTGCCTCCACATCCAGTCCCAATTATTGCTCTGTAGCATATTTGTGACCTCTCCTTCCATTGCTAACATACAAGGGACAATTTAAAAATATGGTAAATTTTTAAATTTTTAAAATTTATTAAGTAAAAGACACATTGCCATTAACCCCCCAGAATGTTCCTTGCTTTGAACACACTTAGCCCATCATTCTTGCCGCTTTCCTTTTTAAAATTTTTAATCATGGTTTATTTAGATTTTATTGAATTTAATCCTCCATGCCTTATAAGTCTTGTCACTTTCTAAAGCAGTTCTGGAAGTCCTTTTTCATAAGTGCCTCTACAAGGTGTGATTAAAAAACTTGGTGAATGCTGCTTGTGATTGCTATTCATCTAAATGGCAGGCCTGTGAAAACGTTACAGTGTGTCCTCATCAACCTTATTCACTGGGTCTGTCACCATATGGCTTCTGGCCCTTCCTCAAAGTCAAAAATGACTGTAAAACATAGAAGTTTTGAATCAATTCAGGACATTGAAGCAGACCCCACTCAAAACATTCATAAAGAGGACTTTCAGAAAGTTGGCTTCAGATAGTGGCAAGAATGGTGGAATGCGTGTGTTCAAAGTGAGGGGGACGTATTTTGAAGGGTATTAATGGCAGTGTGTCTCACTGTAATAAATTTTTTATTTAAACAAAGTATTTTTCAATACCTTGTATGTCCTATTCATGTCCACTCTTAATTTCCTCCTGGAAAACTGATTAACTTTACTGTTGATTACCAATTTCATTCGTGCCCTTATGGGCTTCGTTAACTGTTACTCTTAAAATACACTTAAAGTAGGTTGAGACACAAAGTAAAAGAATAGTAAGTTTTTATATGATGAACTATAGTATTTATAGTCAGATCTTGCATTATGTATTTTAAATACACTAGAAATAGGGTGAGTTTTCACATATTATCTATTCAGTATCTAGATGAAAGACATGAAGAATAATCCTGCTGTAAAGTCATTTTACCTGACTTGTTTTCTTTTACTTTTTATGATTTCCCTGTCTTATTGAAGTTGATCCTAGTTTGGAAACTGGCATATCTAGTTTTGCAAAATAGTTCTTAAAAGGATTATTAAAAGTAATCATTTGAAGCTGTTTAAGAATATATATTGCTTTTGCTGTGATAATAAACTGACGATTTGTTTTGCTTATGTCTACTTCACGTAATTTTAATTATAAAATGGGTAGATTTAGGCTGAGGATTTAGCTCAGTGGTGCTGCCGCCTGCCTCACAAGCACAAGGTCCCGAGTTGGATCCCCCGTACCTAAATAAATAGATTAGGTAGATAGATAGATAGATAGATAGATAAAAATAAAATGGATAATTTTTAAGTCTGCCTTGGTCTACTTGTTGCATTTCAAATTTTAACTATATCTTTGTACAAATGTATACATAGAGGACCAGTGTTTGTTGGATTTGCCCATAGGGTCATCTTCATCATCTTCTCAATCTAGTTAAAACAAAAACAAAACAAAAAAACCCTCCTGTCTGTAGGAGATAAAGCAAATATTTTCATTAACCATCAGTTCTTTAGCCATCTCTGATCTGGTTTCTTTTTTTTAATGTTTTATTGAGTTTATTGGTACATTTTAGGTATACAGCACAGTTACATTCATTATTGGGATCTTGTACCTCTACATGACAGATCTTGGTTCTCATTTTCTCCCCTTGTCGGTGCCCTCCCTTCACCCCCCATGCCCTCCCCATTTATAGACATTTTCTTTCCATTTTTTCATTTTCTCATATTTTTTCTTTTCCCTTATTACCTTTCCCCTAGCCTTCCCACTTTCCCTACACCTTTAGCCATTTTCTTCCTATCTCCGATCTGGATATTACAAAAGAGGCGATGATGTAAATGCAACAACTTTTCCTTTTTCTAAAACGTAAGATTGGAAGTTACCCTTTGGAATCTTCCTTTCAACTTTTGCTCCATCAGTGAAGACTACATTGATTCTCTAGCTATGCTAAGATTGCTGGATTGCTGTCTTTTAAGGAACAAATCAAGAGGTCTAATTTATGTTTAGCAAAATTATGGTTGTAGCAGAGATATGTGAGTTTGTGGGATGTAGTAGAATAGGACTGGGTAACTAAGGTATCCTTTAATGTGCACTTTTGATACATGTTTTTGCAATGAATAGCTTCCTAAATCTCAAAGTCCACTAGAAAGCGTACTCGTTTTTTGTCTTGAACCTTGCAAATAATAATTCTTTACCACTTCATCTGTCCCTCAACCTCAGCCCCACAAGGTACCCATTTACTTAGTTGTCAAACATCGTGATCACTGGACCCACCCCACAGTAACAAGTCCGTTAGTGATTTTAAAGGTGTAAATCAAGGGATGTCTTCATTCCTACTGTGGCCTCAGTGGACGGATTTGGGAAGATGCAATTGAAGAGACAAAATTCTGAAGGGTGACTAGGACTCAGCACTAACCTTTGCTTTTAAACCCGCCAGGAAAAATATACCGGTTATTGTTACGATGAAAACAAGGGGGAGCGTGGTGGTAGCAAGGACAAGAACCCAGATAGGATCTGGCCGAAG
>NW_022900932.1:40574550-40629947 GCF_012274545.1 Fukomys damarensis
CCTGCCGAGCCGAGCGGCGACCGCGGAAAAGTTCCCTCCGCGCCGCCTCGCGCTCTCCCCGAGGACTCGCTTCCTTTAACTGTCTTGGTGTGACAGGGCGCTGCCTCTCATCTTAACACCACCCAGCTCAGCTCGGGACCTTGCGTTTCCTCTTCCGAAGACTTGCTCTTGCTTTGGAGCTTCGGAGCAAAACTGTGGGAAAGGCGAGACAGTTAATCCCAACAAACGGAGGAGGGGCTGAAATCACCCCGGCAGGGATAGTAAACGCTTTACTGAAGGTCACACAGGGCCACAACCCCGATATCCTGGTTAGTCATGCTTTCTGTCACATCCTCAGCACCGTTTCCCGAGCGGACAGGATGCGTACACACAGAAACTGTTCCCTGCACATTTGCAGTAGGTGCAATCGGTTGATGGAAAACTAATGCTTTTTACTTTGGTGATTACTTTATAATTGCCTGTGAGTTTAAAGCTGTGATAGAGGAAATGTCCTTGTTTATAGAATGAAGAATTTAGGAAAATCTGAGAGGCGCCTTCCTTGTAAGAAACTGAAAAGTTTCTCCCCAAACTCCCGCACTGGGACTCGAACCAGAGAGTCATGCATGCTAGGCAAGTACTCTGCCACTGGGCTACATCCTTTTAATTTTTTGAGTTAAGTTGCCCAAACTGAGCAGGAGCTTGGATTACTCTTGTCACATTCTCTGGGCACAGCAGGCCTCTAAAAGTTTTTTGTTTTGTTTTTTTTTTTTAAGAGTAGCCCTATTCTACAAACCAACTCTGCTAAGTTTTGAGAGAATTTAATGACGTTTTTCAGTTCTTACTGTTTGCTACTTCTATGTTTAGTCCTCACCGCTCTAGGAAGTCAACACTGTTATTTTCATTTTTACAGTTAATAAAACATACTTACGAAAGGAACACTGTTAGGTTAGGTTATATGTCCAATAAATTGGCATTTCTCTTGAGGATTTTTCAGTCTGAAAAAGAAGGTAAAGAATGAATTTATAAGTCAGAATAAAAAGAAAGAAGAGGATTAAAAACACGGATGTGGTTACAGTGAAGATAACATTGGAAAAGGGTTTTGAGGGGTAAGTAGGATGCAGAGGAGAGAGAGCACTTGTTGGGTAGAAGACAGAAGCTGCATAGTGGCCATGGGAGGGACTTATCCCTTGAATTTGCCTAAAGATGGTGAAAGGTATTTTAAGGTTAAGCTGTGAGGGGGTGTGTTTTATATGACATGCTGAGAAATTTAAAGGTTTTCTTTTTTCTGTTTGTAAGGTAGGAACACTAACATTCTTTGAGAAGACCCAAATGTGATAGGATAGAATAAACTTGATACCAGAATAGAAGATGGGCCACTGGTGGAGAGGTAATATGCAAATAGGATGGCTGTGTATGGACTGGAAAAAAAAATCAACTCAGTTTAACTATTGACAGTGTAGGGTACAAAGTGGAAATAGGGAACTGTTTGGTAGGGAAGGTAATGCCTTCGGTTTTGAATCTTTTAATATTAGCAGCAACTCCTGAAAAACAGTCAAGCGTATAGTATAATGCATTTCTAAAGAGGGATGATATCAAACTTGAGCGAAAAGCTTTGAGTATCAGTATGAAGGTGACCGTTGAAGCTTCAGAAATGAATGAATCTTTCATTGTCTTGAATTCAAGTATTGCAGACTTACAAATTAATTGTCTAGAATATGTTCTATTCACCCAATTTTGACGATGTGACACTTGCTGGTAATACAGTGGTATTGATGCAGTATGAGGAATTTGACACTTTTTTCTCATCTTTTTAAAATGATTTTGGAAACAGATATGGGAAAGCAGAACCACCAGAAGGAGTGATGATCAGCAATCTCGTCGTAAATCTGGATGTTAGTTCTCATGCTTCAGAACATCCTACTGGAAACCGCTACACTGGCTGCTGGGATCAGACTTTTCGTCCATTTAGTCCCCCTTTTTGCCTGAACTACTAAAGCCAGCTAACTGCGAATGGCTACCCAAAGGAAGCACTTGGTGAAAGATTTTAATCCTTACATTACCTGCTATATCTGTAAAGGGTACCTGATCAAGCCAACTACTGTGACAGAATGTCTCCATACCTGTAAGTATTCTTCTGTGTCATCTGCTTCTCAGAACTTATTCCTACATTCATTCCTTTAAAATTACCATGTTTTATTTCTATCTAGATTTTTAACTTTAGAAAAGAGTGTTCTAAGAATTATTGTTAATTTTCAGAATATTTGTCACCAGGATACTAGTGACATGAAATTTTTGTGTTATTTCAATCTCGATACATACAATGTAGTTGATTTTTATCAGATTGTAAAATGTTCTAAAAATAATAAACCTCACTGGTTATGACTTTTTAAAAAGTCAACTATTTTAGGATTTTATTTTTAAAATTTATACTAAAAGAATGAATCTGTTGAGCGGTTTGGTTAGGCTGTGCTTATTTCAACTCAGTGGTTCTCAAGTTATGATTCCCAGACCAACATTAATTAGCATCAACATCTCCTGGGAGCTTGTCAGAACAACAGATTACCAGCCCCACCCTAGACTTACTGAGTAAAACACTCTAGGAATGGACCTAGAAATCCGTATTTTAAGGAGTCCTACAGGTGATTCTAAAGCATTCTCAGGTTTGAGAATCACTGTTCTAATTTTGTCATATCTAAGGAAGTTTTATTCTTAGCTGCCCCACTAGAAAAGGAAGTATGTTTATATGGCTGTTGTTTATTTTTTGGGGGGGTCTTGCTATGTAGTTCAGACTGGCCTTGAACTCACTATATAGCCTAGGCTGGCCTTGAACCTGCAGCAATCCTCTTGCTTCAGCCTCTCAAGTGCTGGGATTATAGTTGTGTGCTACCACGCCCAGCCATTTTTATAGCCACTTATGCCATGATTATACATACGTTGTACATGTTTTCTGCCAGCATAATTTTATTTTTATTTCAATGAAAATAAGTTTAACGTCATTGTGTATGCCAAAGTAGGTACTTTATATACTTGATTTCATTTTAGCTTTACAGTAAACTTGGAGAAGTCTGCAGTGGATATAGGGGGAGAGAAAATATATAAGGATTATCTTCATTTTATGGGTGTAGAAACTAAAAGTTAAGTAACTGTCCCAGTCTCACAGCGAGAACAGTGGACCTGAATTAATTCCAAAGCCTTTCTAATACAGTGTGGTGCCCCTCCGTCCCTCTCTCTTTCTCTGAACCTTCACATTTTCCCTTTACTGAACTGACATATTGTACCAGTAGTTTTAAATAATAATGCAAAAAAGAATCACCTGGAAGTGGTTAAGATGGCAAATTTATTTTGCCACAATAAAAAGAAAATAGATATGTGGGGATATGTGGTGAATTCTGTAGTAAGGTTTCGGGATGTATATTTTGGAAAGGCAATCTTGTAATGTATAGCCCTTTGGGATATTTTTGGCTTATGCCGTTCAATTAGCAATTAACTATGAAAAGTGTCCTATTATTTTTCATTGCCCTATATCATTATTTATATGAACAGATACTATCATTGAACACACATTTATTGATTGCCTATTGTATGCTAAGTACTGTTCCAGACACAAAAAATGCAGTAATACTTAGGATAGTAAAAGATCTTACCCTTTACATTCTAGTAGAGGAAACTAATAATAAATGTATGCCATGTTAGTAATAAACACCACAAAGAATAAACTAAGGTTATAAAGAGGAAAGAATGGGTTATTTTATATGCTATATGAGGGTCAGCCTCTTTAATATGAGGACATTTGAACAGAAACCTGAAGTTCTGTGAATATATAGAAATAACAGAGTAGGCAGAGGGAAGATTTAAGTACTGTACACAGGCTTTGATACAGGAATACACTTCTTATATTGACGGAAGAGTAAATCAAGTTACATGACTATCACTGTAGCTCAGCTCAGAGACTATAGGGCCTTCATCCAGGTGTAAGATCTGAGGGTGGAGGTGAGGAGTTGTTGAATTATAGCTGTTTTGGAGGAAGAGCTAATAGATAACAGGGTGTGGCTACTCTAGAGTGGGGACTTAATGTTATTCTTCTGTGATTCCCATTGTACCAGCTATGGTACCTGGACATGATCTCAAGTCTGTTTTGATTTTGTTTTCTTGCTTCTAACATTTCTGCATTACTTTTATATTTGGGTCTCTCCAGCAAAGACTGCCAACTCTGGAAAATATCACGAAACAAAGCACAAATTCCTACGTTTCTATCTATACTACAAATTTTATATATGACCTTCTGAAAGAAAATTTTGAAATGAAATCCCAGTTTAAATCTTCCTTTTTGGAGGAGAAACAAATTCTATAAATATATATATAAAATGAGTTGATAAGCAAAGATTATTTTTACATTCTCAGTAGCAATTTCAAGCCTAAAGAGATAAATGACAGTTTAATTGCACAAGTCATTCTGGTCTCAAGGATCCTTTGCATTCAGTAAGACCCTTAACTGAGAGAATTAACAAGGCAGAATTGTGATTAAAATACAATGGTAAATTGCAGATGCAACCTTTTATCATCAACAGAGAATCCAGCACAGTAGATGAAGTCAGTTGCTCATTCTAGTGCCACAGGTTATCTTGAGGATTGTGTAGCACTAAGTTTTGTGCACCTGTCGGTTCTTGGATTTCTGTGTACTTTTGTTTATATTTATATTGAGATTAATAGGCAAAAACTACCCCCTTCTAAAATACTTTCCTTTTTCTTTTGATAACGAATATATTGCCGTAAAGCCAGGTCCATCAACATTTCTGGGGATCTTTGGTATGTGGTGGTAATTCTGAGTTTTGTCTCATTTGCCAGGTTTTTTCATGCATAATGTAGGACTGATACAGTACTATGATTTGGTATGTGATTTGGTATTTGGTACTGTGATTTGGAATGGGTATAAAATTCAATGAAGTGACCAAATGGGAAAGGAAGAAAATGACATTGTGATGCCCTATAGTATTTGTAGATTTTGATTTAACTTTAGGATACTGTATTAAAATAACTGCACAAAAATGATAGTTGTACGATACTATTAGTAAAGCATGAATTGAGTAAAGAATGAGTAAACACTAGTTCTTTTTTTCTTTCTTCCCCGCAGAACTGAGAATTGAACCCAAGTCCTCATGCATGCTAGGCAAGTCCTCTGCCACTGTACTACATCCCCATCCCTTTTTTGTTTTTTATTTTGATACAGGATTGCACTCAGTTGTCCAAGCTGACCTCAAACTTGGAATCCTATTCCCTCAGTATCCTGAGTTATAAGTGTATGCCCCTGCACCTGGCAAGATTAGTTATTGTTATGAAAACTTACTAAGAAAACAAAGATACTGGTCTTAGAAATATATAAGAAATATATAAGTAAAGCTTTATTGGTGAGCCAAACCAGACATGAAATCTACCCTCTGGGCAGTTTGGTCAAGTAAAGAAAGGGTAATCAAGATAAGAAATACATAAATTCAGATGGCCATAAGTGCAGTTGTCTTTGTTATATCTCTTGTTGCTGAGACACAATACCTGACATCAAATTTAAAGGAGGCAAGGTTCATTTGACTCGCAGTTTGTAGAGGTTTTATTGGCTTCCTGCAGAACAGGGTGGGCATGGCAGACAGGCATACCCCAGGGAGAAATAGTTCGTGAGAAACAAGAGGTAGCAAAACAAGCAAGGGTCAACCATAGCTTTTTCTGTCTCTTATCCAAGTTAGGTAGCACTCACACCCTTAATCCTAGCGCCCTTGATCCTGGTATAACATCATGAATTAGTCCCAGCCTCACACACTCAAGACTCAGCCACCTTTGAACAAGCCCTCCCTACCTATGACCTCGTGAAGCTTTAGGAAGATATCTAAATACAGGCCATGACAGTAATAAAGATAATGAAACAGAGTAATATAATAGCAGGTGTGTGCCAGAGTATACTGGAGCAGAATAGAATGCAAAAGAAGGTCTAGAATGTTTCTGAAAGTCCTAAAGCCAGAGACGCTGTCCCTTCTCATACAGGATCCATAAGGTGCAAAGAGCTGCATGCAGTGAGAGATAGGAATCATTTCTGCTTTCATGTGAATAAACAAAGTTAGTTCACCCTTTTCTCAAATTACCGTGCACATCTACTTCAACTCTTTCTTTCCCCTGACCAAGCCACATAGATGCCTGACTGCCCTGTGGCTCTAGTGAAAGGGCCCAAAGGGTGAATAGGCACAAGGACTGGAGGTACATAAAAGAAAGAAAAAGGGAAAAACAAGTTTGTCTAAAAGAAGGATATATAGAAGGTAGGACATTGCTGTTGCAGGCTTCTGGCAAGGAGATGCAAAACAGAAGTCTTAAAAATCACACTTTTAACAAGACTCAAACTGCACCTACCAATACTGCTTCCCTTCTGTAGGTTAAGGCATTTAAGAAATACATAAAAGTTTTAAGTTATCACTTAATGCTAGAAGAGCTAAATTCACATTAACGATGGTGAGATAATTTTAATAGTCTGACCTAAAGAAAAAAGTATCACACAAATAATTACATGTCAGACACTTTTCTAGTCACTGGGTATAGAGTGGTAAATAAGATAAATTTGAAACTTACACTTTATCAAGAAAACCTCTCATAAGCCAAGAAGAATTCCTACTACCTATAAATTTGGGTGTATCTTTTTCTTTTCTATGTGAACTTGTCTCTAGTACTTCAACCACTCATTCTGATGTCACCTAGATCTTTATTTCCAGTGTAGACCTTCTTGGCTTCAGAATCTTGAGACTTCAGCCACCTATGCTGATGTCTCACAAATGTTTATTTCCAGTTTAAACCTTTTCTTCTTAGCTTTGGAATCCTGTTGGATGCCCTTATACTCACCTGGAATGCAATATATCTAAGAATGACTGAATCTCTCCTCACTAGCAAAACTGACAAAATCCTGTTTAGCCTGTCTCTCTGATAATTCTCAAATCTGTCCCTTCAGTTCCCATCCCCATTACCTGTTCTCATTCAGGCCCACCCTACTTCTCATCAGAGCTGTATGTTCTTAACCTGTGTCAGGGTAGCAGTAATTAAAAACAGCTTACTGTCTTTGTCACTGTCAACTCTTAAGCCTACCTCAAAATTTCCTAACGGTACTTTATTGCCCTTTGGATAAATTAAAGCGACTTAACTGTGATTGGTTTCTGCCTACCTCTTCTTTTTCCACCACCTGACATTGATATATGCAGATATTCAGCTGTTTACTCTGCCTGACATGAACTACTTCTCTGTGCCCAGCTAGCAGTTACGTATCCTTAAAACTCATTGCCTCCATGGTGTCCCACCCAACTGCTCTCACAGACAGGATTTAAGTTAAGTGTCTCTTTAATATCTGGTATTTGAATGTTCAGTAGAAGTTTAAATGAGCAAATGAATGGCTAGTAGGTTGGTAATTTTATTACATTTTTACTTTCAAAAATTTAAATGCAGTAGTTACATAACTTGAAAGGCATGTGGGCCATGTTAGGAATTATGACTTTAGAAAAACTGTTTTCTAGCCCCTATAGACATCATGTGCATCTTAGTAACAGGGATGTACTCTAGACTGAGGACTGGACATTGATGGTCCTATGAAGGGATGCTCTGCTGTTGCACTAGGGTCCTGAGAAATTTTCTAAAAGCTTCATAGAGTATATTTTCTGATAATTGTATAGGTTGTTGACTTAAAATGAAAGACTTTTCACTTAAACTAAGGACAAAGGAGCTTTGTTCCAGGAGCTCAAACGTGCACTCGTTCTTAACTCTTGTGGACAGAAGAACCTTCCTTTAAAATCTAGTGATTCTTTCCTCTGGAGCAGGGTGTTTCTAGACATGAAATTATGTGATACAGGAAAGGAAAGCTTTCTTCTTTCTGCCCTTCAGATTTGTGGCAGTAATCTCTTACCTAAGCATGAATTCTTTGGAAAAAACACATGTGTTTATTTTTTTAACATATACAGAAAAGAATTCATTGATAGAGTTGATGTTACTGTTAGGCTACTTGGTGATTTTATGTGGTGATACGTAATTGAAGAACTAAGTTATTTAACCCGTACTTTTGTTTTTCAACAAGTATTGTATACATATAGCTACTTAAAGCACAGAGAACTCATGATTGTTTGACGTAAAATCTTATGCTGCCTACACTGGTTTTTCAGAGTGCAGTCTCTAGACTAGCAGTGTCACCTGGAAAGTTATTGGAAGTGTAAATTCTTGGGTTTCACTACAGACCCACTGAATCAAAATCTCTGGGAGAGGCCAGAAGTCTATAAAAATGAGCCCTCTGGGTATTTAGTGGTGCACTAAAATTTGAGACATGTGGACCAGACACTTATAATATTAGCATCTCTTAAAACTAGCCAGTTTGTACTTTTAATTGTTGTAACTAAAATAAATGCTAATAAAAGATTAAAAAGGTAGCTGGTGTTTATTTAATGTTTGTCATGGAGAGTCATGAGTTTTGCTTTCATTGTTTTGTTTAACCAAGATCCTTTCTAGTTGGCTGGTCTTATTTAATCATTAGAAAAGTTTATTAACATCTACATGTGCCAGTCATTATTCTAGCCAGTGGGACCACAGCAATTAATATGATAGGCATGGTCTTTGCCTTTCTAGATTCTGTGTTCTGATAGGTGAGAAAGACAATAAGCAACTAAAGAATGAAATTTAAGGTTCTCTATATAACAGCTGCTATGAGAGAAAATAAAGGAGAGAAAGATGTTTCTCGGGAGTTAAATTTGAGCAGAAACCAAACTAATAGGAAAGAGCAAGCTACAAAAATGTTTGAGGGATGATTACTTCACATTCTTATCCAGGTTTTTTCACAGACAAGACAGAAATGTTAAGAAATATAACCAGTAAGTGATAGAGCTGAGTTCATAATTCTGGATAGCTGACCCAGGCACATCTGCAAAGTACATTATGACATTTTCCTAATTTTCTTCTTTATTTGTTCTGCTTAGCTTTCTTTTCTAAAATTTCTTTAAGGGTCATATTAAACAATGCAGAGAGAGGGGACGCGACAGATGTAGATCCTCTTGTTTTCTTTACCGTATAATGTATCCAATCAAGATCTGAATGTTACTAATTCTGAATGAATAGTCTTTATAATGAAGAAAAAAGACATAAAATGGAGCTTCTAATTCTGTATTTGTGTATTATTTTAGAGTAAAAAACTGTTTTAGAATAAAAATCAAATACCCAAATAGAAATTATATTTGTAATATTAGTAGTTGCAAGTATATGTTTTCAGTTTTGCTAAAAATGAAATCATTGGCATATTGTAATATTTCAAGTAGTATTTTGGCAGAAATTGGTCATTCATTCATTAACGTGTTACAGTATTCATTTGGATGACAACCTAGGTATCACTATTACTAGCAGTAATGTTAATGATTAAGTGTGTGGTTCAGTTAGCTTTAGTTACGCATTAGTAAGAGGACTGTTTAACTGAACAGAATATCATAGCAGATACTAATGGACAAAAGTAGGGAATAATAGAAGTTTAAAAAATGAAATTATCTTTGTTGACTTCTGAGAATAAGGAATTTTTAGGTCAGTATGAGAATTGATGCCAATGTTTGATAAAAGTAATATACCTTAAAGTACAAAAGTATTGAAGACTAGAAATTATGGTGAGTGTACAGGTATGTTTAAAAGTATAGCCCAAAGGTTGAGTTTAAGTATTATGTACAAGTACAGTCTAGACTTGCAGAAACGATGGATACTTGAAGATTTCACAACTACTGATGTTTCACACAGACTGATTTTTAACAGACCATTATGTTGTATCAAAAATGTTCAAACCAGTGAGCAAAGCTTATTTTCTGAGAATACTCAACCACCTACGCTCCTTTACTAAATTAATAAAAAAAATCAGATTTTAATAAATATTGAAAGAACTCATTCTGATTGTCAGAATATTACTGGTAACTCAGAATCTCTCCCCTTGCAGATGTAGGCTTCTTTCTAACTTGACTATAGTAACACATTTGTAGGCCCTAAAATCTTGGTTCCCATAAGTACTCCTAACTCTTGTGTCCCCATTTATTCCATACATTTTTACTGAACACCACTTCTTCCAGATCCCATTGTAGGCATTTGGAACACATGAAGCAACATAGTACACAATAAATAAATCATAGTGTATATTAGATAATACAGAAAAAAGAGACAATCATACTGGGAAAGGGTAATTGGGCAATCAGTGAAATGTTACAATTTAAAATCTGTGTTCATGCTAGGCCTCATTAAGTAACATATGAATAAAGACTTGATGTAAAGGAGGGAAGGAAGAGTGTTTCCAGTAGAGGGAATAGCAAGATAGCAAACTCTAAGGCAAGAGTATGTGTGGCATGTTGAGAAATGGTTCAAGGCCATTGTGGCCAGACAGCATTGAGGACGCATTAAGAGGTGATGGGAATAGGCATTTCCCACAGGCAAGGTATGCAGTTGTTACAGGGCCAATGTAAGGACTTTGGCTTTTACTTTGAAGGCAGTGAAGACCCATTTCAGGTAGAGTTTTGAGTACAGTAATGGATTTTATATTTTTTATGTTTAAACAAATCATTCCAACTACTCTGTTGAAAAGAGACTTGTTAGGAAGCTCTGCAGTAATCCAGGAAGGAGATGGTGATGATTTTCACAGTGGTAGTGGTACTGATGGTGGTAAATTACCAGATTCTTACTATACCTTAAAGGTAGACTCATACTTCCTAAAGAGTTGTATGTGGATCATGGAAAGAAAAATGTGTTAAGGACAGCTTCAGAACTTTGACCTAAGAAGCTAGGAGGATAAAAAGTCATCAGATGATAAAAGAAACCCTGAGGGTAGAAGATGAGGGGATTATTTTAGATTACTTTTTGGAAATTGAGTATAAGCTGTGAGATACCCAGATGGAGATGTCCAGTTAGGAGTTGGACACATGAATCTAGAGATCATCACCATATAGAGCATATTTAGACAGTAAAAATGTGAAAGAAGTATAGATAAAGAATAAAAAAGACCAAGGACTGAGTTCTGGGTACTGTGGCTTTAACCCGCTAAGAAGAAAACAATGAGATAGGAAGAAAACAGTGCTGTCCGAGGAAGCAAAGTAAACACACAGTGTCACAAAGAAGGGACCAGCTATATCAGAGGCTTTCGGTAAGGTAGTACTGAGAACTGTAGGTCATGCATCATCTTGACATGAACGTTTCAGTGAAGTGCTCAGAGTGAAAGTTTAGATACATGTGAGAGAATGACAATTATTTTAACAATTATACTGTAAATATATAAGTAACCTTCATAAAGGTAAAGATGAAAAACAAAGGCTGGAAGACAATAAGTATATGTAGCTCTGTCAAGGAGTTTTACATCAAAAGAGAACAAAGAAACGGAGTGATAATTGATAAGGGAAATAGAGTGTACTGAGGAAATAATGTTTGAATGTTAAGAATCTGTAGTAGGTTCTTGGATAGGTCGTGGTGAGGGAATCTAGTGCACAAAGTAGAGATTGGCTTTAAATAGGTACGGTATGTAGAAATCTGGAAATAGGCCAAAACACAAAGTTTAGAGCTAGTAGGTGAGTAGGTGTGGTGGTAAAAGTTTTCTTATCTTTGATTCAGTTGTTTTCTTTTTTCCTTC
This sequence comes from Fukomys damarensis, assembly GCF_012274545.1. NCBI lineage: Eukaryota > Metazoa > Chordata > Mammalia > Rodentia > Bathyergidae > Fukomys > Fukomys damarensis. The sequence goes on from NW_022900932.1 coordinate 40,586,171, forward strand.
TATTTTCAGTAAAATAGCAAGTGAGGTCTTCAGTGGAAAGTGAGGATGGAGGAGGATATGATGGGGGTTTGAGGAGAGAGGAGAAAGATGAAGTACTGGCAAGGAGCATAATGGACTTGGAGCATAATGGACTTGGGGCATTCATCTGCCTGGCAGATGAAAAACCCACTTCGTGAGGTTCATGGTCATGCATTTAAGGTGAGAGACCAATCAGCATGGTTGCATGTTTTTTCTCCCACATTGTCCAGCTATAATATTATAGAAGCAGCATATCTATAAAGAGTTGGATTTAGACAGGATTCTAGTTTAATTGAACAAACATGACCAAAGAAGAGAGGACATTTTAGTCAGCTTTCTTACTCTAATACAGTACATGTGGCAGGGTACTTATCAAGAAAATAGGTTTACTTAGTTCACATCATTAGAGGTTCAAAATTCAAGATTTGGTTTCCCTTCTGATGAGGGATGCAGATGGCATGACTGAAGTATATGTAGGAGCAAGTAGTCACATCTGAGACCAGGCAGCAGAGGATGGGCCCAGGCTTGCACCTTTTATAACAGCCTTCTCTTGTGAGAACTACAAGGGGTCTTAATGGCTTTCAAGGTCACACCTTTGGTGACCTGAGGACCTCTCACTAGGCCCCACCTCTTAAAGGTTCCACCACCTTCCATATAATCACATTAAGGGATCAGTCTCCAAACGGGTTGGAGAAGTCATCCAAATTATAGCCCAGGGCCAGGGGAGTCACAGTAGAAGAGAGCAGAGCTATCAAGGATATGTGTAAGGAAAGGATTATTTTGATTGATCATAGAATTTATATTGGTAAGGAGGCGACTGAGGCCATCAGCACTCATTGAGCTCTTCCTGACTCTTCCCAGAACTTGGAGTCACACTTAACTCCATAGCCAGCCTATAGAAAGTGATCATCTTTCCTGAATTCCTTGACTTGTCTCCTGGCCTTCTCAGTCTAACCCCAGCCTATACTTAAATCCTAGTTTCTGTTGTGACCCTGTTTTGCTACCTACTTCTTTTGTCTGAGGGGGAAAAAGTGAAACAAAACCACCAAAACAAAAACAAAAAAACGGCCTTCTTATTCATTGGAAAATAGTAATATGCTTAAAATTTTTCATGAAATTCCTATTAAGACCTTCGAAAGAGATATGCTTTGTATAACAATGTAAGACAAAGATATTCATTCATTCCTTAAGTAAAATGAGATACTTTTTATGAGATGTCTCATCGTATCAATTCTGTGATTTTTTAAAAAATAGTAGTTTGCATGTAGGAATATGTATGAAAAGCGGGAAACTGATACTTCTTTTGCACATGACTACAGTTTCCATACAAACTGTTGGCAGATAAAGTTTTCAAGACAAATTATGTATTTAAATGAGTATTGTCAAGAATGGTAAAACAAGGGGTATAGCTTGATGGTAGAGCACTTGCCTAACATGTTTGTCTCCCTGAGCTCAGCCCTCAGCACCACACACACAAATACATAAACGTATATGTGCATGCATGCACACACACACACACACACACACACACACACACACACACAATGGTATTTAAGATAATAAAGGACTTGAAAAATCATGCATCTGTTAACAAACAAAACCAGATGATTTTAGCAAAGGAAGGCAGCCTTTGATTAGTTTTTAAAAACAGCATTACTGATAAATATAATCCCAAGAACAGGAGAGAAAAGAATATTATTTTATTATCAGTGATAGCAGAATTAGTCCCCAAAAGAGAAATCTGTAGAATTTTTTGTGCTATCAAAGCTGGGAAGAGATGTGGACCATAAATCCAAGGTAACAACTAATTTTCGGGCCTTGTTTCTGTTGTAGACATGCCCCCAAAATTTGAAAATAGGAAGTGTGATAGTTCTTTGATAGTTTAACTATGAGAGTCAATTTGTAATAGCATATCAAAGTATTTATATTCAAAGTAGCTGGGGAAAGACCAAGTAAGCCAGCTTCTGGACCAGTGGATCTGTACTAGCATTGTATTAACATAAAGTTAAGGAAAAAATACCTAATGGGAAAGTGTTGGACAATCTTGGACACATACCTACCCCAGAAAAAATGTCCTGAAAGCAAAAATGGGCAGCTCCATTGAGGTAAAACAGTGTGTCTTACACTCACACTTAAATTGCAAAATTATCCCTGGGGTGGAGATGGCTGCAAGGAATTAATACCAACTGGATGATAGATATTTCATGTTCCATTAACAAGATGGTCTGTTACTTAAGATACATGTATCAGATTGGTCGGAGTCTGATGCTGTTTCAATACTTTGTTAATTTTTCTGGCTATGATTTTATGCTTATTTAGAAATCTCATCTATATTTGTAGCTCATATTTATTGGGTACTTATAAGTTATTAGATACGATGAGCTAGTAAACATGACATATATAGTATATCTGATTTGATCCCTATAAAGACTCTAAGGGGCCCGGGATTTAACTCAGTGGTTCTGCCGCCTGCTTTGCAAGTACAAGGTCCCAATTTCAGTCCCCAGTACCAAAAAAACAACAAAAAAAACCAACTCTATAATGTTGGTATGTTTGTTATCTGTTAGTTGTATACTAAGGCACAAAATAAGTAATTTACCTAATGGTAGAAATGGGGTTTAGATCCAGGCAGTCTCCTCAGGATTATCTGGAGCAACCATTCTTATTATCTTGGCTTCTCAAACAGATTCGCATTACAGGTACGTTAGTCACATACCCTCTTGATTGTGTCTTTATCTGTGACAGTGACTTCCTAATGGTAATAGTAAAATAATTTTTTGTTTGTTTGTTTTGAGACAGGGTCTCACTGTAGTTGAGACTAACCTGGAACTCACTATGTAACCCAGACTGGTCTCGAACTCACAGCAATCCTTCTGCCTTAGCCTCCCGAGTGCTGGGATTACAGTTGTGTGCCACCACACCCAGCAGTAAAATGAATTTTGATTATGGTGTAGTAGAGCTTGCATTGGGGCAACCTAACAGAGGTACTAGCTAGGAAGGTTTTTGTTTTTGTTTTTGTTATTTTTTGTGACCAGCTCCTGGCTTTCACTTGGCCAGTGTTCTCCGGTTATCTTTTGGCTGTATCAGTGAAAGGGCTTTCCAGAGTTGAGTCCTGGCCTAGGGTGGAACCTGTGATTCTGTTCTTTAAAATATCTCACTGGTGATTCTGATACCCATCTAAATTTGAAAACAACTGCTTTGATGACACAATGGCCATTTTTCTATTAATTTATGTAACAACCTTGTTCAAATGAAAGAAACAGTAAGTAAGGAACTCAGCTTTAAACGGAAATTTAAGGAAGTTTATGATGAATTATATAGAAAAATCAATTAAAGACCTGAATCTTATGTCAGGGACTAAATGTTACTCCTTCTAAGATACAGTGCAGTAGTGGCTTGGATTTTAAGCCTGGAACTGCATAGCCCAAGAATGGATTCCATGTCTGCATAGACATAGCTGCATAGAGGGCAGCTGAAGGATGCCTGCACAGGCTCTCCAGTGCTGTTTGTGTCCCTTGTTTGTTAAAGGGAAATGGTAACAGTCCATACTATAATCCATATAACGCTCTGAATCCAAAGCTTCATATTTGGTTATTGCTCAGTAAATGTTAGCATTTATTATTTAAGGACTTTTCCAATTGGAGATATCTCTGGTGAGCCTAATTTCGGTTCTCACCCAGGTGTTTCATGTGGCTGTAGCATCTATCTACAGAGAGTCTGGTGAAAAATGGAGACTGCAGTGGGTCTCCATAGACAGACAGGCTTAACCACAGATGAGTAAAACCTTTTAAACATTATCCTGGGACCAGTTAAGTTAACCAGTACAGCAGTTGAGCATTTAGAGAACTTGACATTAAATCTTTAAGGTGTTTTTAAAATGTGCTTTTCCGTTGGTATAGATTTCAAATTATAAACTAAGATTCAAAGGTCAGTTTTCTGGTGATGAGAAATTTCTTAAGCTAAAAACTAGGGAAAACAAGTCCTTAATTGTGCTTTTCAGTTTTATTGAGCTTCTGGCTTGGATTTCCTGAGGTTGTAATTTATATGAGGTTGTACTCTCTTTAACAACCTCTAAAAGCCATGTTGGAGATGCATTTTCTAGAGTTTTTTTTTTTTTGAAGGAACAAATAAGATATTTAAAAGGACTGTTTTTTGCATAATATTTTAAAAATATCTAATTCTATAAGTTGAAGTATGTAAAGCTTCCAAATTAATGCATAATGCATTCTTACTTCTTCTATAGAAATATAATTAGAAACAAATGTATCATACCAAACATACACTGATAAAAAAGATGGACCCTGAATTCAAATATTGCCCTTTACTTCTTAGTGGCTTAATTAATTTAGACAACTTGCTAAAATTCTGTAATCAATTTCTTCATCTATAAGAGCCTGACTAATAGGGTTACCTAGCAGGGTCATAGTGTGTGCTAAATTTCTAGATTGTGTGGAATTAAATATGTTACTTAGGACATATGTATACATATTGCATACATAATTATAATAATGTCCGGCACATAAATATACATATGGTTGAAGAAAATGATGATGATAACTACCAACAAATCTGAAGTAAAAAATATTACAGTGGACCCTTGACTTATGAACTCATTTTGTTCATGAGGCTTGGTTGTAGCTCAAGTTGGTCATGCTCTTCCACATAGCCTTCAAAGTCTCTCTTCTATATAATCTTAGGTCACACTTTCTTCCAGGCAGATCTCAGTGTTCTTAGGCATTTTCCCAGATTTCTCAGTTAACCCCACACAGAAAGGGATGTTGTATGTTCCTTCCAGTACTCTTTAAAGGTTAAATCTGTATCTGAGACCATCTGGAAGCACAAGTGGCTGGCATTCAGGTCATAATTCAAAGATTTTGGTCATAAGTTAAAACTAAAATTCCAGTTGTAACGCAAGTTATCTGTATGTCAGGCTGGTTATAACTCGAGGGTCTATTGTATATTATTCAATATTTTTTTAAACTATCTGAAAAAAAAACATTTTAATGACAACTAGGTTTGGGGGCCGGGATTTATTCAGTTTGGTGGTGCTGCCATCTGCTTCACAAGTGCAAGGTCTTGAGTTCAACCCCTGGTACCAAAAAACAAAGAAACAAACAAAAAATCTGGGCTTGGGCCTTAGCCTCTGGAAAAAAGTTATTCTAGTGCATATCAGAAAACTTGGACTTACGGCTGTGCTGCCATTCAGACTAGGCAGTTTATCTGGCCTGTGAAAACATCTCTCTTTTTGTATGTAAAAGTGAAATAAAATTTTGTATCTCAGATATTGATATGAAAAATAAAGTCATCTCTTGAAAGAAGTTTGTCTGCATTCAGAACAGCACTCTTAAGTAAAAAATGTGAGCCACATATGTAAATTAAAATTTTTCTAGTAGCCACTTAAGAAGTGAATTTTAATAATATATTTAACCCAGTATTTCTGGGTTAGTCATGTCAACATGTAGTTAACGTAATAATTGCTGAAAGCTTTTTTATGTTATTTTACATTTAGTGACTATATATATATATATATATAAATATACACACACACATACATATAATTACAGTGTATCTCAACTTGAACTAACCATATTTCAAGTGTTCATTACCCACATGTGACTGGGGACTGTGATATTGAACATTCTACGTCCAGACTGTAGATCAGTAGTATTCTTATCAGTGTTCTTGGTACTGGTATTGCGCCTGCCTCAAACAATTAGTGTAGCCTTATTCTTAAAACTGTGCGCCTTTGGATGCTTAATAATTATACCTCTTTAATCAGGCAACCTAGATTAGTATCATTGTACCTGGGAGGATAGGGTCCTGCCTTGATACTTTTGGCTGACCTGAATGAGGATTTGCTCTGGGCTTGACATGCATATCTTTGTTTGGTCAAGGCTGGTAGACAACAAAGGAATGCTGAATCCTTTCATAATGATAAATCTTTTGAACCATAAGGATCGGAACTCCATGTCAGGATCATGCTTTGTAAAACTCCTTCACTCTGGTTTCTAGTCTGTCCTTTTCAGCCTCTTTCTCAAATTTCTGAGACTTACGTAGGGGCCCTGGAAAAAGAGCAAATGTCAGCAGTCCTCTAAACGTATTCAAATGATATGTTCTCCATTTCAGTGTGGCATAACAAGGCAGCCTTCTCTTCTCAAAAAATTAGTTTGGCTTTTTAAAAAGACATTTAAAAACTGAGCGTAGTAGACCTGTGATTCTAGCATTTTGGGAGGCTGAGGCAGGAGGTTTGCAAGTTCAAACCCAGCAAGGGCAATTTAATGACTTAGAAAGACCCTGTCTCAAATTAAAAGTGGTGGTGGGCAGCTGGGGATATAGTTCAGTGTAAAGACCTGGTTCAATCCCCAGTACTGCCAATAAATAAATAAATAATAAAAGATATTTAAAACCTTTTGAGTGATTCGGGGGCCAGTGAAGGTATTCAATTCTACATGATAACCCTAAGCTAAGTGTAAAACGTGTTTTCTCATACTGTCTTTCACATACATTTGGAGAGGCCTGTAGTGAGGGGAAGGTGTTACCCTAAATAGGTGATGGTGTGATGGGAGTAAAGGAAATTTCTTTCGCACTCATCCACAGAGCTGCTTAAATATCACCTTCTTAGGGAAGCCTGCCCTGATCACTGTTTAGCTGCCAGCCCCCAGGACTCCCATCTACCTTTTTGAAGTGGAGGACAGGATAAAAATATCACTTAGCATAAACTAAAATTATTTGCTCATATTCCTGAATAGATTCTGACCTCCATAACATTGTGGACTTTGTCTGCCCCTGCATCTTCAACTACTAGTATGATGCCTAGCATTCAATAAATGCCCATTAAATCAGTGAATAAATAAGTGAAACAAATGCTGTTATTTTATATATGTATTAAATACTTTTGAAATTAAAGACCTGAGAGATTTCTTCCCTTTCACGCTCTAGCCAGTATATGTAATACATTTGAATTTTCAGACCTAATCTCAGCGGTAGGAATTCTAGGTTCATTCTTGACTAAGGTAGATAAACTTACATCTAGATAATGTGGGGCATGAAGAAGGGGAAAGGAGTACCTTGAAGTTAAATTGTCAGAGGAGGATAGATTAATATTTCTTGATGCCTTCACTTGGTAAAAATTTCAGATTATACAGGGTCATAATGAGGAGGAGGAGTACAGGAAAGGGATTTGGATTGAAATTTTATAGTTCATATGCTATAAATTTATGAATGTTTTGGGGTGAGATAATTAGAATAATAGAAGTTTAGATTCATAACCAGAGAAATGAGTAGTATTTGAAGGAAATGTAGGGTTATATAGTGTTTTGGCTTCAAATCCACCAGTCATATCTGCATTGTCTTTATTCAGAATCTTTATTTAAAATTTTTTATTATTCTTGTTAGTTTCACATTTTTTCTTCCAGCTTATCTGTCATGCCTTTATACCATTCTGATACCCATACATTTGCTCCATAGAATTACAGTCCCTATGAGTACAAATTTGACATACTCCACAAGGCCAGAAAACTCATTATAACTCCTGGTACTTGGCCAATAAAAGTAAGATCAACACATTGAAAACTCTCAGGTTTCATTCAGAACTATTTATCACATTCATATAAATTTTTAACAAAAGAGGTAAAGGCAATCTTAAATGTTTTTACTTTTCTCTGAACTACTTTTTTTTCAGCTTTAATTGAGTTTATTGGTACATTTTAGGGATACAGTACAGTTACATTCATTGTTGGGATCTTGTACCTCTACATGACAGGTCTTGGTTCTCATTTTTTCCCCTTGTCCCTGCCCTCCCTTCACCCCCTCCTCCCCTCCCATCTACCAACACTTTATTTCCATCTTTTCATTATTTCACATTTTTTCTTTTCCCTTATTACCCTTCCCCTACCCATCCCACCTTCCCTACACCTTTAGCCCCTTTCTTTCCATTTCACAATGTCTGTAATCTTATTAGGATCTTATGTATTACTGCAGTTTATTCACACCAGAGAAATTATTCGGTATTTACACGTGTGACTTATTTATTTCACTTAGGAGTATGACTACTTCTTTAAGTTCTATAAATGCACCATCTTTTAAAAGGAATATGAGTAGAATACTATATGATTTGTGAATATAAAAACAGTAAGCAAAATAGTATTTTTTATGTATCATGGCTCTAGGTTTGTATTCCATTTGGGTTTACTACAGTTTTAAGGTTTTATACAGTTTGATATAATAGTAATATACTGCCTGTAGTAGGTAATGTTTTAAGGACTATTTCTACTTAAATGATAGTTCAAACGATCCATTTTAACCTAACACCTTCTTTCTTCTTAGTCTGTAAGACTTGTATTGTTCAGCACTTCGAAGACAGCAATGATTGTCCCAGGTGTGGCAACCAAGTTCATGAGACAAATCCATTAGAAATGTTGAGGTAAGGAAATGTATTTTATAGTTCGCCTGATTTAAATGTAAAAACTCTTAGTTTTTTTATATACTATATATTTCTTAATGTCTTGACAATTAATTTAGGTCTTAGGAATTTTATGATTTTCATTTTAAATAATTTTATTTTAAGATTAAAATAAGAGTGTTTATATTAAATATTTAGGAAATTCATTTGAAAATTAAAATTTTTAACTTTCTCTTAGGTTTTTAGAATACTTTAGTTGCTACATAAATATGGTGGCCATAGCCTGTGGACTTTTTTCATTGAGGAAAAAATACTCATCAGCCAAGAGTAAGAAAAAGGGGACTTGGAGAGCAGAGGAGAGGGGGACAGGGAAAGTATAGTGTGACTCCTGGCAGCATGAAAAGCACATTTGGGTTGTATTCATGAATTTGAAGGCATGTGGTGGTTTTCTTTTTCAGCCATGGGTACAAGTGCAGAGTTAATGGAGAGTTGAATTTAACTAGAGTAGTTGTTATACCAAACAGTTTTGAGCCAGTAAGAGAGACAAGAGAATCAAGGGAATATGTATGGGAGTGATTTTAATGATCGTATCAAGCTTAACCTGGAGTTAGAGTGGTTAGAAATGTCTTAGAGGAAATGGAGTGAATCTAGTCAATTCCTGATTGGTGTGCACATAGTGAGAAGAGATTATTTTTGAGAGTTTTGGAATTAGGTGTATTGTAAATGGAAGGAAGTAGTTATTATTAAAAAATAGAGGCTATATCTATAGAGAGTGCTTTGTGAATACAAAAGGGAGGGATTGAAGCCAGGGCCTCCTGCATGCCGAGTGCACACTCTGCCACTGAACCATACCCCAACCCCATAATTATTTATTAATTACCGTGTAAGCACTGGTACTAGAAAAAATATATATTGGTAATAAAAATATGGAAAATGGAAGAAAAAGGCATATGTTGGGAGGAAAGGGAAGGACATATAATATAAGAGAACTAAGCTTTTAAGAAAGTCAGAAAATTATACAGAGAAAATGTGGAGCTTTTTTTTTTCTTTTTAAGAAAAATATGAAAGTAAATAGAGGGGCCGGGGATTTAGCTCAGTGGTTCCCCCACCTGCCAGGCAAGTACAAGGACCTGAGTTTGATCCCGGGTACCCCCCACCAAAAAAAAGAAAGTAAATAGAAGAGTTTGGATTTGAAAGTGGTTACTTTTGAGGTGGTAGGAATCAGAATGGCTGGATAGGGCCTGGGAATGTTATATTTTAATATATTTTTTAAGGAAATTTTATTTTTAATTTTACAATATTTACTTTTAAATATTAAGTTAAGAAAAGAAGTCCTATTTCTTATGTATTACTACTACTAAAAAGTCTGGGAAAACTTTGTAAATGAGTATTTGAGTTGTCTTAAAGAATAAAGTTAATGCCAGTTTGCTTGGAGTATAAGAAGAGTATTTGAGCCAGGATAAAAAACATGAGGGAGAAAAACAGAAATGAAAGTAGAAGGAATTCTTGGGGTAAGTAACTAAGCCAGCTGACTAGAAAAGAGAGGCGTGAGAAAATAGCACCAATTATGTTAGATTTGAGTTATATAAACACTTGAAGCCAGGTAATAGGAAGAAATTAGTTCTTAATCTAGGAAATAATGATCAAATTAGTAATCTGGGGAGAAAGCATTCTGAGAATGACAAGCTACAGGAAGATAGCTCTGTGTCTTACTTTGACAAGGTGGTAAATGATAGTGGATGGATGGGGTAGTGGGGAAAGGCTGGATGGAAGAATTGTTGAGCTGTGAGTGAGACTTAGTTGAAAAGTATGTGAATCAGAGACAGAGAAGTTAATTCTTTATTTGAGCCTGTTTGGAAGAGTTGCTATATCACTTAATTTAATTGTAAAAGTGAGATAGTGAAGGATAGTCAGTATTTCATTGGAGGAGGGTTGATGATACAGCCTTCATACAGAAGAGGTAGTTGAGGTGTTCAACATCTGTGGAGATGTGGAACCAGTGCTTGGCAGTGAGACATCACAGACATAGTTCACTACCTTTGTGGTAGTTTCAAGCCACAAATATAGATGTGATCCTCAAGGAAGACAACCCATTGAGAAGTTCAAAGGACATAGGGTATACAGCAATAGATTGAAAAGTACAGCCAGTCCTTTGTGTCTGTGGGTTCTACATTCACAGATTTAACCAACCACAGAGCAAAAATATTGGAAGAGGGTCTGGAGATGTAGCTTAATGGTGGCATATTCGCCTACCCTGCATGGGTTTCAATACTCAGCCTGGAAAAAAATAAAAGATTAAAATTAAGAGGAAAGGAGAGTGAAAGGGAATAAAGAAGAGAAGTATTTGGGGGAAAATTGCATTTTGTATTGAACATGTGCAGATTTTTTGTTATTATTCCCTAAACAGTGCATACCGTTAGCTATTTATAGCATTTATTTTATAGCAGGAATTATAAGCAACCTAGAAATTATTTAAAGTATATGAGAGGATAGGCATAGATTATATGTAAATACTTTATACAGGGGACTCGATGATTTTGCTCTTTTTGAGTGATCCTGGAACCAGTTACCCGTTGATACTGAGGGACAACTTTATTTAACTGTTTAGTAGCAAAGAAATAAATTAAAATTTTTGATAGTGTTAATATTCAAATATCTGCAGAGCAATATAAGAGAATTAATTTTTAAAATAAATTTAAAATTTTTTCATCTTAGAGCCAGATGTGGTGGTGTATACCTGTAATCCTGGCATTCAGATGATTGAGACAAGAGAATCTATGAGTTCAGGGCCAGCCTGGCCACTGGCTGTATAATGAGACTCTTGTTTGAAAAAAAAAAAGTTTTTCTACTTTAAAATCTTAAAAGTATTTAGTATGAAGAAAGTTATAGATAACTTTAAAGGTTCAGGAGGAAAAAAAGCAAAATGGAATATGTGACAAATAATACAGATTTATGCTTTCAAATTTTTTTTAGTTGGGAGAAAAAGAATGAAATGATAGCTTTAAAAGATAATGAGTTAAGCAAATTTGTTTTCCTTTTTTAGATGTGAGGAAACCTTTGCATGTTTGAAGATATTTGAAGTCAGAGAAGAGTAATACTCTTGAGCAGGATGAAGGAGACTAAGTGAAAAGGGGGTGTTGTGGGATCAAGAAGATAGATTGAAGAAATAAAGCCATGAAAAGGAAAAATTATCTAGCAGGAAAAGAAAATAAGAAAAGTTAAAGATAAATATTTAAGTTTTTATCAAGGAAGACAGAATAACTAAATTTTCTCCACTTCTCAGAAAAGAGCAATGGAGATGATTTCCATCTCAGGGAAGAACTAGGGTTTTGGTAGAGATTTCAAGAGTGAACTTATCAGCTACTGCTGCATATAAGAAATAACCTCTAAAATAATGCTTGAGAAAGTAAGCACTTGTTACTCCTCACAGTTCATGGAATGGCTGGTGGTTCTTTTGAACTGTCATTAGCTGCGCACCCATGAGGCTACTCTGCTGCTCTTTGCTGCATTCTTCCCCATGTTGCAGGTGGGCTGTCTGTGGCCTCATCTAAAATGGCCCCAGGAGGGTAGAGTGGTGTTCCTCTACATGGTGCCTCATCCTCCAGGCTTGTTCTTAGGCTAGCAGGATTCTGAGAGAGAAAACAAAGCATGTTTCTGAAAATTGGGCTCAGAATTAAGCATAGCTGTCATTTGTTCATAGTCTGTAGGTCTGAGCAAGTTTCAGCCCTATATTCTCAGGGCTGAGAAGCAGACCCCAACCCATAGGGGAGGGTATAGAGTGAGAGCTTGGAACTGGGATCATTTTTTTAATACAGTCCACCACTGGCAAAGGCTACAAAATGGTTATGCTCCATGTGCAGAAGGATTTGGTATCCTAGGTATGCTAAAATAATTATTCTATATTTTGTGATACATGCATGATATAAATCTAAAGCTATATACATACTAGATCTTAATGTCTTCATTGTTAGTATATTCTCCCCCCCCCTTTGAAGGTTGGATAATACATTGGAGGAAATTATATTTAAGCTGGTTCCTGGACTGCGAGAACGTAAGTTGCTCTTTAGGTTCTCACAGACTTGCAGTTTTATGAACTCAGTATTTCTAATAAGATTTCATGATTGCTCCTGGTTTATATTCTTTTTTTCTTTTAAATTAGAAGAACTTGAGCGTGAATCTGAATTTTGGAAGAAAAATAAGCCTCAAGAAAATGGTCAAGGTAACTTTTTATGTCTGTATCTAGCAGCATCTCTCAAATTGGTTAACTTTTTGGTCAACTCTTTAAATTCAAAACTTTTTGTTGCTTTTATAAACTATTATGTCTTTTTCAGATTTCTCTTGCACAAAATTCATGTTCTCCTGTTTTTTCTCTTCATAAGATTTTATATGTAAATCTATACAAATCTGGTTTTCCATTGAGGGCAGTTGGAAATAGAGGAAGTTGGACTTGGGATGAGAAAGAAAAGAAAAATAAAAGAGAAAAGTGACTAGGTGATTATGGCAGTAATTTCTGAATAGGAAAAAATCTGAAGTAAGAAATAGCAACTAAATAAGACTTTAATAATTTTTTGTTTTGGTGCCAGAAATAGAACTCACTTGCTCTTGCCAGGCAGGTGTGGCACTATGGGGCTAAATCCCTGGCCCTGTTTTTATTTATTTTATAAGTTGATTTTAATAGGAGAGAGAACTAAGATGTAACTGAAGGTCAGATTAAAGGATATTGCTATGTTCTGATACTCTGGAATGAAACTTTCATAGGTGGACCTCAGATGACACAAATTTAACATGTCCTGGAAATGTTAAAAATACCTCAGTGGACTTATTGGAATTTTTCCTATCATTTATCCCAAGTGTCCAAATCTCTCCTGTTGGTCACAGGAGACTCAGCACTTGGTACTTTTAATAATTTCAACAAAAACATTACTGTTCAGAGAAAGGCCTTTTAGCATGTATTATCATTGCAAAGGCTTCTCTGAGATAATAAGCACGTTGGATTATTTCCCATTTTTTAAATATTAAATTGCATTCAAGATACCTAAATACCATTCAAATCTTTCATATATATGTGTGTGTACATATATATATACATATATATTTGCCAATTAAACATCAGTAAGATGGATGAAAAATGCTGCCTTTCTCTTTTTCATCTGTAAAATGGGATCATTGTTTTATTACTTCAGTTTAACTAGGCAGAACTGTTTTCCTAAGCAAAGGATGTCTGCCACCACTTTGGGTGACTGGAGTAAGGTAGCAAGGCACTATTTTTAATATATAACAACAAAATGGGCAAAGAAACTAAAATAACTAAAGCCTTATTTTATTTAAATGTGCATTGCGATTGGATGGTAGTGTCATAGCAAAAAGATAACATAAGGTTAATTAAATGTTCCCGCTTTTACTGCCTGCTCAAGAGGACAGGAGCACAGAGAATTTTCATCAGAAGTTGTATGGTAGATTTAGTCTATGATTTTTTGTATCAGATTGACTTCTCCCTTCTAAGTACTAACAGACCTGACTGCTTAGCTTCTGAGATCAGATGAGATCGGGAGCATTCAGGGTGGTATGGCTGTAGACTGTATCAGATTGATTTCTAAAGGGCTGTAGCCTGCTAAATTAGCTCCCTCTTCCCAGTTCTTCGTTTTAAAAATGGAAGAATTATGATAATTAATAAGATAAATGATAAGAATTTATGATAATTAATCTTCTGGTAGAGAATCTGGATCTTGTTTTGGACCTGTTTGATTCATAGAAGGCACTTCCTGTCTACCTAGTTTCCTTATAAGTATGAAGAAGAAAGGGATCTTACTTCCCCTATATTATTTCTTATAAAGCTTTTAACTATAGTCATTGAAAAGGGGCTGATTAATCATTGTGGGGTTGAGGGTGTGGGGGTCTACAAAATAATCCTTCCTTAGCAATTATTTCAAGTTTTAGCTTAGAGATAGTTATCTAGAAATCTTCCTTGAACCTTTGCTTCATCCCCAAAGTTTGAGTTCATTGTGTCTGTTATATATGCCCACAGAGTTATTTTACCTCACATCATGTGTTTTGTCTATTGTTTACTTTGTCCTATACCTTGGCCACTAATGATGTTAAGCATGATAGCCCTCTACTTTTATTAATCTTCCTTCAGGCCTAGCACAGTGCATGTCTAACACATTAGCAAAAGCATGCAATAAATGAATGTGTCAGTAAATCCAGTTGTATTATTTATGAGTCTGATTTTTGGTTTTGGTGAGTCATATATTATTGCTTTAACTTTGAGTTATAGCTGACTTTTTAAAAAATTATACAGATGATACTTCAAAAGTTGACAAACCTAAAGCAGAGGAAGGTGATGAAAATCAGGATGATAAAGACTATCACAGAAGTGACCCACAAATTGCTATCTGTCTAGATTGTTTACGAAATAATGGACAATCAGGAGACAATGTAGTCAAGGTGAGTGGACAAGTAAGTTGTTAGATGTTTTTTGTTTTGTTTTTTCCTCATTGAATTTATTGGTACATTTTAGGTATACAGTACAGTTACATTCATCACTGGGATCTTGTACCTTTACATGACAGGTCTTGGTTCTCATTTTTTCCCCTTACCCCTGCCTTCCCTTCACCCCCTCCTCCCTTCCCTATTTATAAATGCTTTATTTCTATTTTTTCATTTTCTCATTTTTTTTCTTTTCCCTTATTCCCTTTCCCCTACCCTTCCCACTTCCCCTACACCTTTAGCCCTTTTCTTCCTATTTCACATTGTCAATTATACCATTAGGATCTTATGTACAATTATAATTTTTCACACCAGAGAAACTATTCGGTACTTACACATGTGTGACTTATTTATTTCACTTAAGAGTATATCTTCAATATGTATATCCCCGTTTTGATTTCCATAGTGGCTGCACCAGTCTGCACTCCCACCAACAATGGAGAAGGGTTCCTTTCTCCCCAGAACCCCGCCAAAATTTGTTACTGGATTATTTGTTATCTGGATTTCTGTTGGATCTGTTGTGACTTTGCATTTTCATTCCTGATTGCATGGATCTGAGCCTTTTCTTTGCTTTTTTTGATAAGGTTAGCTAAGGGTTTTCCATAGTGGCTGCACCAGTCTGCACTCCCACCAACAATGGAGAAGGGTTCCTTTCTCCCCAGAACCCCGCCAAAATTTGTTACTGGATTATTTGTTATCTGGATTTCTGTTGGATCTGTTGTGACTTTGCATTTTCATTCCTGATTGCATGGATCTGAGCCTTTTCTTTGCTTTTTTTGATAAGGTTAGCTAAGGGTTTATTGATTGTATTTATTCTCTCAAAAAACCAACTCTTTGATTCATTTATTTTTTTGTATCATTTTCTTAGTTTCCATTGCATTGATTTCTGCTCTAATCTTTATAATTTCCTCTCGTATGAGCTTTGGGTTTTTCTTACTCTTTTTCTAGGAGTCTAAGATTCATCATCAGGTTTATTTGAGCTCATTCTGTTTTCTTTGTGTGGGCATTCAATGCATGAATTTTCCACATAGAACTGCTTTTATTGTGTCCCATAGATTCCCATAAATTCTTGTATGTTATATTGGTATTATCATTTATTTGTAAAAACTGTCTAATTTTTTCTTTAATTTCCTCTGTGACCCAGTTGTTTAGGAGAGTGTTGTTCAATTTCCATGTGTTTATGAAGTTCCTACAGTTTGTTATGCTCCAGCTTGATTGCACTATGATCTGATAATATACAGGGGATAACTTCGATTCCTTTGTATTTATTCAAACCTGTTCTCTGAGCTAGTATGTGGTCTATCTTGGAGAATGACCCCTGTGCAGCCAAAAAGAATGTATTTTCTGATTTTGTGGGGTGGAATACTCTATAGATGTCTATTAAGTCCATGTGTTCAAAAGCTTGATTCAGTTCTAGTATTTTGTTGTTGATTTTTTGCCTAGATGATCTGTCTATTTGTGATAGTGGGGTATTTAGATCCCCCACTACAATTGTATTAGTGCTTATTTGGTTTTTCATGTTACTTAATATTTGTTTTATATAGTTGGGGGCATTAATATTTGGTGCATATATGTTTATGATTGTCATCTCTTCTTCTTGAATTGTTCCCTTTACAAGGATGTAGTGGCCTTCTTTGTCTCTCTTAATCAGTTTTGGTTTGAAATTTACTTTGACTGTGAATAAGATTGCTACCCCTGCTTTTTTCTGGGCTCCTGACGCTTGGAGAACTGTTTTCCATCCTTTCACTTTCAGTCTATGAGTTTCTTTTTGCACTAGGTGTGTTTCTTGTATACAACATATTGTTGGATTTTGCTTCTTAATGCATTCTGCCAGGCTATTTCTTTTGATTCGTGAATTGAGGCCATTGACCTTGATGTTTATAACTGATATGTATTGAGTTTTTATTGTCATGTTATTATCCTTTTGTTGACTCTTTTTAATTTTTTCCCCTCTCTTTTTAGTTTCTTGCCTTGCCTATTTGATTTGGTCTGTTGGGCCTCATGGTGTTGTGACCTTCATTGTCTTTTTCTAGGATATTGTTTAGAATTCCTTGTAGTGCTGGTTTGGTGTTCAGGAAGTTTCTCAGATGCTCTTTGTCATGGAAGTATCTTATTTCCCCATCCATTTTGAAAGAGAGTTTTGCAGAATACATCAGTCTAGGTTGGAGGTTGTTTTCTCTTCTGACTTGAAATACCTCACTCCAGGCTCTCCTTAACCTGAGGGTTTGTGTTGAAAAGTCTGCTTTGATTCTGATGGGCTTTCCTTTGCATGTGATTTGTTTCTTTTCTCTTACTGCTTATAGTATTTTGTTCTTCTGTTGGGTTTCTGGGATCTTCCTTATTATATGTCTAGGTGTAGTTATTTTTTTAATCATGGCTAGTTGGAGTCCTGTATACCTCACTTATCTGTATGTCAGGTTCTTCCCCTTTGTTTGGGAAGTTTTCTGTCATTAATTCTGTGAACAGCTTTTTTAACTCATTTGCATTTTCTCCTGCTACTTCATGGATTCCTTATCAGTCTTATATTACTCTTCTTTGCATCATCTAGGAGTTGTTGGATCGATTTCTCATGGTCCCTTACTGTTTTTAAGAGACCTCCCTTTTCACGGTCACTGACTGTAATCCTATCTTCTGTATCTGAAATTCTATCTTCACATTCTTTTATCTTGTTGCAAAAACTTTCAGTAAAGTTTCTAATCTCCTGGATATGTTTGAATCTGTTTTATGGATTCCATTTCTTTCCTATGTTGGGCATTCATGATTTCCATTTCTTTCTTCTGCTGGGCCTTCATGGCTTCTGTCCTGGTCCTGAGCGCATCTATTTTTTTGTCAGTTTCTGTTCTAGAATCTCGAATCATGATTTTCATTTTGCTCACCATCTCCATGCTTATCTGGGAAATTATTTCTGTTTTGAATTTTTGTAGAGCCTGATCTGTTTTGTTACTTCCTGTGCTATGGTTTCAGGGTGTCCTGGTGTCTCACTATCAGACTTTTCATCCTCCTTCTTTGCTCTGCTATTTGCCATTGGTTAACCCGGAAGTCTGTCTTTGTGTCTTGCTTAAGTGTGTTCTAGTTTTTATTTTTGTTGCTAGGTTTTCCTTGGTTTAATTCCTGGGTTATTACTTAAATCTTCCTCATATAGTTGAGCTTTAGCTTTTGAGTCTCTAATGACTCATAGACATTCTCATAGGCATTTTCATAATATCAGAGAAGGCAACTCATTAAATCGATCATAACCCTTTAGCCCAATTGATACAATCAGCAACACAGTAGGATCAAGCACAGCTTTACAAGTTGACCATTTGTAGTAGTCATTAATCTATCACTTTTAAACTATGTGAATTGAATTAAAATCAAGAAGCAGCCCAAAATATGTTTGCAGTGAATAAGCTCTTCAGTATAGCATCTTTACCATTTAGGATGGGGACTTAGACTGAGTTGGGGCGAGAGGAGTAGATAAGTAAAAGAATTGGAGAAGGTTTCAAGTGAAGCCAGAGGACATAGGATGGCCATACAATCTTTAGGAAACTTAAAGGCAAAAGGGAAAACAGAGGGCAAGAATATAACAACTTAACAGTAATTGGGGCTCGCTTTCCTTTGAAACTGTTGACCCTTGAGTGAAGGAAAATGAGAGAAGAAAAGAATATAAAGAAAAAAGAAGAAACGATAAAAGAAGAAATCTGAGTTAGGGCAGGAGCAGGAACAGAAAGGGAGATGAGGAATAATATGGGGGAGCAAGAGTCTGAGTTGGAAAAAGAGGACAGCTAAAAGAATTTGTAGAGTGGAATAAGGAAAAGAATGGAAAAAAGAATTTGAAGGGCCTCTTTTAGATTCAGGCTGACTTTGGGCTGCAGGGCCCAAATTGAGCTCCCTGACCTCCTGCAGGGTTGAACTCCACCAAGTTCTACCACAGGTTCCCTTTGCCCTTTCTTTGAAGATATTCAAAGTCTGGAGCTCAGAAAAATGCCCTTTATGACCACCTGTGCCTCTGCAGAGTGGATCCAAGGACTGGCACATTGGGTTGCAGGGGCACCCACAGCAAGCTAGTCCTAACCGATTGGCCCCAGGCAGGCCAGAGCAACAATGGGCTCAGAGTAGCTGTCCCGGACCTCCACCTTCCTCCTTCCCTTTTGGGTTTTTTTTTGAAACAGGGTCTCACTGTGTAGTTGAGACTGACCTGAAACCTGCAGCCCAGGCTGGTCTTGAACTCACAGCGATCCTCCTGCCTCAGCCTCCCGAGTGCTGGGATTACAGGCATGCACCATCACGCCCGGTTTAAGTTGTATGTTTTGCTTTGTTTTTTTTTATTTTTTTGTGGTACTGGGGATTGAACTCGAGTCCTTGCGCTTGCAAGGCAGGCCACCGAACCGCTAAGCTAAGTCCCCAGCCTTAAGTTGTATTTTTTTAATGATCATTTTATAGTAAATCCTTTTAAATTTGTTGTTGGATTTTCTAATACTTCAACTGTTTGCATCTAAAGTTTTTATTAACATAATCCAGTGGGAAGCACATCTTTGACAGTTCTGCAGATGTTCACGCAATTGCTTACTCTGGAGACCTGTATTTTCCACCACCACCAGGACCACCCACTCCCAGTCATCCTGTGCCAACCCTACCATCTAGTGGCTGATGCAGAGAATCACACCTCTGTTTCACCTCAACCTTTTGTACCTTTGTTGGGAGTTCATAGGCACTGTTTATCTTTTATATGTGGTAACCAACTCATGCTCAGGTATGTAATTTCATGTTAAGCAGTGGTTCTAACCCTTCTGTTCATTCTCTTTTAATTTACCTGTTTATATTTCTATTTGTAATTCAATAAGCTTTCAATATCATGGCTAATATACTTTATAAGTAATACTGGTTTGGAAGTAACATCGTTATAAAATACCTATGTACTTTTAAAGTCATTAAAGTCTCTGCATTATTTCCTACAGAATTTTCATTTCTAATCCTTTTTCTCTCTGTATCTGCTAATTGATTTCTTAAAAGATCTTAGAACACCTTATTTATTTTTATTGATTTTTTTTTTGGTCTTTAAATGATAATGTTTTCTGCTTTTTATTGCACGACATTTTTTCATTTCCATTGTAAATGTTAACTACTTTATCTCTTAAACAGATGTTTGTCACTTTGTTTTATCCATTGTCTCTAATTTTATTTAGTGACATTTTCCTACTAGGAGACAAAACAATTTTTTAATATAATTTAAGCTTTCACAAGATCTTGTAATAAAGTATATATATAAGCATAGTAGGTCAATGAATATCTGTAAATATTAGACAGTAATGACATAAATAGTAAGAACAAAAATTACCACTCAAGGAACTTGGTTAGGACTTTTACATATAATCAAACACAGTACAGGGAGATAGTTGATTTAGTTAAGGAGTTTGGCTGGATGAGGCATCTTTAAAGAAATGACCACTGTACCTGTTTACCCTTCCAGTCTTCTCTGTTGTTTTCCATGTTCTTGTGCAGTAGCTTTCCCTTTTTTGTGTTTTCATCAGAGTTTTTGTAACTGTTTCTCTGTTCTTGCCAGACACTGCTGTAATCCCTTTTGGAAGAATTTCAGAGGGATTATAATCATTCTTTAGCTCTAAGTTGCTGATAGTAAAAGTTAAGTCAATGAAAGCACCAAATCTCTTTTCATAAATAAATGTGAAATCTGTTTTTCTGCATGATTTCTACTATGAAAGTTAAAAATACTGATTTTTCAAAATTCATTTAAAAAATTAACCACCCTGCCGTGGAATCTGGCACTTTGTTGTTCTAGTTGCCTTTTTTATCCATTTTTTCTTTCTTTTATAGATTTTTTCTTTGTACAGAGGTACCTCAGTTCATGAACTTAATTCTGTCCACGATTTTAGTTGCAAACCAAATTGGACAAGAATCTAATTAAATTAATTTGTTAGGTTCAGCCCTGACCTGACGGGGAAACTTGATTCAGGTCTCATCCAATTCAGTTTGCAATCAGAATCATGGAAAGAATTTAGTTTGTGAGCTGACGTATCATTCCTCCATTCTCCAGACAACTTTTTTAGCTTAGGAAGATTTTTATGCTATCTTGATTCTCATCTTCTCTCCCAGGCTATTCCTATTTTGTGTCTGTTTACTTTCTACTTGGTAATACTTTCTCTGTATTCATTCTAGGAGGTCTCTTTTATGTTTTCTGGAATCCTGTTACTCCTTGCCATTTCTCCCAAGTTGAAGTATTTTGTCTCTGCTTTTAAATACCAGTTGAAAGTTTAACAGTTGAAACTTATGTCCAAGGCAAATTCATTATATTCCACCCAATTTAAGTACAAATATTCATTTTCAGTTTTGACTACCATCTTTCAACCAGTCACACACAAAAGTTCAAAACCTTGGAGTCATCCTTGACCTTTTGTCCTTTTCCTTCCACCAGGCACTATTGAGTTTAGTGTTGCTTATCCTTATGTCTTAAGTCTTTTAAAGTAGTTTCTTCAGTGGCTTTTATACCCTCAATTTTTTGTTATTTAAGGTCGCTTGCATAGTGTGGGCAAGGCAGAGGATGAGGGCCTAGATTATGACATAGTTGAATGGTAAATATTTTTGGCCCTGTAGGCCACATTGTCTCAATTGCAACTTCTCCAACTTATTCATTGTAGCCTTAAAACAGCCATAAACCATAGTAAGTGAATGGTGTAGCTGTATTCCAGTAAAACTTTGCTTAAGAAAATTGTTGCCCAGCCAGATGTGACATGGGGACGTGGCCAGTGTTTGCCACCTTCTTGCCTACAGAATCAAATCTAAATAAGTAGCCCCTTTCTTAATAAGTTTCCCATTAAGCCCTCCCATTAAACTCATTCATCTGTAATGCCTCCTCCTGACCATGATTAGTGCTCTGTGTATAAGTTATATACTGTATATCACTTATCTGACAGTGGATTTGTAAGTAGAATATATAAAGGTTTGTGCTGTGCATATATAAAGGACTCTGGAACTTTAAATCCGTTTCTTTTGGGCATGTTCTTCACTTTTCTTCTCACCATCCTGTCTTCTCTCCAGATCCAAGCAGAGATCCCTGTTCTTTGTGATTTTTTTTTTCCCCAACCTAATGAATCTTTTCTGAAATTCTGTAGAACTTAACATTTATCACTCAGGGTTTAGCTTATCTATTAAGCATGTTCCTGTGGATGTTAGTCACTGATTCTGTCTTTTTTCTTTTACATCGTGTTTTTTCCTTGGAACTGCATCATGAACCACTTAGAAGTACAGACGTATGTCTATATTGCTTTGCAGCTTTCTTAGCCATCTCATTCCTCTGCAGTGTCATGTGCTGCTTAACATGCTGGTGCAATACTTGTGTAGTTTTTATAATGTGACAGCCACAAGAATAGTCAAGATTAGGATGTCAGTAAAATCAATAAAGTACCTCCAAAAATTTGCTTCTCCATAAAAGTGCAAAAAGGAAAGAAAGAACTTGGCAGAGTCCAAGATCACCTCTTTCAAAGATATAATATTTAACCAATGGTTTTCAAAGCCCTTGAAACATTTAATAAGATAATGATTCTCATGAAAACAGGGCTTTGTGACATTTTAACTTGCAGCTCTGTAGTAGCCTTGAAAAAAATTAAGGGCCTGCTTTCCCATTGCAATCTTCCAGGCACTAAGAAGAAGAGCGATAAAGCTTTTTCAAAGCCTCATTGCCAAAGAATTGTTACTTTTGACCTTTTGGGTTGTTCCCTGAAAGATGCCACTTTGCACTTGGGAGTCTGCCTGGTAGAAAAAAGGTTTATCCTTAGGTGGAAAGAAAAGATATTTTTCAAAAATAATTACAGACTGGCAAATGTTGTAGCTTCATGACTGTTTAAGGTATAGTTAACATTTGAGGCAAACCAAAAAGTTTAAACAAAAGCTGGTAAGGTATCCATAGAAGCTTTGCAAAGCTTTTTACATAGTCTTAAGAATCTAGAAGGCTAAGGGAATATATAGGGTTGCATACATGCTCAGGAAAGATGTGAGAAGACACAAGCTCCCACTTTGAGGCTGACTTTGGAGCATTGCACAAGCAGAGCATAAAGACTAAGGCAGATTTATCACCAGCCTGATTGAGTGTTAGAGGTGTGCACCAAATACAGAGTCTGTTTGTATACACTGCGATAGTTACTGGCTCTTAAGCATGTACAGAAATCTCTATTGAATAATTATCTGACCTCTAGATAAAAACTTGAGTGATTGCATATGTTAAAGACTAGAATTCATTTAGAAATGTCACAACTAGAAAAACAATAAAAACAAAAAAACAAACCTTGAGCAAGTAGGAATCTAATTTCCAGTATTGCCACATTATATTAGTGAAATGTCCAATTGTCAAGAAAAAAATTAAGACATATTAACAAATACGAACTTATGGCCCATACTCAGGGAATGAAGCAATCAATAGAAACTGTCCCTGAAGAAGTTCAGACATTTAACTTACCGGACATATGTTTTAAGTTATCTATATATGCAGAACTACAACTATGTCTAATCAAATATAGAATATTAAGAAATAGAAGTTATTTTTAAAATATTCTGGAGTTGAAAAGTTTGACAAAAAAAAAATCACTCAGAAGACTCAACAGCAGGTTTGAGACAAAGAAAAAGAACCTCAAACTTAATTTGGCATTCTGCAGTCTGATGAACAAAAAGTAAATAGAATGAAGAAAATTGAACAGCTCCTCAGAGACTTAAAGAACACAATCAAGCTTACCAACATATACAGCAGGAATTTCTAGAAGAACAAAGGCAAAAGGGTCAAAAAGTATATTTGAAGAAATAATGGCCAAAAACTAATTTTCATTTTTACAAAATGTAACTATCTAAGAAGCTCAGCTCCAGGCAAGAGAAATTAAAAAAAAAATTCATATCTTCCTGCACA
The DNA here is from genome assembly GCF_012274545.1 of Fukomys damarensis. Lineage (NCBI taxonomy): Eukaryota > Metazoa > Chordata > Mammalia > Rodentia > Bathyergidae > Fukomys > Fukomys damarensis. The sequence continues at coordinate 40,609,963 of NW_022900932.1, forward strand.
GACTGTTCAAAGACAAAGAGAGTCTTGAAACTAACAATTTAGAAATAACTCATTGTGGACAAAGGATCCTTAGTCTTAGTTGCTGATTATTCATCAGAAGCTATGGCAGTTAAAATGCAATATGATACTTGCAGAATGCTGAAAGAAAAAAATAAAAGTCAAGTTTTATATATACATGAAAAATCTTACCTGCTTTCAAAAAGGAAGAACTAAGATTACCAGATAAATACAAACGGAGAAGATTGTGTCACTATAAGATCTTTTCTTCAAAAAATTAGGAGGTAGCTCTAGGTCTAAGTAAAAGGGCACTAAACCAAAAGTTAAAGCCAGATGAAGAAATAAAGAGCATGAGTAAGTAACTGTACAGGATTTTTTTCAAAGGCTTTTTCTCTATCTATTGAGATAATCATGTGGGGTTTTTTTTCTGATTATATGGTATATTTATTGAGACATCTTTGCAACCCTGGAATGAAGCAAACTTTGCCATGACATACCATCTTTTTAATGATTTGCAGCTTATAGTCCCATCAACAGGTGAAGGGCTAAAGAAAATGTGATATATATACACATCGTTACTCGTCCATAAAGAAGGTTAGACTTGACTCAGGAAAATGGATGGGTCTCGAGACCATAATAATAAATGAAATTAATCAGACATAGAAAGTTAAATATGGCATGGGTTTTCTAATATAAGAAACTCAAAATTTAAAGAGCAAAATAAAAGAGAGATGGTAGGAAACGGGGACATAGACTGTATGGAAATGAGTAGAAGGTCTGGAGAAGAAGGGAGAAGGGATGGCAGGGGATGGAGTAGATATGATCCAGTTAGATGTATGTGTAGCGGTTCCCTAAGATGAATGTAATTACATGTATCATAAGCATAAACTAATTTTTAAAGGGAGAGAGAGCATAAGAAAAAAAGACATTTTGTATTAGAAACTTTTCCCCCCTCCTACTCCAGTTTAAAAGAGAGTAGTACCAAAGCAGTATTCTAAGTTTGAGTTAACAGACACAAAAATATAAAAATACAACTTGTGACAAAAACAAAATAAAGGATGAAGGCAAAAGTGCTATATGGGAAGAGAAGTTATATCTACAATATAGAAAAATAGCAAACTAACAACCTCCGCCTTATCCATGACTGCATTATAAGGAAGCAGGTTATTATGCTCTCCGTTGAACAGCCAATGATTGGCAGAAAGAATTAAAAAAATATATGATTTACCTTTGTACTGTCTGCAATAAAATTGCTTTAGATTCAAATACACAAATAGACTAAAAATGGAATTTAAAGAATGCTGTTAGAAACACTACCAAAGAAACAGAAATTCTAATAACATCAGACAAAATAGATGTTCAAATAAAACGTATGTGAGACAAAAAGAACAATTATATGATAAAAGTGTCGATCTGTCAAGAAAATAAAATACTTAACATATGTTCATCTAACAAGAGAGCCCTAAAATATGGAAGCAAAATTGGATATGACAATTCTAACAGTATTGGTTGGGGCTTAAATACCTCACTTTCAGTAATGGGTGCACAATTAGTGCAGTAAATAAGGAAAAGCAAGATTTGAACAGCACTATAACCATAACTAAACCTAATTGACATCTATAGAACATGCCACACAACAGCAGAATACACATTTTTTTCAAAAGTGCACAGGCTGGGTGTAGTGATGCATACCTGTAAATCCAGTACCCCATAAGCTAAGGCGAGAGAATTGCCGTGAGTTCAAGGCTACATAGTTCAAAGCTAGCACAACTATGTAGTGAGACCCTGTCTCAAAATAAAACACGTTTTTTAAAAAAGCACATGGGGCATTCTGTTTGGCCACAAAACAAATTTACATAAATTTAAAAAGACAGCTTATGCAAAGTATATTATCTGACCACAAGAGAATCAAATTAGGGCCAGAGATGTAGCTCAGCAGTACAGCACCTGCCTGGCAAGTGTGAGGCCCTGAGTTTGTGTTCCTGTACTAAAACAGATCACCCAAACCCTCAAGAAAAGAATAAAATTAAAAATCAGTAACAGGAAGAAACTTAAGAAATTCACAAATATGTAGAAATTAAGCCGTGAGGAATTCTTCAATAAGCACTGAGTCAAAGAAATAATCAAGAGGAAATTTGTAAATGTTTTGAGTACAGAAAATGAGTCACAACAGGCCAATACTTACAGAATGTGGCAGAAGGATTGTTCAGAGGAAAATTTTTGACTATAAACATTTACATTTAAAAACAAGAAAAGCTTCAATGAATAACCTAATCTTTTACCTTAAGAAACTAGAGAAAAACTAAAATCAAGCAAAACGAACAAAATAATAAGTATTAGGAAAAATTAGAGAATTGAAAAAAGAAAGTTTCAGAAACTGAAAGTTTGTTCTTTGACCTTAACAAAATTGTTAAATTTTTTGCTAGACAGAACAAGATGGATGGTTTATTAAACTCAGGGATGAAAGAGGAAACATTAGTATCAATCTTACAAGACAAATTATAAGGGAATACTATAAACAACTGTATACCAAAAGTTGTATAGATGAAATGGAAGATTTCTTAAAATACATAAACTACCAAAACTGACTCAGGAAGAAAGAGAGTATCTGTAGACCTATAACAAATAGCAATGAAACTGATAGCAAAAAACAAAACTTCCCACAAAAGCCCACACATTTAAGTCAGAATCAACATATCTTTCACAAACTCTTGTAAAAGATAGGAATATTTTCCAAGTCATTCTGTGAAGACAGTTATTGCTTGAACACCAGAACCAAAGACATTACAATAAGAGAAAACTGGAACTTTTATGCATCAAGGGACACATTTACTAGAGTGAAATGGTAATGTAGAATGGGGGAAAATATTTTCCAGCCATATATCTGATAAAGGGTTACTATCTGGAATATATAAAGAGTTCTACAACTGAACAACAGAAACATCAAATAATCTGATTTTAAAATTGCCCAAAGGTTTTAAGTAGACATTTTTCCAAAGAGAACACACAATGGCCAAGAAGCATAAGAGAAGGTATTCACCATCACTAATTATCAGAAAAATACAAATCAAAGAGACAGTTAAAAATCATCCCATAGTCATTAGGATGACTGCTATAAATTTTAAAAGAAATAGAAAATAACAAATGTTGGTGAGAATATAAAAAATTGAAACCCTGCTGCTCTGTTGGTGAGATTTTAAAATAGTGTGATCACTGTGGAAAATAGTATATAGCCTTTCCTCAAAATTAAAAATAGAACTATTATGTGATTCATCATTTCCATCTCCAAGTATATATGGCAAAGAATTGAATGCAAGATCTTAAAAGAGCTGTTTGAACACCCCATATTTATAGCAAGATTATTTACCATAACCAGCAAATGACAGCAACCCAAATATACATTGTTGTATGAATGGAGATGTGCTATATTCATTCATACAATGGAATATTATTCAGCCTTAAAAGCTGGGTGTGGTATCACCTGCCTGTAATCCCAGCACTCAGGAGGCTGAGGCAGGAGGATCGCTATGAGTTCAAGACCAGTGTGGGCTACACAGTGACGTCCAGGGCAGTCTGAACTACATAGAAAGACCCTGTCTCAAAAAAAAAAAAAAAAAAACAAAAAAACTTTCAATCTTAAAATGGGAAGAAATCTTGTTTTGTCCCTTAATATGAATAAACCTGAGGGACATTATGCTAAGTGAAATAACTCATTCATAAAAAGACAGATGTGGTATGATTCCATTTATTATGAAGGATCTAAAGTCAAATTCTTAGAAAGTACAACAGTATTACCACTGGCTGGGGATGGGGGGAAAATAAATTCTTGCTTAACAGGTATAGGGTTTCAGGTTTGCAAGACTAAAAAGTCCTGGAGCTGTTTTACAACAGTGTGAGTAGAATTAGTACTACTGAACTTTATATTTAAAAATGGCTACTGAGGGAATTAGCTTAGTAGTTCTGTCGCTCCAGAGTTCAATCCCTGGTACCAAAAAAGCAAAAATGGCTGAGGTGGTAAATTTTGTAATACACATTTGTAACCACAGTTTTTAAGCCTTAAAAAAGAAAAACTATGAATCAATTTTTTATGAATATAGATGCAAAAATCTTAAAAGGGCATTTAGCTGCATAAAGAAAAGACTATACACCATTATCAAGGTTAATCCAATGTAGGAAAAATCAGTTAATATTCCATGTTAATAGAATACAGGGGTAAAAAAATACATGGTAATCTCAGATAGAGTAAGAAAAAGCATTTGATAAAATCCAGCCTCTAAAAAAAAGGTGGGGGGGGGCTGGGGATTTAGCTCAGCGGTTCAGTGGCCTGCCTTGCAAGTGCAAGGACCCGAGTTCAATCCCCGGTACCAAAAAAAAAATTAAAAAAAAAAGTCCAGCCCCTTTCCTTGCACTTGGGAGGCAGGCTGCAGAACCACTGAGCTAAATCCCTGGCCCCACCCTTTCCTTTTAGAGGGCTCAGCAAACTTTGAAATTAAAAGGGAACTCTCAAATGAAGGCTATCTGTGAAAAACCTCAGCTGTCATCGTAATGAAGGGTGACTGAAAACTTTCCTCCTGAGATTCTATTCTGTGTTGTCCTAGATATTGTAACTAAGGCAATTAGATAAGAAAAACATTTAGATTGTAAAAGAAGTATTTCAGATAGCATAATTGTATGTAGAAATTTCTTAGAGATCCACAGAAAAACTGATAGCTCATAAGTTTAGCAAGGTTCAGGGTACAAATCAATATACAAGAGTCAAGAGTTAGCTAGAGCAAACAATCCAAAAATGAAGTTTAAACAATTCCATTTTCAAAATAGCATCAAAAAGAATAAAATACTTACAATGTCTTTAACCAAAGAGACATGGGACCTTGATAATGTCTTCTAATTTTTTTTTTTTTTTTTTTTTTTTTTTTTTTTTTTTTGCGCTTGCGAGGCAGGCCACCGAACCACTGAGCTAAATCCCTGGCCCGATAATGTCTTCTTAAAGCATGTCATATACCTAGGATGAGGAACATTTTTTACTTACAAATACTACAGGCCTATAAATTGAAGCATTCTTGCAACCCATTTGGAAAGTATTTAAAGTGATAATTAAAATGGTGCACCTCAAGTTTAAAGACAAAGTAGAATATTTTAATCAGTTATCCTTATTTCCTTTAGGGTCTGATGAAGAAATTCATTCGATGTTCTACACGTGTAACTGTGGGAACTATTAAAAAATTTTTAAGTTTAAAACTAAAACTTCCAAGTTCTTATGAGGTAAGCTAAATATCATTTTGATAATTATCATTTTGATAATTCTGATAAGTTCTAATGAAGGAAAATTAACTGATAATATATTTAAATTATTGTGGAAACTTGTTATTTTCATGTTAAAATTTTAATTTTTAGAATATATTCCATTTATATATTTCCAGTTTAACATATACCGAGTAAATCAGGATGGTAACACACTTAGTATTTTGTAATTAGAGGAGTGTTTTATAATTGGAGGAGATACTTAAACATAATTATTAAGTTCTCTGAAAATATACTAAGTAAATTATTTTTCTTTTGAATATCAGCATATTTTTAGGATGTGTGATTCCTTAATCTAAGACCTTTAAATTATTACCAGTTTTTATATACCTCAGAATTTAAACATTGTCTTTTTAAGTATTTCACAGATACTACTCATATAGTTCCACGTTTGCAAAATTGATAATGTTTAGCACTAGGTAAAACCAACATATTGCATGTTCATAAATATATTTTACCATTGTATTATAAAAGAGGCAAATTGCCCTGACACTGATGACAGGATAGCTTATAATGTATTCAGTGTTGAGAGAATGTTTATGATCTTAAGGGTTATGGATATAACAGTAAAAAATATTGCTACCTTTTATTATCTGCCCAAGTACAACTTTTATTAATTTCCCCTTCCTCTGCCCTGGATTCTAATAGTAGCATCCAAAAAACTAGAGACCAGGCCAGTTTCCTGTATGAACAAAGACATCAAAGGCAGCGTAGTTTTTCTGGCTTACCTGCATTAACATTTATATCATAAGCAGTCATCAGGAGAAAAATAAAATGTGACCATATTTGAACACTGGCATTGATAAGTATGAAGTCTTTATTTTGAGGAAGCATCTAATACTTCCTCTCAGATGACTAATTAGTCTGGGTTAAAATGTTTTTTAGTATTTGGTCCTACAGAGGGGGTGAAGGGAGGGCAGGGACAAGGGGAAAAAATGACAATCAAGACCTATTATGTAAAGGTACAAGATCCCAATGATGAATGTAACTGTATTGTATTACCTAGATTGTACCAATAAACTCAATAAAAAGAAAAAAAGAAAAAAAAAGAATTTGGTCCTACAAATTAAAGAAAAAAGCAACATCTACTTTTATATTAAGAAAAAATTGTGAAATTGTATTATGAAAATTTAAATATTAGAACCTAATGTGCTTTTGTAAAGTAGAAGACAACAGTGTATAGGTAGATAATGAAATTGTTTTTATGATTTGATTTTGCGTTTTTTTTAATGAAGTACCACATATAGTTTTATTTCCTTATTTTTAAGTCTGATTTATTGAATTGCCATCTTCTCATTTTCAGGAAATTGTTAGAGCTAAGAAAACTATTGCTGTCAGTCTTCTGGCATGTAGTCTATTTCTTTATAGACAAAGATGGAAGGAAAAAAGATTCTATCTACTCTTCATTTCTTACATATCCCAGTCAAAAGACTTTTTCTTATATTTTTTAGGATTGGTCTGTGATTATTTTTCTTCCCAGCATGTAATAAATGATTTAATATAATACCTGACCATTGAAATTTATATGACAGCATTGCTAAATGGGCCAAAATAGTTTAGTTGTTAAATGTCACTAGGAGACATAGTCTTGATTACTAATTCCATCCAGAGTAACTCCCTTTACTTCTCTGCTTGTTCATTTATTTTACAGGCAAGATAAAGAAAAGGAAATTATCTACTTTGTTCTTTTAATAGTAAAATGAGCTGGACATGGTAGAACACACCTGTAATCCTAGCACTTAGGAGGCTGAGTCAGGAGGATCAGTTTCAAGGCCAGCCTTGGCAACTTAGTGAGAGCCTGTCAAGAAGGACAGAGAGTCACAGACAGACAGACAGATTGAAAGTTAATAAAATCACATCTGAAAAAAATTTCTAAATTTATATAAGTCAGCACAATTTATCAAAAAGTAATCAAGTTTCATATGTCTAATACTCATTTTAAAGTTCACAATTATAGTCTTTGTCTAGCCAGATACCAAATTATTTAAAACACATTCTCTTTCTTCCCCTCCATACTTCAAATCTTACCAGTTACTCTCAATAGCTGGAGAACAACAGTTTTTTTTAAAGGAGTCTGTGATAAATATTTAATTATGCTTTGTTGAATTAGTGAACCATAACCAGAATTCCTGTGGCCTTCGTAAGGATGGGGGGTGCTGTTTAGCTCCTGCAACCTAGAACAAATATGAGCCTTCATTCATAAATACAACCCTTTTGTGATATTTCATGCAAAGTGAGAAGAGTATCCCGTAAGTGTTGTACTATACATTATCAACCCAGCAAAGGCGAGAAGCCAGACACAGACTTGTGCCAGGGTCCAAAGTGTGGGATTAACTTCGCTGTCAGAACTTACTAGAAACTTTAATGTACCCCAAAACCCCATAAATTGTTGAGTCCACACTAGTACCTCTTTTGAATCAAAACTGAGAAGAAAATTACCCTTTTTAATCTTGGGAAGTCAAAAGGATTCTGACAGATGAATTCAGAAGCCAGAGAACCTGTGAGCTTGGTACACTTTCTTGTCATTTGTAAAGAACAGTCACAGAAATGCGTATAAAATCTTTAAGGTTACACAGAAATATGAACTAAGAAAGTTTACATTCCACTTATAAATTATGTATATGAACTTAAATAGGTATGTATTGTGAGAAGATAAACTGCTTCATCTGAATTGTTAATATTCTATAAGAAAGAAAAATGCTTTCAATAAAGTACTGTGTTCATTTAAATAACGCATAATTACAACTACATCGATATCAAAAATATATAAAATACATATTATTTCAAAATTACTTATGTTAATATATTTGTGATTCTTTTTAAAGTTGGATGTACTGTGCAATGGTGAAATTATGGGGAAGGATCATACTATGGAATTCATCTATATGACAAGATGGCGACTAAGAGGAGAAAACGTAAATTACTTTTATATTTACCTATATGCATTATTTAGTATGTTATTTAAATTTAATAGTATTACTTAGGAACTGAAAAAAATTGTTGGGAAGAAAAAAATGGTTTCTCGTGTTTCTTCCAACATTCTAAATTTGGTCCAAGTATAAAACCAATGTCTGTGTTAAAGTAGTTTAAAACTGTTGAAAGATGTTCAGAATTCTGCTAACTTCAAAATAGAAAAAGTGACATATTTTTAAAGCCCAGTAACTAACAGGAACCCATAAGTATATAGAATGAAGTTGGGAAAGATGAGGTTCTACGCTGACTAGTATGCCTAATTCTGTAAGAGAACTGATTTGAGGTTGTAACAGAGAGGACAGATAGGGTAGAATATGCCTGCATCTGTTTTTCAGGTACCACCTTTACATTGAAAGTGTAAGATCAGGTCTAAGGGTAAATGAATTTGCAGTGGCTTCTGATGCCAGGATTAGATTCTTTTGCCTTAGGCCCTAGGCAATATGGAAGAAACTGTTCAAAAGAAAAAAACTAAGAAAACCCCAAAGGAGAATCTTTTTGAACTGTATCCTTTATTAGGGTTAAATTCTAGGCTCAAGTACACCTGAGTTACAAGGAACGTGGGATATTAGGAAAATATGAGACGCTAGGGATTGTTAGGCTAATATGTGAGAATGAGGAATGGTATAGTACTGCTATCAGAAATTCTCATCATGATCTGAGTGTATGAAAAAACCTTAAGATTGATTATAAATTTGGACTAAACAACTTCCAAGGTTATCTTTCAGACATTAAGATTTTATGGTGGTTATCATGAGATATGTCATACTTTTAAAGTCTTAAGTAATTTAACATTTCTGTTCTGTGAACTATGTTTTATTGCATTTTCATATGAAAATGTAAATTAATTATAGAATATAACACAAAATTAAGAAATGTTCTCACACAAGGTAAGACTATGTAAATCCAAATATGGAAGTTGCCATGTTTCAGTAGTTCAGAAACATGCTTAACATTGAATGTAAACAGCCAGGCTTGGTGACATACATCTGTAATCCCAGTACTTGGGAGGCTGAGGCAGAAGGGTCACATCAATTTGAGGCCAGCCTGAACTACAGAATGAGACCCTGCCCCCCAAAAAGAGAAAAGAAAAGAAAGAAAACATGTCTTTGTAACTGTTGTAAAACAAACTTCACAATATCATGTTTTGTTCTATCCAGTGGATAAAGATCTGTGGCTAATTCTTAGAAAAAAAGTCTTGATGTGATAATATAATAAATGAAGCACTTAACTTCTGATATCAAAGTTTTTTTCCTATTTGAATTTCATATGGGTAAGCCTTGTTAAACTGAATTACCTATCCAGTAAAAGAAAGGGCTCAAAACCAGAACTAAAGAAATTGCATTCTGGGGCCGGGGATTTAGCTCAGTGATTCCACCACCTGCCTCTCAAGCTCATGGTCCCGAGTTCGATCCCTGGTAACCAAAAACAAAAACAGACAAACAAACAAAAAAGAAACTACATTCTGAAAGAATTCATCAAACCTTTATACAGTTCATTTTTTAAATGTAATTTTCTTTGTGTTTGGTAAATAATTATTTGCCTTTCTGTGACATTTTATAGTTTTTTATGGTTTGTATAGGCATTATCAGGTATGGAATGCAGAGAATAAACTCAACCAGCACTGTTGGGGAGTGGATGTTGTGATATTACATATAATATTAATGTTGTACTGAATGTAATATTAGGTTATATGGGTAATTCAGTGGGCACTTCATTGTTTTAGTGCTAGAAATCATTATTATGAATAGATTGGCCAGGAGGTTAAAGAGCTGTAAATGGTCATCACTGTGAGACCAGGACTTCACAAGTCCTCTGCAGAAAGTTGCCTGCATTTTCAGTTATTTAAATGTCAAAGTATGAAAGAGCTAATTCAGATAAGTTTCTGTTAATAAACTGTTAGTTAAATCAGTATTTACTGATCACAGCATTTCTGATCACACAATTCTAAATAATTTGTTTGAGGCATATTTTAATAAAAGTTTAAAAAGCAGTACAGTATCTTAAGATTTATCGTTCAGGTAGAGAAAAATGACCGTCTTAGCACAACAGTAAAGTAATATACTGGACCATTTCTTTTTTTTCCTTTCTGTATCTCTCCACCTTCAGCCTCATTTTGAAATTGGTAGCTCCATTTTTCTACTTACTCAGACCAAAGTCCCTGAAGTCAGTCCCGCATCCATCTTTAGCAAAATTTGTAACTTTCACCATCAGAACACTATATTCAGAATCCAGTCATGTCCCACTCCCTTCCTTCTGCCATTTCAGTCCCACCCACTATGGCTGTCTGCTAGATTGATTCTGAAAATCTCCCAGCCGGGCTCCACCCTGCTCCCCCAACCTGTGCTCCTTACCCCGTGCCTGAGCCAGAAGGCATGTTATCCTCTGCTTCTAGTCCTCCAGTAATGTCAAATGTACTTTAGACACAATCAGAGTCTTTCTAGAGACTTGTAAATACTGTACACACACACACACACACACAGATCTCCGTCCCTCTCTCGCTTGACCATTTATTCTTCCTTTGACACACAGGCCTCTATCAGAGTCTTTGTAGAGACTTGTGAATACTGTACACACACACACACACACACACACACACACACACACACACAGATCTCCTCCGTCCCTCTTCCCTGACCATTTATTCTTCCTTTGACACACAGGCCTCTATCCAAAGTGGCTTGTGTGTGTCCCCAAACATGCCCTGCTAGTGCTGCATCACACTAGCTCCTTTGCCCTCACCTCTCTGTTCAGCTCCTGTAACCTTCTCAGTGAGATTTCTGACCTCCCAATGATGGTCTTAATCCCTTTTATTGTTTTCCATGGTATTTAATACCCTCGAACACCCTTGCTTCCTATATATGTGTTTTGTCCCCAGCTAAAATGTAATCGGAAGGCAGAGATTTCCGTTTGTTCACTGCTAGATCCAGCATCTAGGGTACTGCCCAGCACAGAATACAGTATTTGTTTAGAGTAAATTGAAAAGTTTTCTTTAATAAAGTAATTATATAAAATATATCCTAAAGATAATTTCATTTACTTGAATGTTAGTTAAAGAAATTTTAAATCCTTAGGTTCCAGTTAAGTGTAAATTATTATGATAGATGAATTCTGGCAGAGGAGTGGCGTGGACAAATGCTGCAGTGACAATAAAATCATTTCTTCACTAAGACCCTACTAGCATATTTGTTGTGATCACACCCCTTCCCATTTCTACTTTCCATTGCCAGCAGGAGGCCAAGAGTTCTCAAAAGTTCTCATTACCTCCTGACATTTCTAACTAGCTCTGCTTTTGCTTGGGGCAGGCATTGGCTTCTCTCCTAAAGACCACAATATGATTCTTTGATTTGCTTCTAGTATTTTAATATTGAACATTTTAATCCATCTGGGATTGGTTTATTTATACACATACTCACAATTAGGTTAAGAGTAATTTATTCTAAAGTTTTTAGTCAAAAATTACAATTTGTTGGTGCTGAGGATGTAGCTCAGTGGGGCCACGCCTGCCTGGCAAGTGCAAGGTCCTGAGTTCGATCCCCAATACTGGAAAAAAAATACAATTTGTTGAATAATCTCCATATTTTACCATATTGCTATGAAATGTCATCATTATGTACATACATGTATGCATAAATGTAAATGTATGAACAGTGTATAGTTTATATTTATGTTCCTGGACATTCTGTTTTATTCTTTCAACTGAATCTTTTTCTAAACCAGCATTACACATCATATAGATTTTATAAAAATCTAATCACGTAACTATTTGCCTTTAATTGTCCAATTTATGTGGGATAAGTTTGATTAAAGTTCAAACTAACATGTTATAAGGCAAATAGTTGGGCCTTTTTAGGTTGCTTGGTGATACATATCTGTTCCTGATAGTATATTACTGCAATAAAAAAAAAAAAACACCTACTTGTTTTTATTTTGTGCTGGCTGATTTTCCCCATTTATTTTGAGTGAGATTATAATTGGCACAGATATTTCTGTGTTGTTTGGGCTGGAACTGGCATGTTAGCAGTCCATTATTCTATGTAGTGCCATCAGGTTATCTCCTTATATGTTCATTATGCTTTGCTTATGTGTCTGAGTAAAACTAGTTTTCTTTCTTCTTGGACACTGCCTTCAGAGTCTTTTGCCTCAGACAAGGCTACTCATGTTCAGACTGCCCCTGCGTCCTATTTCCAGCCTCCTAGGAAGAATCTCAAGCAAATTAATTTTGTCTCCAGTTCTCAAGTAGTAGGCTATCTCCCTGAAGTACCCAGCTTCAGTACCACTGCTTTTCTTTATTGTGCAGTAGTTCTACTTCAGGCTTAGCCTTTTGTCCTTCCGCTCAGCCCTTTCTGGAACCTTGTTTTCATTGTGATTCCTTTTTGAAAGATTTTTATCTTTAGGAATCAAAACAAACATCTGGTCAAATTTAGCTAGCTCTTAGAAATGTTTCAGTATATAACAATATTTGCTGCTTCATTATTCTTATACTCAAAATTGGCATTGATTTTTTTTTTTTTTTGCTTATAGTGGGAGAAATGTACTTTGAAAAAATAGCCAGACGTGGTGGTGCACGCCTGTAATTCTAGCTACTCCAGAGGCTGAGGCAGAAGAATCATAAGTTGGAGGCCCGCCTGAGCAACTTAATGAGACTTTGCATCAAAACAAAGAAATAAATAGAGTAGAGGGTCTAGTTCAGTGGTAGACCTGCTGCCTAACATGCTTGAGTTCAATCCATAGTACTGCAGAAATTATATATAATTTATATATAATATAATATTCCATGCCAGTGGTCATCACAGTTTTTTAAAATTTATATGGAATTTCATGTATTGTTTTGCAACTACTTCTCATTTGATGTCTTTTGGAGAATCAGTAAACTTCGAAATATTTTTTAATATATTGATAGAATTTGACTTGTATCTGTAGCATATTTAACTAACACAATAGTTTGGTGGAAATTTAGATTTTTTTTCAAGTTTTTTGACATTAGAGCCATGATTTCTACATATGTGCAAGCATATCCATTGTCTAGAACCCTAGAAGTAGATGTACAACAGAGTGTGCATGTTCTGAATTTTGAGAGATGACAGACCGTCCTCTCAAGAGGTTTAACAATGTAGAATGGATGCCAGTGCTCATTTTCTGATAATCTTTACCAACACTCCATATTACCGATTTCATATTTTCTTTTATAAACTTTCATCTTAATTGCCTTGGGGTTTTTTGACCACTAAGTTTCCCTTTTTCTTATTCATTGCTATAAACTCTTTATTCTGAATATGAACTTTTTGTTAAATATTTTGTACTTTTTGTTTTTACATGTTTGTGCATGTTTGAAGTACTAATTTTACATTATATGTTGCAGCTATTTTCTCCGTAACTGGAGCAGTAACATCTATTCCAAAACACACATGAAGAATTAAATGTTTAGCAGAATGCCTGACATAGTAAACAGTTATTTTAGCAATAGCTTGCTTACATTAACTTTCATTTTGATTGTAGTTCTGTTCCTTCACTGAGTCCCACATCTGAGAGCTTGCCATCAGTATCTTTCTACGCGGCCTCAACTGTAATCACACGCTCATGTTCCTCCTCCTCACCTCAGTAGGGAAAGTACTCACTCTCAGTACAGCCCCCATTCCAAAATGATCCTGGTTAGTTTCTTCTCCTTTAGCAACTTCTGCCAGTCTGGCACCAGAAGTGACTGCATCATGCTTGTCTACCTTTGCTTAATTTGCATTATCTGGCAATTTTAGGAAAAATAAAGCTAATCCATTTTGACTGATACCAAAGACATTAATAGAAAAAAGAATTAGTGAAGATGCTTCTCCCTACCTTAACTCTGTTCTGGATGCTTTTTTGCAACTTGGTTAGGCAAATTCTGATAGGCCATAGCTGGGAGACTATTTATTCAAAGAGTAAGGAGCAGGTCATCAAAGGATAGCATGTTGATGAGCACTGTACACAGAATTGAGGGTCAACTTCTAAAGAAAAAAACTGTAAAAGTATTTTGGGGAGATAGAAAACTTACCATCTCCTCAAAGTATGTCTTTTAAAAATCTATTCTGGCATGTTAGAACTATCCCAGTAAATTTACAACTCTCACTTTATGTATACAGGGTGGACCCTCAAGTTATAACATACATACAAACAACTTGGGTTACGGCCAGAATTGTAGTTTTAACTTACAAAGTCTTGAGTTTCAATCCAGATTCCAGCCACTTATACTTCCAGATGGTCTCAGATACAAATTTAACTCTTAAAGAGTTACTTACTGAAAGGAACAGCACAACATCCTTTCCTGTGTGGTGTTGAGAAATCCTGGGACCATGTTTAAGGACACTAAAAACTACCTGTATACAGGAGAGAGACTTTGAAGGCTGTGTAGAGGAGCCTGAGCCTTCAGTTGACGAACTTGAGTTACAAGCAGCACTTGAGGACAATTGCGTTCATAAGTCAAAGGTCCACTGTACTTAATTTATTCCATTTAGCCAGTATGCAATGTTGAATTCATGTATGCATAATTTTAAAGTATATATTTTATACTCCAATTACAAAAATTATATTTGTGTTTAATGTGTTTAGCATATTTTAAATTTAAAAATCAGGATTGGGAATGATTTTTCTTAATATGAGTGGTTAAATTGATAAAAGGCAGGAGTTTATAAATGAATCTACTCAAAATTTTTAAAATATGCTCACTTGTTGATTTATTCATGAAATACTTATTTTAGAGTGGCTGCTGTGTAATAGTTCTGGACAGTAGCTGTTAAGATTGCAAATGCGAACATGAAATAGACTTCAGGAATTCCTAACTTAAAGCTATCAACATAGATGTTTAGACTAGTAATGTAATCTGAGCAATATGAAGAAGAGAAAGTGGATTCTGACAGGTTGAGTGAAATTTCTATGCCTCATTTAGAGATCTGATCTCCTTGAAAAGAGGGGTAAAAAGAAGACCTGGGAGAGATTGTTCACCAGAAGGAATGGAAGAGAGACTGTCCCTTATATACTAAGTGAAGATTTCCCCAGGAATTAGTATTTGAAAAGGATATGAAGAAAATAGGCCCCCATTTTGGTATTTGCAGCATAGTAGTAATCTCATAGCTAGATGATGAAATCACTTAAAGCTAAATTTTATCAATCACCAAGTTATTAAATCTACTTTTTCCAAAACAACTGCCATTTTCTGAGTGTTTATTTAAAATTAATCATATTGCCTCTTATGTTTGACGTTAAAATATTTTAAATAATCAGTTTTAAATATGTATCCAATTGTGGATGCCTCTTATCTGATGAGTTCATCTCCTCCGCAGTTTCGGTGTCTGAACTGCTCAGCCTCGCAAGTCTGCTCTCAGGATGGCCCTTTGTATCAGGTAAGAGGCACTCACGATGATACGTATTTTCCTGGTGGTCAGTGATTGCTTTGGTCCCAACCTTGACTTCCTGTGATGTGTCACTATATAAAATTAATTTTTTTTTTATCTTTTCAAGACTTAGACAAATTTTCCCACTATTAAGTGTTAAAGCCATTATTTATGAGTCAGGAATGTTAAATAACTACCATTTTTAGCCCTTAAGAAATACCTGACCCAGGCCTGGAACGTAGCTCAGTGGCACCATGACTGCCTGGCAAGTGCAAAGTTCTGAGTTCAATGCCAAGTACCAGGGGAAAAAAAAAAAGAAAGAAAGAACTATCTGACCCATATTGGATTGGGATGTTACCTTCTTTGTATAAATATTATTTTTAATGAATTAATTTACAAGTGAAGAATGAAATGCCAAATTAGGTGACTATAAGTAACAGTACCTAATCTAATTATGAGCTTGCTAACTGGGCCCTGCTCTTAGCATGTTGCTTATATTTGGACATGTTAGTGAGCTAATTTTGTAATGTGCTAAGAATACTTAAACATGTGTCTAAGGAAAGTTTACTAACACATAAAAATGTAGAAAACGACGAGACCAAGCTTATAGCATAATGAGGATTATTGTTGAGCACAGAGATGATCTGTGATGAACCTTAATCTCATGGACTAATCACAGCATTTCTTTAAAATATCCATTGTTCTTTCATCCCAGTAATTAGATAATCCTCATTCTATTTCTCTAGAGCCAAAAAAGGAGAACTAGATAACAACTAAACTAGTAAACTTTGGTGTGCCATTTGGGAGTGGATACAAATGAGTGTATGTTAAGTATTAAAAGAATGCTTCAAATCACTAATCAAACATTTTTAATTAGCAGTCTATCTAGAATTTCTCTGTCATTAGGTCAGTGCTACAATATAGAAATCCCCATGCATTCATTAATTAAAATATGTGCTTTTTGATACGTATTATTTTAAGACATAGTTTTTCAGCAGTGATCTATAAAAGCCAAGAAAAAAATCATTTAGGAAACAAAATCATCTTTGTTCTTATATTACACAGATAAGGATGAGCAAATAATTTAGTTGAGCTGGTAAAATTTGTAAAAATCTGAAGTGAATAGATATTTAAGCTTTAAGCTTCACAGCTGGCTTTGGGATGGTGAATTGGAGTGATACACCATGTCTGTAGCTGTAAATCTATACATACATGATAAATTGTGCTTCTATTCTTGGTATTTATGTCTGTTTCCTTAAAAATAAAGATCTTAACCCATGCTCTGAAGTAGAGAACTGGAATAAGACTTTGTGGTTCTGGGGCTTGAACCCCAAACCTTCACACGTATTTTCCCAGCCCTTTTCAAATTTTTTGAGATAAGGTCTCACTGAGTTGCTAAATTACCCAGGTGGAGCTTAAACTTTTCGATCCTTCTGTCTCAGCCTCCCAGAGTACTGAGAGCAGAGGTAGGTGGCACCATGCCTGACTAAAACAGATTTTTACATTCATACAAATATCCTCTTTTTTTAAAAAACTTTATTATGGATATTTGTCTTGTAAGAAAATTGGTAGTTAAGGCTGCACCTTTAGCCAAAAGCTGGGAGAAAATTTTTAGGAAAAACAAAATCACTTTTTTTAATGCAAGAACAAATTATTTATAAAGTTTATACGATTAAAATTTTAAATTTTGTGAACATTTTCTAAAATAGACAATTTTTATGAAAACACAGTATACCAAAATTTACCCAAGGAAGAAGAAAATGTAAATCACTAATTCATGAAAGGCACAAAAATTTAAAGAATTAACTTATTCTAACTGTACTTAGGTGATTTTGTGGTTGGTTACATTCTCCAAATTTTCAAGGAAAAGATCAATTTTGATCTATATCTGTATATACATTTTGTGTTTTTGTTGTTGCTGTTGTTGTTTGGGAGTTTTTTTGGTACCAGGGATCGAACTCAGGACCTTACACATGCCAGGCAGGTATGGCACCACTGAGCTATGTCCTCAGCCCATATTTTGTTTTAAATCTTTGAGAAACATGAAATTCTTCTGAATTCATTTCACAAAAGTATCTTAAATATGATAGCAAAAACTGACAGGTAACCCACAATGAGAAAGCTAATACCAAATCTGAATATAAGTAAAAAGATGACAAATAATATACTGAAGCATACTAAGTATACTGAATAATGCTGGAGTAATATACTAAAAGAATAGCAAGCCAAACCTGGTAGATTAGAAATGCAAGAATGGCTTAGTATTATGGGGAGAACGTACTCATTACCCCTCAATATTAAACCATGTGTATGTAAGCATTGTGGAAATATGTATATATACGTATTTTATATACATACACCCACACAAGTCTCCAGTAAATGCTGAGAATGCATTTTTTGCTAAAATTCAATGTTAAGTGCTGATATTTCCTTTGAGCTTCTTGTTTTTTAAGTTTTTCAGAACAATAAAGTTGAAATTATTACAGGAATATCCTTTACCTAGATTTACCAATTAATATTTAACCACTTTTCTGCCACCTTTCCCTTTCTTCCTCTGCCCCTCTTTACTTACTGTGTTCTCTCTCCACCCCACTGTCTTTGTATCTCTGTCTCTCTCCTCTCTCTCTCTCTCTCTCTTTGGTTTTTTATGGAACCATTTGAAAGAAAGTCAGAAGAGTTGATCACTAGGTACTTCAGTACATATTTCCCACAAAGACCTGCTCATACACAACGTTCCCTCCATTCCCATACTTGGTTCTTTCCACAGTTCTGGTTGCAGATCTACTTGGACAAGAACCATATCAAATTCAAGGGTTAGGTTCAGTGTTGACCTTATGGAGAAGTTTAATTTGGTTCTCATCCAATTTAGTTTGTATAAATCCACAATTCCATTTCACACACAAGAAATTTAAATAGAATGTTGAGTATCATGGAGATGTCAGTTCTCCCCTTGATTAAATTATGAAGTCAAATGTAATTTCAAATATACTTTTACTGGATTCTTAAGTGGACATTACTTTATCTAAAGTTCACAGGAAATACAAACAGATGCTTCTTTCTGCTCAGTCATTTTTCAAATGAGTAATGAAAGAATAAGAGTACTGCTTATATTAAAATTGTCATAAAGCTGAAATAGTTAAAATCAGACATAAATAAAAATAAATAACTTTAATATAGACATTAACTGAACATAGGCATATGAATAAAAAGGTATCTCAGAATGGGACTCAAGTATATAGGAGTTTATAAAAGACAGTATTTTAAATTAATGGAGAAAAAACATGAACTTACCAAATACCTATTGAACACCTGATACGTACTAGGCATTCTTGCCCTGGGGAAGTGAAAATGAACACATGACTTTTCTCTCATAGAACTTAAATTCTACTATCAGACAAAGAGCAAACAAGTAAACTTTGGTGTTAGAAGAAAACTTCAAGTAGGTAAATAAAATATTTTTTATAAGATGCTTGACGAGGGCCTCTTTCACAAGGCAGTTTTTGATCAAAAGAAAATGAAAGACATTGGCACGTGAGTATCTGGTATGGTGCCAAAGGAACACACTGCAGAGGGCCTGAGCAGAGAATGTGTGCGGCTGAGAGTGGCAGGGGCCCATGGTGCCCGAGTGGGTGGTACAGAAGAGGCTGGCGGGCAGCTGCACAATTACCTGCTGTGTTGGAGGTTGGGTGCAGGACTACTGGGCCTCATCGTATTGACACTGATGGGAGAATCCAACCCAAACCTCACAATATTCATCAGAATAATTTTCTGAAAGTTTAAAATGGTGACTATTAAAAATGATACTGAAAAAGATTAAGAAGAAAATATAGTTAAGTAAATGATCTCAGAATGGAGATGATCCAGAAATCCGACACGAAGGTTCGCAATATGTGACAGAAAAAGGTTTAATGTTCTTATTACACTTAAAATTCATATAAATCCATAAGACAACCTAACATGGGGGAAAAGACTTAACAATAAAAGGAAATACAGGGATGGGGATTTAACTCAGTGGTTCTGCCTCCTGCCTCACAAATGCAAGGTTCTGAGTTTGATCCCTGATACCAAAAAAAAAAAGAAATGAGGAAATATAATTGGCTAACAAGACATATACAAATGATGAAATTCTTTAGAAGTCAAGAAGTAAAATGGTATTTTATGTTTATTAAATTGCCAAATTAAAATAGGTAATGGATAATAGTCCTTATTGATGAGATTTTGGAAGAACAGGCAGTCATATGTTTAAGAAAAGTAAAAATAGAACAGCTTTCTTTTTTTGTTTTTTGGGGGTTTTTTTGGGGGAGTTGAGACAGGGTCTCACTATGTAGTTCAGACTGCTCTGGAACTCACTGT
>NW_022900932.1:40630131-40736714 GCF_012274545.1 Fukomys damarensis
TTTTTTTTTTTTTTTTTTTTTTTTTTTTTTTTTTTGATACTAAGGATCAAACTCGGGTCCTTGCGCTTACAAGGCAGGCAGTGGAACCACTGAGCTAAATCGCCGGCCCTTAGAACAACTTTCTTGAAGACCAGTATAATAGTATTTATCAAAAAGTTTTAATGTGCATGTCGTTTAAACTAGTAATTTCACTTCTAAGAATCTGTTCTTTAGGGAAGAATGTAGATCATTAGATCAAGATTAATTTAAAATAGCCTAGGAAAAAGACATGGATAACTCATGATTCATTTCTTTAAAAGCATAGTACGTAGCCATTAAAGGTGATCATGTCAAAATGTATTAAATTGTATGGCAATACATGTATAAAATTTTTAAATGGACTGAATTATTTACCAAACAATACATAACATGACTCCAATTTTGGAAAAAAAATATGGATAAAAAGACTAGGATATACACTAAAATTATATAGTGATTACATTCAGATAATGGAATTCAAATAATTTTCCTTTTTTTCTTCTTATCTTTCTGTATTTTCCAGTCTACAGTAAAACAAGACCAGTGTCAACAAAGCCGTTCTACTTCCCTCTGTACTTCATCCCTTGTAGAACTGTTGGTGAACACTTCTGTATATGATGAATGTATTCTAAAATGATGAGCTTAATTACAGAAAGTATGCAGATTCAACAGTCAGGAATAGAAAGTAAACGTGAAAGTAAAAGGCATGTTGGAGGTTGGAGTGAGGTAGGATGGGGAATTAGTAAAGTTAGGATAAGGGTCTATGTTAGTGATCTCATAATCTGGCTGAGCTCCAGAAACACCCACAGGGTTTTATAAATTACAGACTTCTGTGCCCCATTCCAAGATGCTTTGATTCTGCAAGAACAGGATAAAGTTTAAAATAAAAACTAAAAGTAAGGGCTGGGAATTTAGCTCAGTGGTTCCCCTCACAAGCACAAGGGCCTGAGTTCAATCCCTGGTACCAAAAATAAAGTAAAAACCAAAATAATTTTTGATCTTGGAAACTTTGAGAAGCTGAGACTCGGTGCAAGCCCTTAGCAGGCTGGTAGTACCATCTGCCTTACTTCTTCAGCTAGAAGAGTAAGTCCTGGAGGGTTATTCCTATCTTCCTGTCCTGTCCTGACTTAAAAGCATCATAAATGTCAAAATGGTCATTTTCAGCATCATAGAACCTCAGATTATTTCTTTAATCTATGTAGAAGAACAAAGCTGTCTATACTGGATTTTTGCATTTTCTTTTACTAAGATGAAGTAAAAGTTAGTGATGGTCTAGCCTTTTCTTGAATACGTAAAAGTACCTCTTTAAATTTCATTTTTTAAGGGATCCTGCAGCCTTAAGAAAGATAAATCATTGTTTCTCCAGACTCTTTCTGACTTTGTGTTATTTTGTTTCTATGTAATAGTTGAAAGTAGGGGTAAAAACAGATATAGAGGTAGCTTGGCACGTGTGTTTATCTGTGAGCTCTTCCCTTTCAAGCACTGTAAGGTAGCCAAATGTATGTTGTCTTTTCTAGGTACAGCAACACCAAGGACAGTTATGAGCCTTTTATTTATATTATGTAGTAGTCAAATCAGAACATTTAATACCATCAACTGATTTCAAGAAGTCAGTGACCTAATTACTTCATGTAACAATTAGTTACTTGTTTTTCCAATAATTTTAGGACCATTAAAATAAACTTTAAATGCTAAAAAGGAACAAGTACAAGCATACAAACAAAATTTTTGGCTTTGTGAAAACAATTGCAGTTGCTTAGATTTGGGTGCCTCTTGCTAATGTGTGAATCAGTGTGTTCTCACCAGCAGCAGCTCTGGGAGACTCTGTACTGACAGCTCACTTTGCTCAGCCACACAGGGTTTCTATTGGGATACTTGCAAGTAGGACATACAGCTTGCAGTGACCACAGGCCCTGCCTCTCCCTAAGTAATGCACTGGTGCGGTCACATACGCGATCCTGATGTGACATCGTAGACTTTAGAACTTGACCACTGCTGCATGTTAGTGAAAACTTGACTGACTCAAGAAAAAAAATGGTAACCAAAAGAAATGACAGTATTAATAGTAGTACTTAAATCTTAAACGGCAATGTAAATAATTACTTTTGTCATCACTACTATCAGGAAGTATTGTAAATTATGACTGAATTCTTAAAATTTTATATATAAACTACATTGTATAAAACTATGTTGTTTTTTTATGCAAACAGTCTCATTCATCATCTGTTTTTATTTTATAGTCATACCCTATGGTATTGCAGTATCGACCAAGAATTGATTTCGGTTAGACCAAGGGGCGTAGATTTCACTGAAATGAAACCTGCACTATTTGTTTCCTCGTCGACAGATTGCACAGTGAACAGTGTGTGGACTAGAGGGACGCAATCAGATTTTCAGCATGCAAATAAGGCCATTGTCTGTCTCTAAATTGTCAGTTGCATTCATGTTGTTTCTATTAAGAGCACACCAGATGCCATTCTGCTACTGAACCATCTGCATAAGGTATTTGTGCTGTCTCACAGTGTGCAAGTCACACTTGAAATCACGGTGTGCAGCCATGATTCAGCCTTCTGAATATTTTGCTTGCCTGTTCTGAGATTGTCCTAATGTTTAATTACACTAGTAATATGGCTCAATTGTTGTGGTGTTGCAGTTTTCACATACTACTTTTTTCTTGTTTAGAGTACTGTACAAGAATCTGATAATTTTATCTTGAAGTTATTTTGTATGGAAATATATTTAGAAAAGTGGTTTCTGAGCTACCTTATTCTTGCTAAGCCTTTTGTGTAAAAAAAAAGTTCATTCTGAGTGTGCAAGTCATTTTATGAAGAATTCTAATTATTTAATGTTGGAGCACATCATAATTGTCAACATTCAAAGCGTCTGTCTGTGTGGTCTACCAGTTGCACAAGGAAGGCATGTTAGCCCTCCAGATCAAAATGTATGTAATTTTTTGGACAATTGAAGTTAGAGTCACAGCCATTTGAATGTTGGCAGCTGATCACATTTACTTCTAAAAAAATTAATGTGTAAGTAAGGTTCACCTTTCATAATGCCTTATGACAGGTACTGCTTCATGAAACTTCTTTGTATCGCCCATTTTATGTATGTACATACCATTGTTGCTGTCATTTAATGAATACATTGTTTTTCTTTTATGTTGGCCTTAGGTGTGTGTTATTGTGGCATGCAGAAGGTTATGAATGATTTTAAATACTAGGTTCTTTTAGAACACAACATTAGCTATTTTACGGATTTAAAATGTCTCAAAACAGTTGTAGGTTAAAAATTATCACATGTCCAAAATATATGCATAAAATAGATAGTTTAGTAGATAAATATACTACCAAAATTAATGATTTGGGAATACTTTATTTTAGATACTATAATCAGAGGAAATTGGATTATTGTTTTATACATGAGTTCATTAAAATTCAAAACTGCGATAATTTTCTTGATTTTTGCAGTTTTGTTAAGTCTTCCATTTGTTTTTGGATTAATCTGCAAGTCACAGAAAATCTTATTACCTTAAACTATGTAAAAATTTTTATTTAAACCTTTTAAAATTTTAGTTTTCCAAAAATTTCCTTGGAAAATGTTGTTTTAACAGTTGCTTTTGAAACAAATATGTTAACCTCTGAAAATTAGGGAAATACTTAGAAATTAGGAAAAACTACTTATTTTAGAAATCTGACATGAGCACAATCTGTGTGTTAAGCACATAGCTTTTATACTGTATACAGGAGAGAAGTGCTACATTTTCTAGTAAAATGTATCACAAATTAATGCCTTTTAAATTCTAAATTGCTTAATGAAACTAAAACATTGTGTTACTCTAAGAAACTTAAAAGATACAGCTCAATCTCAATGCATTTCATAATGTAAAAGAATGAAAATTCATAATTTTTTATATCTTTTCTTAAGTCAAAAAAGTCTATATAAATAAAGTTTCTGTTCTGACTGGTGAAGAAGGTTATGGCAGTATTTTCTTAACTTTGTTTTTTTAGATTGTTAGTTCTTAGAAGGGCTCACACACAAAATTTAGAATGTTATTTTCATTAACTCTTTAAATGCTTGGAAAAACTATTCAACCCAAAACTGAATTTATTATCCAAGTATGGGCATTTGTGTGTGTGTGTGTGTGTGTGTGTGTGTGTGTGTGTGTGAGACAGAGAGAGAGAGAGAGAGAGAGAGAGAGAGAGAGCCAGTCCCTGGGTATTTTTTTTTTAATTTAAAAAAATTAGCATAAATTTGTCACAGCTACATCAATGATTAAGTAGTGTTTTATATATGGAAGATAATTTTAATTAACTCAAAGTGAATTGAGTGCATCTTGAAAACCACAAATAAGACTTAGATATTTTGACTCCCAAATCAAAACTTATGGCTATAAATAAATTTTAGATTAAAGATCTCTTTAAATTTGGCCTGTTCCCTGATCATAATTCCACCATTTTCTAATAAAGTGTTTAGGGAAATGGTAACAGAATTGAGAATACTTTTATATAATATTCCTTTATTTATTATTAATTCATTAACATTTTTATTGAAATACAATTGAAGAATATGTGCCAAAATATATAAAAATCTTTCATACAGAAGGGCATCATTTGTCATTTGAGGATAGGTGGTCCTGAGTAATGTGGTATTGCTACTAGAAACCTGGACTTCTTTCTTCAGTTGGCCTCTCTTAGTATACCAACTGTGAGTTTCTGAGTATGAGACTACTTTCAGGGCTAGTAGTATACTAAATTGCCAGTTAATTATCCTTATATCAGATTATAAAATTTGCAAGAAACCAGGTATAAAGAAAATACACAAGCACCTTATTTTGGTTAGCTTTATAAATATAGAGTGCTTTTAAAAAAAAACCTTTATATGGTCTACATCTATTACATCACATTATAAACCTAAATTATCCATTTATCTGTTGTTTATTAAGCAATAAACCAAAAGAATTTTATTCCATAAAAGACTGTGTTTTCTGTTTTATCTGCCTTAAAAATCAGATATGAAAAGGTCAAGGAACTTTAGATAGGAACGAATGTTTATGGTTTATAAATATTTTAAATTGCAGTAGTCCCATTAATTAATTGAGAAATCAAAATATGGCCTTTTCTGTAACAAGACACTTAATAGATTAATAAGATACTTAAGTATAAAAAAAGATTTATTGATGAGGTAAGAGTCTGGAGGTTGGGTAACTTGAGTAATGTTTTTAGCTACTTTTAGAAAAGTATACTATTTCTTTACTCATTGAACATCTATCCCATACTAATTACCACATTTTATAAATGCAGCGAGTTTACTCAGTTATATTATACACTCAAGTGTTATGTAAATTTAAACTAACTCCTTAAGAAAAATAAGTGTTATATACTATTATGAACTGTTTAGCTTTATTAAATATTAAAGAAAAAGTGCCTCATTGCTAACATGCGTTTCTGTTTTAGATTTACTATGTAAATTTTGAGTTTTCTGTACCTGTCCCTTAGGAGAGGTTTCATATTTATTTAGGCACTTGAAAGAGTAATCACATTTTAAAAGATCTTCTTAAGAATATAGATAGCACCAAAGACATTTTACTGTTAATTAGTAACCATGTAGAAAAACAGTTTTAACTGTTCAGAGGATGGAAATTTTTAGATTGTGACTTAATTTTCGATAGTCACGCAATACCCATGATTAATTGCTGAATTCTATCACCAAAGAAAGGCTTTAAACTAAATTTTCTTGGTGAGACTGGTCAAATGCAAGTTTTTCTTTAAATAACCACAGCACATTTCCTTTTGAACATGTTTAGTTATCTGTCATCATCTGACATGTCTTAAATCCTCAAATGTGAGAAAGAGATCAATGCAACAAATAGCTTTCCTCGGAAGGAAAAGTGGGAAAAGTGCATACTTTTGAAAAAAATTGAAATTGAGATTTTAAATTTTAATTTGAGATGCTTTTTATTCCACAGAGGGAACATAAAATAAATTACTCTTAGCTCCTGGGCTTTTAATAATATGTAAAATTTTATTAAAGATAGATTTTGGTAACAGTGCTGATGTGCTTATTTGTGTAGAACATAACACGTTCTGCTGGATTTACACATGCTTTTTCTATGTTCAAAAAAATTTTTATAAGGGCCTGTGTTTCTTGTGTCTCAACAGTTACTTTATTGTTATTAGAATTTAGCCTGTACATCCAAATTTGGCAAAATGAATCACAAAACAAGAGCATCTCTATATACTAAAAGAGTTGTACCTTCATTTCATTTCTCTTGTAAGGTAAAACTATTTCAGAGCCTTTCAGAGGTCACTAGTTAAACCTTGTCAGATAGGATAAAAATGAATGTACATTCTATTACATACGCTGGTCCAGAGTAAGGAATTTTCCAGCAAGCTATGCTTTGTGCCACTAAAATATTGATTGATTATATTAATTTCAAAAATCAGTTAGTTTTGCCATAACCTTTCCAGAGTAGAAACATAAGAATTTGAACTGTAAGATATACATACCTATAATCTGGAAAGCAATAAGGAATATCTTTGCTAAATGTGATTTATGAAAGATTTGAAAAATATTAAGACAATATTTTTAAAATATTAAGTCTCAGAAGCCTTCTCAAAGCACAGAATGGCCAGTTGTTTCCGGATTTACTTGATATACCTAGTTCAGTAGTATTTTAATGGAAAACAGGAGGTCAGAAGTTCATTAAAATGTACTTATGTAGTACAGAGTTTTCACTGTTGTATTTTGTTTTTTTAACAATGTTCTTTCCCAGTAATTTGAAAGTTTACTCTTTGTCACTATAGTGTCAAGTAAAATTAAAAATGCTTGAATACTTCCTTTTAAGAAAATTTTAAAATTCAGCTTAAAAATAACTTAATTGCTTTAAGTACTCATGAAAATGTGTCTGTATCCTCATGTTCCTTTTTTATGATTCAAAACAGACTGGTTTTTCAGAAATGCTTTTTAATTTTAATTATATTTAAATCTACAGTCAAGTGAAACATGGGTCCAGTTTTCTTCCATCTTATAGAGTAAGAAACTAATACAAAGATTAAATATTTCTGAGTAATGTAGAGATAGTAAACAGATTAATTAATTTATCCATATACTTCACATCAGTCCACTGGAACAGGAGTTCTACACATCAAAGTGTAATGGGATCAGCCAATATCGCTTGGTGCCAGTTTCTTTTGCTGTATTTTTTAGAATAGGGATGGGGGCCTAAGTGTCCTTATGAAGCTGTGGTCCGTGACAGGAGCTGCGGGAGGGAGTACCAGTGTTCTGCTGCTTTCCTGCATCTGGCAGCACAACGGCGATCATCAGTTTTTTTAGAGTAGCCCTCACAATAAATAAAGCCGCCATAAAATATATTGTAAAGTTATGTTGCTAGTTTTACTTTGAGATATTTTAAGCTTTTGTCAAAAGTGGTAAGATCTTAATACAAATAAAAACCTTTTTGTGGTTGTAAGATTTAGCTTATAAATCATTCAAATTGAAGTGAAAGATTTACCAGGTCATTGTTAATGACAGTCTATTAAGAATATATGTATTTTTTTAAAGGGAAAGCACTTGTAGATATTTAATCAGTACAAGATATATGTCCGTTTTGCAGAAATAAAATGCTGCTTAGAGATTCTCTTTATTTTTTGTGTGTGTGCTCAAATGTATTTCCTGTTGATCTATGGAATGTTCTGTACAATGCTGTATGATTGTACTGTTCAAGCTACTTTTTTTTTTTTAATCTGGACTTAGCCAAATATATTTGACCATGTTAAAATAGTATCTTTGTTATTAAAACTTGGATTGCATAATTTATTGTTTGTCATCTATTTAATATTTCTAGCTATAGATTGAAACCTCCATTGAAAATGTCTCATTTAAGTACTATAACAAATTTTATTGAAATTTGTTGAATATTTGACATCATTAACTAACGTTTTCTGAAGATTCTTCATCTATTTAGATTTAAGATGGCAGACTGTCCAGCATCTCATTGTTACACACACACACACACACACACACACACACACCCACCCACAGCAGAATTCTTGCTTTGTTAAACCCAAAGAATCTTTAGGAAGCAATTAGAGATCAAAGAAAAGCACAAAGGAACTGAAAGACTTATTTCCTTCAGCCAGTTAGAGAATTTAGCTTTGTTTGATTACATCCTGCATGCACACTTGCTGCAGGAATTTTAATGAGGCTAAAGTCAGGAAAGTTGTGTTGATTCTTGTCTTCCCTTCATTGTTAGTGAAACCATGAAGGTGGCTGGAATCCCCAGTTCTTCAGTGAGAATGGAAAGAACTTTTCTTGCAGCAAGATTTGACTTCCTTCCATGTTTTACTCACTATGGCTGATGCTGAATGGGAAAGAACATGAATGATCATTCTTGGGAAGTGCTCAAAATGTAAAACACATGCACACACCTTTCATGTCATTGGCCATTACATGGTCCAACTGCAAGGAGTGCTGGTGAACATGTATCCCAAGCAGGAAGAGGAGACATTGTAACCTGCTTCATAACTTTTCTATGCCTCCATTTGAGGGAAAGGTTTTTCAGGTCTAAGAAATATATTTATTAACACAGGCTCAGCTCCGATCTGTTCACTAGTTAAGAAAGATGGAGAGGTCTTGCACTTAGGCTGGGTCTGAGAAGCTCAGCATGCTATGTAGCTGGGGAATTTGCAGGTAGTATTGGTCTGGAAGCCATGCAAAAGCATACTTAGCACCCAAATCCCTTGCCCTGGAACCTGGAATCAAAAGGAGAATGATAGCCCAGAAAAGTCTAAGTAGACACCAGTACCCCTCACTGAAAAGAAACTTTGTCTTCACAAACGTGTACCTCGTTAGAATCCTCATTCCTCCTACAAATTCCCAGAAACCTGTAATTCTACTTATAAATCCCACTCCTCCTACAATGCTGTGCTCCTACTTACAAAGCACTGATGTTCTACAAAACCCTGCTCCTACCAAGCTCTGGTCCTCCCTGTAGAGCCCCATTCCTCACAAAGTACAGCTCTTCAAACTACACCCTGTGTTTCTTACAAAGACCTCCTCTAGTTCTCCCCTTCAACACAAAGCCTTTCTCCTCCTACAATCTCTACCTTCAAAGCCCTGCTAACAACACATGGCCTTGCAACTCCTACCAAGTCCTATTCTTCCTAACAAGTCCTTCATCTCCCAAAGTCACAGTCCAACAAATCCATAATCCTTTGTAAGCCCCACTGCATCTGACAAAACCTGTGCTTGCAAAACCCTACTCGTCCTGCAAAGTACAGCTTCTTATAACGCCCCTCTACTTGGGCCCACTCCAGAGCACCATTCCCCCTGCAGAGACTCCATATGATTACAAGGCCCTGCTCCCCTATGAAACAGACTCCTGGGTAAGCTCTGCTCTTCCTACAAAGAACACTCCTTACGAACCTTAATTCTTCCTCCTACCTAGTACCTCATACAGGAAGGAAAAAAAAAAAAAAAAGATCCTTACAAGCCTTGCCCCTGATTCTCCTACCGAGTCTGCACCTCCTGTTATAAAACCTGGTCGTCCCTACCCGGCCTGCCCTCTTGTAAGCTATGTCCTCCCTACAGCCTGTTCCTCAAATAGCCTAGTGTAGTGCTTCTGCAAATCTCTGATTTTCTTACTAAGTTTTGCTCCTCCCTCACAAAGTCCTCCCTAGGAAGCCCTATGTCTTGTAACAAGCTGGTTTTGCTCTCTTCCTCACAAAACACTGCATCTTACAAACCCTGTTTCTTCTTACAAAGCTCAGTTTCTTATAAAGCTTTGTTCCTCATAAAACAGTTAATTTTGTATAAACCTGAGTGTCTTCTAAAATTGAGAAATTTGAGGACAAAAGGAAGAATTTAGGAAAGTGTTTATTAGGAATAATAATATTAAAATTATCTAGGTGGATACCAGGAGGGGAAAGACATCCAACATGCTTTCTTTGTCTTGGCCTCATATAGATGGAAAGAGGGGAACTTTCAAAGGAAATCAGTTTTTAAAGAATGTGTCTTGCATTTCTAATGTTTTCTCAAAGTCTGGTTGAAGTTCCAGTCCAGAGGAAGGGAGAAACTGTCCAGTTCAAGTCCAAGTCCAGAGAGAGAGGCTGTCAACTAGCTTA
The DNA here is from genome assembly GCF_012274545.1 of Fukomys damarensis. Classification (NCBI taxonomy): domain Eukaryota; kingdom Metazoa; phylum Chordata; class Mammalia; order Rodentia; family Bathyergidae; genus Fukomys; species Fukomys damarensis. Next base: position 40,640,271 of record NW_022900932.1, read on the forward strand.
GCATATTTCTTTCCTAGGAGGAAAGGTCCTTAATTCCCTTCTGGTTGTAGCTTTTCTCCTTTCTTGTATTTACCTTTGCATCTCTAAGCTCAACCAGCTGCTTGAGTTAGTTTTTAACCGTGGGCTGTTGCCTTTCTTTATAGGACCCTATAATTAGGCTGTTTTGACTGCATTCTCACAACTAAACTACATCAGCAAAATCCTGCACCTCCAACAAAGCCCCAGTCCTTCCAGAGCCCTGTTTGTGGTTACAAGACCTTGCTTCTTCTAAGCCTCCCTCCTCCTTACTGATCTCCACCTGACTGTGCTGCTCCGACCACATACTGCTCCTTGTCCTCAGAAAGCCTCTCCAAAGATGTGCCCCTCCTTCAAACGCTTCTCCATCATCTGATGTGTCCAGATCCTGACAAAGTCCAGCTCCTAAAAGCTTCTCTACTCTTAAACTTTCTGGTCCTCCTAGAGAGCCCTGCTCCTCCACATAAAGCTTATCTCTCCTTATAATCCCCACTTATCCCATAAATGCTGCTCCTCCTGGGAAAACTTTTTCTTCCTAGAAAACTCTGCTCCTACCAACTCTTGTGCGTTCTATAAAACCCCACATTTCCTTACAAACCCTTGCTGCTCTTTGCAAAAACCACGCTTCTCTTTACAAGGCACTGCTCCTATTCCCAGTAAAATGCTCTAGCCAAGGGTGGTAGCTACTTGGAAGGCTGAAGTAATGATCCCTTGAGTCCAAGACCAAAACCAGACTGGCCAACATAGTGAGATTCTATCTTTTAAAAAAATGTTTTAAAGTAGTAAGTCATCCTGTACCTTACAGAGCACCTCTCCTTAGAAAGTCCGGCTCTTTCGGACAAATCCCTTCTCCTCCCACACAGTTCAGTTCATACATATCCCCTTTCCTCAAGGAGGTTTATCAGCACTTTCTCCCTCTGCCATAGATTCAGCTTTGTTAAAAATCACAAGTACAGCCGTTGATGTCATTGACACCACCCCAGTAGATTATGGGCATTAAAAAGGGTGTTAACTTGACAATTGTGGTTTATCCCTCACACTCAGGGAACACTTGCATGATTGCCTTTATAAACGAGTGTGAATGAAGCCAGATTTCAGGAGAAGGTATTCCCATCAGAGTCTCTGCCCTTTCCCTGCCTGCCTCCTGCCCCAGCATCTAGTCCCAGATCAGAACTGTCACAGGGTCGGTATAAAAGGGGACGAGGTGCCAGGTGCCAGTTCTTCAGTTATAATAAATACCCTGTCCCTCTTGTGTAAGATTCCCGTAAGTGCTGTGAGAACAAGATCTGTCTTCCTATACCCTCCATATCCCCACCATTGTCTAACACCAGAGAGTATGTGGATGAATGGGACAAGACAAATGCATTCAGTATCTGAGTCATGGGCCCTGGCACAGGAATGGCTGCCCCAGTTATGTCTCCTGATGACATCACAGCCCACCCAGACTCTCCTTTTCTCTCTGCCCTCTTTCTCTTTCCTACTTCTCCAGAAATTACCTTAGACAAGCCCTCTCTACGTAGAACCTCTTAGTAGGAAGGTTGGTGCACTCGTGACAGAGAGCTCAGGCCTGAGCACTTGGGACCGCCCAGGGTTTACTCCTCAGAGCTCGCAGCTTCCTTCCCTCCCCAGCTGCGTCCTGAGGTCCAGACAGCGACTCCCATGGAGTAAGGAGGCAGCAGAACAGGCTGGACACAGCAGTGCCATCCACCCAGCTCTTGGAGAAAGCAGAACCCATTATTGTTTTCTGTTCCCCTTATTTCCTTTCTCTTTTATCATCTACACTTCTCTCCTTTGAATTCCTTCCCTTTTTCTTTTACTTTATGTTCCTTATTTCCTTTTTCTGTCTCTTCTCTAGTCTCAACCACTTCTAATCTACCTTCCCTTCCCCATCTATTTTATTCTTGCCTCTCTTCTCCTCATTTCTCTTCCTGACTCCTTTTGCCACTTCCTATGCCCCTTTTATATTTCCCTGTCTCCTTTCCCTTCTTCTCTTGCAAGTCTAATTGGCTCTTCTTTCCAACCTCAGGAATAACCCATTTCTGCCGGCCCCCCCGCCCTGCTGTTTGAGAACAGCGTAGAAGACCAACACAAGCCCGTGCGTGCCCAGGAAGACACTGTGCATGAGAGTCATGTGGTCACACTGCTTTGGGCACTGACTGTCTACTGGCCCTACACTAAGCCAGGCTGTGGGAATAGGGTGCTGAGTCAAACATGCACCCCTCGCATTAACAAATCCTAAAGTATAGGAGGAGATGGGAGACAGAAGAGCTGAAATAAACACAATAAATACATGACAAAAAGACTGGTGAATGTTATGTAGAAAACGAGTACTACATGAAAGAATTGTGTACACGGGGATGGGGGTGGGGGTCCAGACTTTTGCAAAATAATGACGCTAAGCCAAGACCCGAAAGATGAGCTGGAGCTACCCAAGCAAAGATCAGGAGGAAGAGTATTTCTGAGAAAAATTGCAGTAAGGGCTCAGGGCAGCCCAACAACCTGTAGAAAGCCAGCATGGCCGAAGTGAGATGACAAGGAAGAGATTATGGGAGAGAATATTCCCAGGCAATATTTCTTCCTTCATGGAGGGTAGGATCTGGTATAAGGTCACCTTCCTTCCTCAGGTGGTTGGAAAGACTGCAGTTGATCTATATTCTGATGAGTAAAGTTGCACCTAATATCTCAGGACAGGTGAAGGAGGGGAGGACAGGTGAAAGCCAGGTCATGACTCCACCTGCAGGCTGAATTTAAAAGCTTGTATTATTCTGGGTATGATAATAGGATTTTAAATGGGAGCTTGAGATAAGATAATCATATTTATATTTCTAAATTATCGTTCTGGGAGCTTGGAGAATAGATTGTAAACTGGGATGAAGATGAAAACAGGTCCAAACCTAGGGCAGTAATCCAGACAAAGAGAAGAACAAAAGGGCCCCCAGGGCATTGTCGGGAGAACTCAAGATGAAAACAGGTGTAGATGGAGAAAAGGCAGTCTCTGCACATCTTCCACCCCAGTGCCTCGAGCCCACCTTCACTGTAACCTAAGTTCTTAGGTTGTGAGTGAAACTCTAGATATGGGGGAGGCGAAAATTCAGACCAAGAGGGTAGAGAAACAACACGGAACCCGGGTGGAGCAGCCACAGCCAAACTCTCTCTGCTGCCTTAGGACACCTGAGGGTGCAGGGAGCTAGGCACAGGGCACGGAGCAGGTTGGGCTCAGGATGGGGAGGGTCAGACAAGATCATGAAAAGCTGTCTCCACCAGACTTGCGCAGGGCCTGGTAAGCAGGGGTCTGCATGGCCAGAAATTATGCCAACCACCTCGCGGCCCCCCAGCCCAGACCCTTTTCTCCTGGGGCCCAGCCCAGCACCTACTTAGGGTTGCCACCCACTCTCCTTTCCGGAGACACCCTTTGTCTGCTCTTCCTCACCAGTTTCACACCCTACTTCTTCCTGGCTACTTTGAACTAAGCATCTCTGCTTTGCCACACCCTTCTACTATGATTCCACTTTGGAACCAGGAAACTGTGGACCGAAACCTCTGAAAGAATCTAGAAGTTAAAATAAACCTCTCCTCTTTTATTTGTTTATTTGCTTGTGTTTTTCGCACCAGGGATCAAACTAGGGATCCTGCACTTGCAAGGCAGGCGACGGAACCACTGAGCCAAATCCCTGGCCCAAACCTCTCCTCTTTTAAATTTAAGGTATAGAGTGTTTTGATCCATCAACAGGAAGTGACTAATACAGTCCAGTTCAGTCTATTAAGAAAAGATGTCAATACTCAATCTCAGGCAATATTTCTTCCTTCATTGAGCTAGGTTCTAGTATAAGGGTACCTTCCTTTTCAGTTGATCTATATTCTGACAAGTAAAGTTATACCTAATATCTCATGAAGGAAGACAAAAGCCAGGTGCTGTACAATATGTACATTATAATCCCTATCCGATGATGATCATATGTGTTGGTTTACACATGGTAAAAAGCTGGGAAGATACTCATTAAATTGTAATAGTGATTACCTTTGAAAAAAGAGGTAGATAGAGCATGAGAAAGTGACCTTCATTTCTTGCTTTATACTCCTTTGTATTACCTGAAAATTTGTGACATTTCAAGCTTTAAATTCCAACAGTATAAGTCACATATTTATTATTTATCTCATCTCACTAGGGTGGAAACTGCACACAAGCAGTAACTTTGTCTATCTTTTCTCATTGTCTTACCCATTGTGGTTAGAACAATGCCTGATACCTAGTAGTTGTCCAATGCATATATATTTTTTCAAGTGAGGGACAAATCTATTTAAAAAAAATAAAATTTCATTTTAACAGCATCAGTCTTCCACATCCTTCTCCCCACCTTTACATGTCCTTAGCAGCAACTAACTGGGTGGTGAGGAATCTGAAATTCCTCACCTTCACATGAATTAAGGTTAGCCTTTCCCTGCATCATTGGTTCCCATGATAATAAATAGGTTGAAAAACCCAAGGCTCCGCCTATAAAATTGGGATAAATCCTTAAAAATTCAAAATTACCCCACGATAAAGCTTCCAGTAACAAGGAATAGCTAATTTCCAAAGAAATTTTGATATAAATTTAAAGTTAATACATTTAAAACATAAAAGCTAAAACATTTTAACTTTCCGGTTGCTTTACTGGAGAACCAGCATCCTGCAGTACAAAGAATACAATGACCTTGAGTACGCAGCAGTTGTCTCTCCTTTTCTGCATGAAGATGATCCTAAAGTTTAGAAGAAGACACCATTCAGGGAAACCAGTCCTGTAAAGAACTTGAAGTTCTCTACATTTATTGCAAAGATGGCAGGAGAAGGAGGAAATATGTCAGTCATATAACCTGGCCTGAACAGCTCTAGGTTTTAGGGTCCCCATGTCTTAACATGTCGCTATCTGTAATCTATTACTTCGGTGTCTTTATTTTCTTTGCTGGTGGAGTGGTAGTGCAGAGTCTGGAGATGGCCAACCACAAGGATGCTCAGTGGACTCTCAGTAAAAGAATGCAGATGCACAATATTACTCTCCTATGCCACAGAAAAATGTATTTGCTAATTTACCTGCTGAAAGCTAGTGGGAATAAAATGCAAATAATCTAAAAAGAATTTTCACCTCAATCCCTGATATCTTTATATATGTGATCTGTTGTCTTTGCCTTAAACTGTGGTAGTAGCTTAAGGTAAGCTTATATAATTTGGGTTAAAACTAAATATTTTGTTTTTAAAAGTTTGTAAGAGTAAATCTTATAAATGGAAAAGATTGTTATTGAATTTCATCAATGTTTGAGCAGTGAGACAGTAGGAGAGATATTTTCAGTTTTAGCCTCACTCTGCTGTATATTGTTTCAAACATCAGGAAATAGAAACAGAGAGAATTCAGAAAGGATAAAAGATAAGATTTCCCCCAAGCATTACCTAAATTCCTTGCGTTCCTTTCTCAGGAAAACATTTTCCCGCCCCATGACTGCCACCCAGAGCTTGTGGCTTCTCTCCAGTGGCCCCCATAAACATCTGACTGAAGGTACAACTACAGCTCAAGTCTGAGCCCTCCTGTCCTGCTGGGAAATTTACAAGGGACTTTCTAATGTCACAGAGAACAAAATTCTAGAAACAGGAGAGGGAGGAACTGCAGTTAAAGACTATTGAAATGGGAGTTGGGGGGGATACAAAATATGTGTGATTTAGAGCACAGCCTTTGTGAGACCTGGTATAACCGTTTCTCTTCTATTTACTTTGGGCAAGTTATTTGCCTCTTTATGGCTCAGTTTTCTCATCAGTCACTTGAGTATAATAAGGCGTTGCTGTTCCAAAGAGTACATATAAAGTACCCAATAAAAATTAACCTTTTAGCTTTTATGAGAAGCATATGCTATTGAGTACAGAAAACATGCACAAATGAAAATTATTAATATTTCTTTGACAAAAATATCTGGATTGCTTTTATATTATTTAAGGAATGTTGCTAGTATGAATGATTCAACAAGAAACAAAATAGAACAGTATCAAGTCCAAATTAATGTAATGTATGCACTTTCCTTAATGTTTATATGAACATGAGTGTCCTCCAAATGCCCGTAACTGTTAAGGTTACTAGTTATCTCCATTCTGTCTTTGCTTACAATGCTTTGTACTGATCGAATTAAGGAGAATCTTCAAAGCAGGGATAAAGCCTCCACATCCCCACCAAGTCCTGGGCTGAGGGTTACTAACTGTTCAGGTTTTATCGGGAATGCCCCAATTTTAGTACTGTAAAGTCCATGACATCCCCAGTTCTGTGCAAACTAGGAGGGTGGTACATTCACTCTTAGAAACTAGTTCCTATCTGTTAACTGCACGCCATTTTATTTTAGAGCTCATGGCACTCTTTTCTGGAAGTTACTTTGCTAACACTCATGATCTTTTAAGATGTGATTAAAGTAAAATCTGGGCAACAAAACAGAAAGAGGAAAAGGGAATTACCCCAGCCCCATAACTGGGTCAGAGTTGAGGTGATTAAAGGAGTTAAAGAGAGGTATGTATGGGGTGTGATTTAAAAAACTACAGTGGATGTTCACGTTTTTAAAAAATTTTAGGGTAAAAGCCACATTGCCATTATCCTCTCAAAACACCTCTCCCTTCTCTTCACACATACTCATCCGCGCCCCTTTCCGAAGCAGTTCTGGAAGTCTATTTTCCTGAATGTCTTTAGTTGTGCTCCCATGGTTGCCTTGAAGTCCTGAACTCATTAAAAAGATTTCCTTTTCAGGGTCATGTTGACTTTAGAGAAGAACCGGTCGTCACGGGGTCAGATTCTGTAAATAAGGAGGATGAAGGCACACCCTCATGTTCTCAGCAAACTGCCTTTCCGGTGGATGGCACTGAACAGCAGCGTTCACCGTATTTTTTAAATCACAATCTGTAAAGACTGGAAAAAGGACTTCCACAACTGCTCCAGAAAGTGGCAAAGATGATGAGATAAGTGTGTTCAAAGTAAGCAGGGTATTCCAGGGGATTAACGGCTGTATGTCTTTTACTGTAGTATTTTTTTTAAAAACTTTAAACATTCACCACCTACGCATGCCTCTGGGTGTGGCCTAGCGATGTGCCCACAAGTAGGAATGAAAGAAAGAGAAAGAGAGAGAGTGGGAAGGGGAGCGAGAGAGACAGAGAGGGAGGAGAAGGAATCCGATCCGAGCAGGTGCCTGCGGAAGATGGAGGGAGGTAATGGTGGCTGCAAAGTTGAATCAGCAGTTCCCAATCCTGGCCTCAAGGGGGTGCCGGCGGCCTGCAAAAGTTCTGTTGCTTTGGAGGCTTCCGGGAGGAAGCAGATCCACCTTGAGGAAGAGGAAAGAATTCAGTGCAACTTCAGAGGTGGAGCATGCAAGAATGAGGTGTTTACATCTCAGTGCTGAGCCTGGATGTCCTCGTTATCCCCAGCTGTGATAAACACCTCCTGCCTTGAGAGATGAAAGCTCTTTCGTTCCTCCTTTAACGTTGCTGTTTTCTTTTACTTTTGAAAAGAAAGAGAAACGGCGTTCCAGCAATCTCTAGGGGGTTCAGCGCCCTGGGGAGAAACAGCTCTGAAAGGCTGTTAACAGCAGAGTTGGTGAAGCCAAGCCTCCCTGAAACTGTGTGTGTCCCTGTCGCCAGGCTTCTTTCACAGGGCCCCTGGTGCCTCTGGGTCACCTGCTTGCATGAATAGGGAGCTGATTGTTGATTGCCACTTCACGCTGGTTGATGTACATTTGTTCCATTTGAAATGTTCTGAGTAAAGAAGCCTTTCTAAAAAAGGGAGCTTTGTGTGGGCACAGCGAACGTTAAGGGCAAGATTCCAGAACCACTAGGGGGTCAGCCTTCTTTCTCTGCAGGAATGTGCCACAGAAGGCAGAAAGGGGGCTCACAGGACCATCTGGTCATCTAGGAACGCTGTGGGGAAGGCGTAAGCACTCACTTTGTCTAACTCCCACTGGCGGAAATTCAAAAGTACAGAAGCTAGCAGAAGAGCCCAGGGTTGGTTCTGTCATGGTCCCTCGTGTGACCGCTTGGCAAACCACACGAAACTTGAATCTCACTTTCCTCATCTATAAAACAGTGGTGCTGAGCTGGTTGGAGCCCAGGCTCCCTTCGTTGTTTGGCATTTCACGAGGGTCACATTATTCACCATAGAACTTCTTCTCAAATTGTTTGCTGTAAGGACCCCTTCATAACTCTTATAGCATTTAAAACTCCAGGGAGTTTTTATTTATAGGTTATTTCTATCAATCTGCATCATATTAGAAATTAAAACAAGAACACTCAAGTATACATTCTATTAGCTATCATTGTGATGATCGTAACATACATCATGTATTCTCTGACCGACTTCATGGTGAGAACAAGACTGAAACTTTAATCACATCTTAGACAAACTATGAAATGGCTTTGATTTCCTAGAACACTTCCTCCTTTTTAAGGATCTCAACTACCACTGGCTCCCACTGTGAACACTGCTGGAATAAAAAAGAGCACAGCCTCACAGTAGTTAATTGTCCCAGAATTGGCACCGAGTCCAAGGTGAGCTACTGACCCCTTTTGGGGGACTTATTGGTCTTGACACTGAGCAGTCTCCCTCTGGAGACTGAAGCTGACACACAAGCATGAAGTATGGAGATGGTCTCTGGAACCCTGGAGCGGTAGGACAGGGAAGGAAATGGACCACATCTACACAGAGCAGCAGAACTGAAAGAGAGGAGCCTCATGCTCGTTGAGAACCTGGCTTATTTACTCCATCTGCGTCCATCCCTTCCCTTCTCCAGACTTGGTTTTCAACATTTCCTTAGATTTGGGACTCAATCAACCCCCATTTGAAATAGAATTAACCAGAGCTCCAGTTTTGTGTCTTGTAACCACAGCCCCAAGCAAAACAAGTTTTGTTTGAACAGCTTCAGAATAATCAAAATGAATACTGAGGAGAAATCAAGCAACTTCTCTTTATCGCCTCATGCTAAACATACAAATTATAAATTTTAGTAGTTATCTTCTAAAGGTCACTTCTGTAATCTGTAAGCAAACTTTTTATTATAACCTACCTACACACACAAAATCATGACTTCGCACAAAATGCACATAGCTGTGTAATCAAGATCTAATCCAAAGCATTCCCAGCCACCTCTCAGTCAGTGTTCCTGCACCTCAAAGTGACTGGCCTCCTCATTTCTACTATCATAGATCAGTTTGGCCTACTTTTGAACTTTAAGGAAGCAGAGAGCATGTTTGTTCCCTTTTGTGTAGGGTCTGTTCCTTTCTTTTTCTTTCTTTTTTTGGTGGGGTGGGGTACCGGGGATCAAACTCAGGCCCTTGTGCTTGTGATGCAGGTGCTGGAACCACTGAGCTAAATCCCTGGCCCTGGTCCTTTCTTATTGGTAAGATACATTTCAGGCGAATCATGTGGCTGTAACTCATTCTGATTGCTTTGTAGTATCCCCAGCTTTGAACTCTGTTACTTTTTACTTACATCAGAACTGGGGATCTGCTAGAAATGGCTGTTGTTTCTTCTGTATAGTAATCACAACGGCAAAAGATCAAATTCAGACAAGCTGTCTGGAATTTTGTAGGATACAAAAACAAGGGCCTAAGAAATTAGAAGTTCTGTTGAGATTGTTACTCTGCTCATGTTAGGATACCGGCTGCTTCCTCTTTCTGCAGAAGCAAAAATAGCAAATGACCTGCCTTCCATCCTTATTCAGAACAGTTTCTGAAAGAAAAACATGACACAGTTCTTCTGAAAAGTGACACTAAAAAAAAACTAGACTGCATATTGTTTATCTCAACAAGTAACAATTCAGGGACTGTAAAGAACTCCTTATGTAACTTGTGTCATAATTTCTAGAAGACAACACCATTCTTCTAATTTTCACCAAGAAAAACAAATAGTATTATCCACAGGACTGTTTTGTCAGAGCCTTTCTTCACCAGCCCTGTGATATAGATTTTTAATATAATTTCCATCAATACCTATAGTTTTTCTTCTTTATCTTTCATAAGATTTAAAATGCAAATAACAAATTCCAGTTTAACTATTGAAAACAATATTTCCACCCCAAGAAAGAGGGAGCTGGGTTAACATTGTCAAAGACCATGGTTCTTTCTGTATTACTCTGCTCAGGAGAATATCCCATAGATCCAAGTAGACCGAGGCCATTCCAAGAGTCATATCCAGAAATAACTTCCAAAGGGAAAAGAACTCTGTGTGTGTGTGTGTGTGTGTGTGTGTGTGTGTGTGTGTGTGTGTGTAGTCCTTGCTTAGAAACCTACCGCTTCACATCAGGCAGAATTTCACCAAGGTCTACTGGAAAAAACAGCTACTGCAGAGGGAATGTAATTATCACATTTACTCCTCAAATGAGGAATAGTCCCCTTACCCAACTTAATTTTGAACAAAACAGTGGTTCGGCAGGCAAGGAAACAAGATTATTGGATTGACAACTCTCCAACAATCACCTTCCACTCTCTTCCTCTTTGGCTTCCCAACACCCATGCCCTATACATTTTTAAAATGCTCATAATTTCTTAAAATACTGCTAGTCCTCCATGAGTGGAAATAACCTATAGTCTCATCAAGAAGAACCAAGACTAAAGGTCTAAAGGAGTAAGGGAAATGGTAAGAGTAGGGAAAAGGAAAGAAGGGAAAAGAAAAAATACAAAAAAAGAAAAAAATGGAAACAAAGTCTTTATAAATAGGGAAGGGTGGAGGGTGAAGGGAGGGCAAGGGAATGGGGAAAAAAATGAGAACCAAGATACATCATGTAAAGGTACAAGATCCCTATGATGAATGTAACCACACTGTATACCTACAATGTACCCATAAGCTTAATGAAAAAAAAAGAGGAGGAGGAGGAGAACTAAGACATGTAAAGGAAGATAGTGGATTAAAAGAAGGCAGCATTTTCCAGCTTCTCTGCAATTTAAATGGAAAAAGCTGGAGAACAGCTGCTCAGCAACGTGCATGAAGCGGGGAATAGACCAAAGTTCAATACTGGACTGTTAGAGATTTGGAAAGGCCCAGAGATTTAGGTTATCTGAACAGAGGGTGAGAAGGAGCACAACTTGGAATGCACTTGCAGTCAGCAGCACAACAGAGGAAGGAGGAGAGACACTAAGAAAAAAGAAAGAGTGGCAGGCATTTTAGATAAGATTGGCCCAGGAGCAGACCCAGAACAGAAGCAGTCTGAACTTAGCTGTTGTGAGAGCTACAAGGCTCGCTGGTGTTCACGAAGTGTTTGACATTTCTCAACTTGTAGGAGTGGTGCTATGGCAGGTAACTACTTTGTAAAGGTCACAGCCAAACTTGCTGCTTGGGGAAGCACAGCCCCCACATTTTCTTTTCTCTTGAAAAAAATCATAGTAAATATTGTGACTCTGCCCTGGCTAACATCCATCTTGTGGCACAGTTTGGTCCCAGCAGAAAACCACTGAAGCAGGCCCAGTGAAGACAATATGCAACTGGATTTTATTAGAAAAATGGAGGGGAATGGAGCTTGCTTTCCCTTTAAGCACAGCAGCTAAGGCAGCTAACTGAAGAGCATATGGAAACTGAGCAGAAGCACGTGATGGCTATGAGATCAGGGCCCCGGGAAGCCAGCAGCACAGCCAGTGCATTGCATCAAACTCACTGTGCCCTCTGCGCCCGGGGCAGTTAGTTGCTTTGCCCTCCAAGTAGGCTTTCTTGGAAAGAGGCTTTTCAAGAGGCTTTCTCAGAAAACCAAATGCATAACAGACCTCAGCAGTAGCTCAGCCGTGGAGAGTTCACCAAACAAATCCCTCTGAGTAAACTCGGCAAACAGCACTTCCCTTTCCATACAGCCTTGTGCTGGTGAGCAAGGAGGCTGAGGGTCACACAAGCAGCTCTGGCCCCAAACCATTCCAGCTGGCAGCCCAGTAAGCAGCACAAAAGGGAGGAGTAAATAACCGCCAGCCCTGCTCATCCTGAGGGATGCATAGCGCAGGAAGATACGGAAAGAGATACAGATTGGCATAGGTGGCAAATATTCACCTTTGTCCATGCACTTAACTTCGGAGGAGATAATTCTTCTATTTTTCATTCAGATGTCTTTAGTGTTTGCTCATTGCTTCATATATATATATATATATATATATATATATATATATATATACTTTCTTCAAACTATTATTTTTATTTTTATGCCCTTTTGCTACCCTTCTTCTAATCATCAGATTATTTTTTCTCCTTTTTAGTTTTTTGTTTTGTTTTATTTTTTGCTTTGTGTGTGTGTGTGTGTGGTACTGGACATTGAACCTGGGGGTGCTCTACCACTGAGCTACATCCATACCCCATTTTATTTTTGTTGTGAGTTGAGGTCTCTCAGGGTTGCCAAGGCTGACCATGAAACTCATGTTCTTCCTGGCTTAGCCTCCCGAGTAGCAGAAATGGTAGGCATGTAGTACCATTTCTGGCATTTTTTCCCTCTTTTCTTCTCTTTTTCTTTCCTTTTCTTTCTTTTATTTTCTTTTCTTTGCAATCACTTTCTACCTTTCTTCTTTCTCCTTTACACTGTTTTGAATATTCTAACTTGTCTTTCTTCTCACTTTCTTCTCTCTTAATTGTATTTTTCTCATGTTTTAGAACTTGTTACTCTAGATTATTTCTGCCCCTACCTTTCCTGCAATTGTTGTTAGGGTGGTAGACATTGTAGTTGGAAGATGGTGTTTACCTTATCACAGTATTAGTTCATTCCTTGTTGTTACTGTTATTCTTGATACGGAGTCTGTTAGGCCGCCATGCTGTTGCTAAGTACACTTCCGGTCCAGCTGAGAGACAGAGCACCTTACACTGTACACAGCCCAGCCCCACTAAAGCTTTGGCAAACATTTAAAGAATAGGGTAGGGAAGATAAATCCCCTAGCCAATGACCAGCCCCTAACGGGCTCAGCTGGCAGCGAGGGGCTGAAGACCTGATTCTGGATATCCATCCCTACAGCAATAGCAGAGAGAAACAACACAAAGACCACAGACAGCTGTTGTGGTTTAGATCTAAACTATGCCCCAGAAGTCTCATTTGGAAGGTTACTGGTTGATGGGAGCACTATCCTCATCAGTGGATTACTCCACTAAGGAGTTCACAGCTGAGTGCACTCTTAGGAGGCAGGGCCTCGTTAGGGGCAGGTCACTGGAGGAGGGCGGTGTTCCTGCCCAAGCTCTTTTCTGCCATAGAAACAGCCAACTAGGGACTGAGTCCTCAAAAAACCATGAGCCAAAATAAACCTCTCCTCCTTTAAACTGTACTGTGCCAGGTGTTTTATCCCAGTGATAGGAAAGTGACTAAGATAATGGTGAATGTATAAGCCTTCAGCAAAGGTCACTCCCACTCTCTCTCAAACATAACCTTATCGGTCTGGGGATTTAGCTCAGTGGTGCTGCTGCCTGCCTCACAAGCACAAAGTCCTGAGTTCCATCCCTGGTACCCAAAAATGACAAAACAACAACAACAATAAAAATACCTTGTTGTCCATACTAGAGAAGTAATCACAAAGGTCATACCTATATATTTCACTGTCTACAACACAATTGCCTGATCAAGTAGAAAAACCTACAGAGAAAGTGGAACACTCAGGCTCCAATACAGTATGCAGTGTATCAAAATGTACAAATCATTACCCAATAAGTAAGAAGGAAATGAGACAAAGAAACCCACATCACAACAATCTGATGTCCCCGAACACATTGACAAGGGAATAAAATAAAAAAGTAAAAACATAAGAATGACAGAGATATCCAACCCAAAAGATATACAAATATCAACATAGGAATACAAGAAATATGAAAAAAACCAAGGTAACGTGACTTCCAAAAGTTCATAATTCTCTACCAACTGACTCGAAAGATATCAAAGTGAATGAAATACCAGATGAAGAATTCAAAAGAATCATTTCTTAGAAGATCAATGAATTCCAAGAGAATACAAAAATCACTTGAATTAATTAAGAAGACAATAGAGGATATGAATAAGAAATTGAATAGAGACAGATTTTGAAAAAGAATCAAAGAGAAGTGTTGGAAATGAAAAGCTTAATAAGTTAAATATTAAAATTCAGTACAAAACCTCACCAACAGAGTAGATCCAGTAGAAGATAATTTCAGGGCTTGAATACAAGGTTGATAAATTATCACATTCAGAGAGTAAAAAGGAAAAATTAAGAAATGATGAATATGCAAGACCTCTGGTCTAAGAACAAAAGACCCAACATGAAAATTTTGGAATAAATGAGGGTACCAAAAGACACACAAAAGGTATAGAAAATCTACTCAGTGAAATAATGGAAAAGAATTCCCAACTCTCAAAAATGATGACATTCAAGTACAGAAAACATTTAGAATTTCAAAGACTTGACCAGAAAAAGAACCTCCCCACCTCATATTATAGTTAAAATGCCAAGATTACAGAACAAAGAAATACTGAAAGCTGCAAGACAGAAATACCAAATCACCTATAAAGGCAAAACCATTAGAATAATAGCAGATTTCTCAGCAAAAGACTTTTAAGGCCAGGAGGCCATGAAGGGATGTATTTAAAGCTCTGAAAGAAAATAATTGCCAACCTAGATTATTATATTCAGAAAAGCTATCTTTCAAAATCAAAAGAGAAATAAGGGCCTTCCCAGACAAGCATAATTTAAAGGAATTTGTCACCACTAATCCTAAATTGACACTTAAAAGAATCCTACACGTGAAGATGAAGAATTGATATGCAAATGAGAACTAGGAAAGAATCAAACATTAGAAGAACAACAAAATGACAGGAATTAGCACATACCTTTCAGTACTAACCTCAAAGGTAAATGATCTGAATTTTGTAATTAAAAGACTCAGACTAGTTGGCTGGATTTAAAAACAAGACCCAAAATTTACTGACTGCAAGAAATACACCATACTGGCCAAGACACACATAGTATGCAAATGAAAGAACAAAAATTAATATTTCATGCAAATGACACCTGAAAATAAGCAAGAGTAGCTAGCTATACTTGTATCTAACAAAGCAAACTTAAAATAAAAAGCAGTCAAAAGAGACAGAAAAGAGAATAATTCACCAAAAAGATGTACCAAGAGTACAGTGTCAGTGTAGTTAATTTCACAAAGTAAACACTACTAAACATAAAGAGACAGAATTTCAGTAGGTGACTTCAATATTTACTTTCACAGATAGGCCCTCTACACAAAAAAATCAACACCAGAGTTAAATTATAATATACATCAAAAGGACAAACAGATATCTACAGAGTATACCCTCCCAATAACTACAGAATACACATTCTTCTCAGCAGTTCATGGAACTTACCACAAAAGAGACTATATTTTAGGCAATAAAGCAATTCTTAACAAACATGAAGAAATAATCTCATGCATCTTTTTTTTTTTTTTTTTGGTACCAGGGATTGAATTCGGGTCCTTATGCTTGCAAGGCAGGCCACCAAACCACTGAGCTAAATCCCTGGCCCCAATTTCATGCATCTTATCAGATCAAAATGGAGTGAAACTAGAAATCAATAGAAAGAAAAACCACAGAAACTATACAAACATATGGAGATTAAACAATAAACTTTTAATGATTGGTGAGTCACTGAAGAAATCAAGGGAAAAATTTAAAACCCTAGGTTCAAATAAAAATGGAAATAGCAAATCAGATTCTATGGGATACAGGGAAGTCAGTTCTAAGAGGGAAATTTATAGCTATGAAAATCTACATCAGAAAACCAGAGAGATCTCAAGTAAATAACCAAATGATACATTTAGTGTCTTAGAAAAAAAGAGCAAGCCAAACCCCAAATTAGTAGAAGGAAAGAAATAAGAGCTGAAATTAATGAGATGGAGATTAAAAGAATACAATCAATGAACTGAATTCAGTCTTTGAAAAGATTAACAAGATGGATCTATGAACCCTTCACCAAACTAAGCAAAGGAAATAAAGAGAAGACCCAAATTAATAAAATTAGAGGTTAAAGGAGACTATTATTACAGTAGATATCACTGAAATCCAGAGAATCATTAGGAATTATTTTGAAAACTTATATTCCAATAAATGGGAAAATCCAGAAGAAATGGATAAATTTCCAGACACATGTGGCTTCCCAAAATTGAACCAAGAGGATGTGAAAAACTTAAAGCCATCACTCAGGAGGCTGTGGCAGGTGAATTGCCTGGGCTACATAATAAGTTCAAGACAAGCCTGAACTACATAGCATGACCTTGCCTGAAAAAAAAAAAATCAAGAAGATCAATAACAATGACTTGACTATAAAAAATCACTCAATGAAGAAAAGCCCAGAACCAGACATATTCACTACTAAATTTTACCAAACTTTTAAAGATCCAACACTAAAACTCAAACTATTCCATGAAATTGAAAGGAATTTGTCCAAAACCATTCTATGAAGCCAATATTGCCTTGCTTCCAAAACCTGATGAGGACACAACAGGAGTTAGAGAAGGAGGAAAAGAAGGAAGAAGAGGAAGAGGAGAAAAAGGAGAGACAGGAAGAAGGAAAAAGAAGAGGAGGAGACCAACTTTCATTGTTAACCATACCTAAGAACTCTCAATAAAATACTTGAAAAATAAATTCAGCAATACATTAAAAAGGTCATGTACCATGATCAATTTTGTTTCATTCCAGGAATGCAATAATAATTCAGTGTAGCATCAAAAAGAAAAAAATTACATGTTCGTCTAACTGATGCAGAAAAAGCCTTTGACAAAATTCAACATCCCTTTATGATTAAAAACTCTGATGAAACAGATGAAGAAAGAACTTAGCTCAACATAATAAAGATTATACAAAACAAACTAAACATAATATTAAGTGAAAAAATCTGAAGGTATTTCCACTAAAATCAAGAATAAAATAATGACGTCTACTTTCACCACTCCTATTCAATTAGTAGTTGAATGCTAGAACAATTAAGCAAGAGAAAGAAATAAAAGGGATACAAATAGGGAAAGAAGAACCACATTAATATTATTTGTAGATAATATGAGTCTATACTTAGAAGAAGAAGACTTTTAGAGCCAGCAAATTCAGCAATGTGGCAGGATACAAAATCAACCTTAAAAAAGCAACAGCTTTTCTAAACCTGCTGAGAAGGAGACCAGGAAAACAGCTCCATTCAAACAGTCTAAAAAAACAACTAGGAATAGCCTAACCAAGGAGGTAAAAGACCTTTACAATGAAAATTACCTATTACTGAAGAAAGATATTGAAGACACAAGAATATAGAAACATCTCCATTGTTCATGAATTGCCAGGTGTAATATTTTTTAAATGGCCATATTACCAAAAGCAATCTGCAAATTCAATGCAATTCCCGTCAAAATACCTAAGAAACTCTGCACAGAACTAGACTAGAAAAAAAATTTTTTTAATTCATGTGGAGGCACAAAAGACCCAAACAGCCAAAGCATTCCTGAGCCAAAAGAGTAGTGCTAAAAGTATCACAATAGTTGATTTAAAAAAAAATATTCTACACAGTCATAGTAACAAGAACAGCATGATATTTGGAGAGAAAAAACACATATAGACCAATGGAAGAGAATAGAGGACACAAAAATAAACTTACAGAACCACAATCATTTGATGTTGACAATAAGACCAAAAACATATGTCGAAGAAGAGACAGCCTCTTTAACAAATGGTTCTGGGGAAACAATGTCTATATGTACAAGGACATCTTCTTAGGACCAACTTAGGGCTTGAATAATTCATGCTTTCATCAGTCAGTTTGGAGTTTACTTCTGGCTGATTTCAAGCACCAGTAATGTCTAATCCTCTTGTCTGACTGAGATCTGTGAGTTCCACAATCTCAGTCCGCCTTCCCCCAGATACCCATAATCTTTCTACCTTCAAGCCTAAAGTTCAACGGCCCAACATTAAGGCAACTGAAGAAAGGAGTGAAGGAAGCCGCGGGGCAGAGAGGCGGGCGCTGCCTGTGATTCTCATCTTCCCAGGGGCATCTAAACAAGGTTGGATCTGTCTTGTGAAGAATATTGGATGAGAGACATTAAGAAAGGTGTGAGGAATTGGATTTGCTTTCTCCTCGATCCTGTAAGTCTTACCTCCTGTTTTACTTCTTTCTTCTCTACTTTTTGGGGTATGGGGGACAATTTTCTACAAAATTGAAATTTCTAAGCCTAGAAATTCCTAAATTATGGCCCTTAAATCAATTTAGATTATAGGTTACAAGCAGAAAGAGTCTATTATCAAACCTCCATTTTCTTCCCTTTCTGATTGAGGCATGCCACTTTTCATCTAAACTTGCGTCTTGACAAAGCTGAAAAAATAATCAGCATGTGCCAATACCCCCAATTTTTCTACCAATAAATCCATAGCCTCAGTAGGCATGTGATCAGGAAACTAAGGTCCAACAAGATGCAATTTAACCAAAATATCACCAACTAAGGCATTTTGAGATATGGCTTTTGCTGTTATAAAACACTTAAGAACTGAATTTAGGGAGAAATGAAGAAGTTGACCAACATCAGAAGACAGGAAACTTCACAATTCATTTTGACATTTTCTCCTTTTATACAAGAGTACACTCAAGTTTGCTACTACCTACTATCTCACCTTTCCAGAAATTGTTTCAGGATCTACAAGAAAGGGAATTTCTTTTCCTTACAAATAAACATGTTTTTTAAAGTTTAAAAAAATTTAGTATATGATCACAATATATAGCGATTACATTTATCCTTGGGAGTTAGTGCACATATATAAAAATCTGAATTCTTTTTGTGCTCCTTTCTTCTTCCTCCTGTTCTCTCCCTCCCTCCATTTTTGGTCCCTTTATGATCTGCAAAAGATCTCTCCCTGCTTTTTATTATCTACCTTTCATTTTTCTCTTTAATTGACTTACACTTTGGGTTTCTCAGGTAAGAGAAACCACTAGGTTTAAGTTTGTCTGTCCGATTTATTTCACTTAACATTATGGTCTCAAGGTACATCCATTTTCCCACAAGTGACTGAAGTTCATCCCACTTTTATTGCAGAATAGTACCCCATTGTGTATAAATATTACATTTCCTTTATCCATTCAGCTGTTGATGAACATACAGGCCACTTCCAAGATTTATCTACTATGAATTATGCCACTTTAAATATGGGTATGCATATATCACTGAAATATAATGTCTTAAACTCATTCTGGAAGATATCTAAAAGGGGAATACTTAGGTTGAATAGAATTTCTATTTTTGGTTTTTTGGGGAATCTCCATACTCATTTCCATACTGGCTGTACTAATTTACATTCCCACCAACAATGTGGAAGGAAGGGTTCTTTTTTTCTCCCCAGCCTCACGAGCATGTGTTATTATTTGACTTCTTGATGATAGCTGTTTTTTCTGGAGTAAGATAAAATCTTAGGGTTATTTTAATTTGCATTTTTCTAATGGCCAGGGATGTGAAATATTTTTTCATGTATTTATTGGCCATTTGTATTTCTTCTGAGAAGTGTCTATTTGTTTCAGTTGCCCATTTTGTAACCAGGTGTTTTATTTTCTTTACATATTCTAGGTGTTAGTTCTTTGTCTAAAGAATAGTTGACACAATATTTTGCCCATTCTGTAGGCTTTCCTTTCACTCTGTTGGTTGATTTCTTTGCTCTGCAGAAGATTTTAAATTTGATATAATCCTGGTTGTTGATTATTGGTGTTATTTCTTGAGCATTTGGGGGTTCTGTTCAGAAATTCTTTGCCTCTACCTATGTCTTCAAGAGTTTTATTTTACCTTCCAGGGTTTCTTTTTTAACATCTAGGTCTTTGATCCATTTTTTATTTTATTTTAGTAATAGTGAGAGATGTGGGTCTAGATTCAAATTTCCGCATGTGAATATCCAGTTTTCCCAGTGCCATTTTTTAAAGAGCGTATTTTTCCTCCAGCATATGTTTTTGGACTATTTTTTGAACATCAGATAGGATAATGTGCTGGGGTTGTTTCTGCATGCTCTGTGCTGTTTCACTCATCCTCCAGTCTGTTTTTGTGCCACTGCTGTTTTATCACTGTAACTTTATAATCCCAGATGTGAAGTCTGGGATTGTTATGCCTCCTGCTTTGCTCACATTGTTTAGGATTGTTTTACAATTCTGGGTCATTTCTCATTCCATATGAATTTTAGGACTGTTTTCTCTAGACTTGTGCCTGTATATCACTTCTGGAAGTATGGCCTTTTTTCTTTCTTTCTTTCTTCTTTTTTTTTTTTTTTTTTTTTTTTTTTTTTTTTTTTTTTTTGTACCAGGGATCAAACTTGGGATCTTGCACTTGTGAGGCAGGTGGCAGAAACACTGAGCTAAATCCCCAGCCCGAGTATGGCCGCTTTGACTATATTGGTTCTGCCTATCCAGGAACAGGTGATATCCTTCCATCTTCTGATGTCCTCTTCTGTCCTTTTTTAAAATACTATAATTTTCTTTATAGAGTTTTTTCACTTCCTTTGTTAGGTTAGTTCTCAAATATTTAATTTTTCTTGGTGCTATGTTGAATTGCATTGTTTTCTTAATTTTGTTCTCATTATTGGTGTATAGGAGTTCATTAGTGACATATAGAAACACTATTGATTTTTGTGTTTTGATTTTGTTTCCTGGCATAAACATGTTTTTGAAAAGGAATTTGAAGATATATTTTGAAAATACGTTGAGTCAAATCCAATGATATAAAATACATCTGAAATTGGATTAAATATACTTATTCTATAGTAAAGATCATTTTAGTGTGTTTAGAATAGTAAGGAGGAGTATAACAATGAGACTTTCTCTGTTGAATGTGATTTTCAACTTTTAGAAAACATGACATGAAATTATATTCATTGTGGACACTTTAAGTTCAACTTTGTCTTAAGGACAAGACTTGTCTTCAATGTTCCATCAATATCCAATTGATTTGCTTCTATGACTGCTGGAGGAAATATTAGTAAGGCTGTACTGTTGATCCTTCTGACCTTTATACTTTTATTTAATGCCAAATTTCTAACCAGAGCACACATTGCACACTGAATCCCATGGTACTGGAAACTCTTCATTCTCTGTGTACTAACAAGAGGATCCCAGGACCCCCCCTTAAGATCCTGATAGTATAAATCTCATTATCATGAGTTTGACTTTTTTAAACATTATTTAAGCTATATTCCATTCCACAGTGAGTTGAATGTTAATCAATTCTCTTTATACAAGTTCAGTATATTTGAACAAAACAGAAACATGGTCCAAACACAATGTATAATGTCAACCAATTCATCTTTCACGTCTAATACATTCCTGGAACATGGAAGGTGTTCAGTAACTACTTACTGCATAGATGAATAAGTGAAGAGTTATTCCTACTTAGTTGCTCAAATAGCCTTGACTTTGAGTATTTTACCGGTCACATTCAGTTGTTTGCAGTTTACGAACAGTGTAGATAGAAACCAGACATGGAGTATCATATTTGTTTATATTTGAAATAGCTTATAGTTTCATCTGACTTTGAGTTTTTCTTTGCTTGTTAAGTAGTTTCTGTTAACATATACTTCTTCTCAGGTAGAGCTCTAGACAGAAAACAGAAAATTAAAGATTTCAGAATGAGTCTCTTTCTATATTTTTTTCCCACTTCAAATATGTGGTTATAAGCCAGGGATCTGCGAGACCTCGCTCTGACACACTGTAGTGATTCTCCAAAGAGGTCCTTAAACTACCTGCCCTTCCTTCTTCCTCCAGCATCAGAAATAACTGTCACCTTCTAACTCCTATAAGATTGCACTTCACATAGGTGTAGAGTCATTAAAATTGCAAGTTGCACACTCACGGACGTAGAATTGCTAAAAGTGCGTGGCTCTCTTTCTCACTGTGCCACACATAAGTCCCCGAGAGTGGGGGCCATTCACAGTCCCAGCCCCCGCACAGCACAACACACTTTTTATTTCAGTTCCATAAACAAACAGTTAAACTACATTTTGTTCTTCTTTTTTATAATGCAAAAGTGAAAAGGAAAAACTAGATAAAATTTCTTTCCTCAGAACTAGAAAAAGAAAAGATGGGGTAAATTCATTATTTACTTGTATAAAATGAGTGAAAAGGAGAAAATGGTCTACTTTCCTATAGACTCAGTCATGCTAGAGATGCGCCTAGCAACTGAAAATCCTTAACATTCTTCCCATCAAAACACATCAGCTACGTCCTTTTTCCTCGAATATGGGCCTATCTTATTGATATAAGGACTATCAATGAGATATTATGGGACTATCTTCTGGATATTATGGAAATATCCTGGTTACTTAGTTGTAACCAACAGGATGTAGCAGAAGCCATGTGACACAACTTCTGAGCTAACTTGGAGAAGATGCTGCTGCTTTCACCTAGTTGCTCTTCAGATGCTCATCTTAGGGAAACGTGCTCCCAGCCACCATGTGAGAGCTCTAATACCCCTAAGACTGCTTTCAGGGAGAAGCCATGTGTGTGGGCTCCTGATTGACAGCCTTACTGAGCTACCAGTGTGAACCACCAGCCCTGTGTGTGAACTGACGTGGCTGTCCAGCTCAGTCAGACTTTCAGCTCAAGCCGACTCCTGACTGCACCCTCATGACAGACAACAGGCATTGCCAAACTCCTTCTAAATCTGGCTCTCAAAATACAGTGATTATTCTAAGCCACTAAGTTTGGGGGAGATTTATTAGACACTAATAATAACGGGACCAGTTGCATCTGGGGGTTATTACTGTAGAAAATCCCTGAATTTTTCTCCCTTATTCCTGAATGAGGTAGTTGAGTGCTTTGTCGATTTTCAGACTAAGCATACACAAGGACATATAAGCACACAATTCCAGTGTCTCAACCCATAAATACAAACCACATCTAGAGCCCGCACATGTACAATCCATCAATATGTAAATTAAAGCCAGAAAAGGCCTCAGAATGGAAGCACTCTTTCTGCTTAATTAAAGCAAAGAAATGCAAAACCTAAGATAAGAGTTGTAAGAATAATTATTAAAGGCTTCTACAAAGCGTTTCCTAGTTACTGAACAAAGACTTGGTTACTAGAAAGGTTCTGAAAGGAAATGAGGGGGAAAACGTTCACCGTAACATCTTGTGATTGAAGCCAGTTCTGCCCCCACATAGGGGTGCAGGGCTGACTTCGTCCCATACAGCATCCCAATGACCAGTTTCTGACCATGAACCCAAACTTACAAGGATTCTCTCCAGCCAAGGCAACAGTAGGAAACCTTTCCATATGGCCAAATCTTTCCACAGTCAGTAGGATTTACAGGATTGATAAATTAGACCTTTCACTTGTATAAAAAGATTGTACATGTGACCACTTGTGCTTCCTGGCTTTGTTCTTCTTCCCATCAGAAACATGCCACATCCACGTGTGGCTGTCCTCCAGCAAGAAGGAGTGGCCTTGAACTGTGGCTTTCCTTGTAGATCCTGCCCTTTTCCATTCAACTTCAGCACTCTCACATTTAGGAAAAATTGGCCTAATATGAGGGGCAGTTAAAAGAGAGTCCAATCATCTGTCCTTACCACGGGGCTTGCCAGAATCAAGGCAGCCCAAGGCCAAGAGCATACAAGGCAGCGATTTGTTTCTTGAAAATAGATTCTCAGCAAACAGCTACCTGTGGCTCTCCCCAGGACTGAGAACTGTACCCAGATACGTGCCCCCCCCATCTAAGAAATCTAGTCAAAATACGTTGGAAATCCAGAGAGGCCATGCTCAGAAAAGCCACAGGAAGACATCCCAGGGTTACCACAGAGAAGGAATGAATGGTGGGGGATGAGATGAGTAGAGCTCTGAACCCCCTCCCACATACACACACCACCAAAGCTTTTCATTTTTGTCCTGGCTTCCAAGTTTGGCTTGAAATATTTCATCTGTAGAAAAAAATGCCAATCCTAAAAGTTGTTTGAAAACCCACTGCAGAGTAGAAAGAGAATGAGCTGTGGAATCTGCAGGTTGTGGACCTAAATCCCAGATCGGCCCCTTATTGACACTGAATATCCTTGAGCTCAATTCTTCTGTAAAATTCCATTTTACATTATCGGTTACACATTTTGGATCTTATTTACACTTTTAGTTTTTCATACCAGAGAAACTATTCGGTGTTTATACATGTGTGCCTTATTGCTAAAGGTGTAGTGGAAAGGAAACAACGGACAAGAAAAAATATGAGAAAAGGGAAAAATGGAAACAAAGTCTTTGTAAATAGAGGAGAGTGGAGGGGGCAAAGGGAGGGCAGGGACAAGGGGGAATGTGAGAACCAAGACCTGTCATGTAAAGGTACAAGATCCCAATGATGAATGTAACTGTACTGTATACCTAAAATGTACCAATAAACTCAATGAGAAAAAAAATGATCAAGATAGATCATGTACAAATTTTTTTCTTTTCTTTTTGTAGTGGGGATCAAACTCAGGACCTTGCACTTGCCAGGCAGGCAGCAAAACCACTGAGCTAAATCCCCAGCCCTCCCCAGCCTCTTTTAATATGAATGTTTACCAGTTCACCCTAATATTACAGTGCATAATGTATATGGACCCTACTGAGAAGAAAACTTCAACTCAGGGTGAAGACAGGCATTCACTCATAACTCTGAATACACTCTGTTTAACTAGTATTAACACTAGTCCCAAGTGGCCAGACTACTCACTTGGAAAAGGAACAAAAAGTGCTTAACTGATTTTGGCCTTGTTCTCTTTCACCCTCTCTTTTTGTTGTTTTGCTGGAAGAGTTATACCATATTAGTTACAAGAAAAGGAAAAATAAATGGACATATTTATGAGAAATGAGTGGCAGAAAACAACCATAAATTACTTAGCAAAACAGCAAGACCTTAACAGAAATATGAGTATTTGTGGAGGGAGCAGCCAAAATTTGAAATATTTAATGATGGTTCTGTTATGGGTTTGGGGGTACTAGAATCTTCTTCCAAATGAGGTTTATGGGTTCTTTCTGTTCTGAGCAAAGAATTGGTCAAGATAAGTGCAGGTTTTAGCAAAGTTTTACAAAAGGTAGGAAAAGAAACAGGCTCTGCAGAGCTTTGAGTCAAGTAAAGGTGGGAAAGTAAGTACACACTACAAGGGAGAGCAGAATGAAAGAATATGGTGAAAGAATATGGTAGCAGAAACTCAAAGTGGACCATCCTTTTTGTGTCTCTCTCACTGCTAAGACTGATGTCAAGTCTAGGATGTCCTGTCAAAAACTACTCAAGTTCTCATGAGAAGTCCATTACAGAACTTTGGGAACTGTTCTGTGCACGGATCTTAGGGTTTTGTAATTAACACCTCCTTCCTCAGGTGACTTTGCCACACCCTAATCTCAAGTCTCAGTTTTCTGTAACTATGAAACTTCTTTGAACTGCTTTATCTCCAAAAACTTCACCCATTTTGAAAAATAAAACAAATGCAGTGAAAATAACAATAGCTAATATTTGTTGAGCTTGTATTGAGAGGAATGTTGTAAGTACTTAAGTTTTATTATTTCATTTACTCCTCACCACACCTCAATGAAATCAGTACTATTATGATGCCAATTTACAGAGGAGGAAACAAAAGAGATTAAATAATTCACCACCAGACACAGAGCTAGTGAGTACCAGAGATATAGTTATGATACAGAGATGTGTTTAGCTGTGGGGATGCATCTAAGAGGTAGATTCCTGGTTCTGTGTATGGTGAGTAAAGAATTGCAAGGCACATCCAGTGGTAAAAGAAAAAGCAGCTACATTTATTGAAGTTCACAGAAAGGTGTGTTCAGGACAGGTCTGTGCCAATGAAAAAGGTAGCATGGATGGAAAAGTGGTTCCAGGACAACAGATTGGAAGAACAACCAAAAATCAGGCTTTCAGATTTTGAAAGATGTGCACCTCACCCCAGATACCTCTCTCACTGACTCTCTGGAAGAGATTGACAGAAATGATCGACAGGGTGCTGAGTCATCTCAGGGGTACCTTAGTAAATATGACTCTCTCAAAGTTCACTCTTTTAATCACATGCATGGCATGCAGTCCCTATGTATGACATGCCTTTAATGAAGTTCTACTGGGAAAACATTACTAAAGTTCAGGCCATGTGGCATGTGCTCAGGTCCTGAGCCTTAGAGAGTCCATCTTTTATTTTCATTTCTGCTTCTCTTAAAACAGTGAAAGGAAGATAGGCCTTGGCATGTTGCCCAAATTCTGGTGGCCCCAGTTGGGTTGCCTGAGAATTAAGTCTACTGACTTCTGAAGCATGACAATATAGAGGAAATGATTGTTGTCCTTGAAAGGATCCAAAAAAATACAATTTGTGTTTATTTTTTAAAATGAAACACCATTTAATATTCAACTGGTGTGAAAGTTTAACCACCAATAAAAGTCATTGGAATTTTTTCTTTATTATTAGAAACAAAAGCCTGCCCAATTTACAGAATAAATCTGATTAGAAAGTATATTCAGGCAAGAAGCGCTATCAAAGAAATTTGCTCCTGCATAGGGGGCATATAATGGATTATGAACAACAGCAAAATAGCTTCTGTATTGCTGCACTGAAAAGGGCTCTCCCTGGGTTCCTTTCTCAGTTTTAAGCTCTGAAGATATTTAACAAGATTAGGATTGGAGTAAACCCCTGATCTCAAGTAAAAATGCAAAATACCCAAGGAGTGTGGCAATAACTAAATTCCTAATAAGTCATTTACTGCTCCAATGAAGGATCTGAAAATGAATTAGTAAAATAAAGTTTTAGAAACACTTGCATGAAAATATATCAACAGTGAAGAATCCCATTTAAAAGATTAAGACAAAAAAATTCTTAATGCAATTTTATCGAAAATGTTGATCTTCCAAAGAAATTCAGATATTGTGGTGTGAAAATCTATCAAAATCATTTTAAATTCTATTACAATGATTTTATGGTTAAGTTTGCAAGGTATGGGTTTGGAATGGTAGGATTGAACTCGGGACCTTGCATTTATGAAGCAGGTAGTGGCACCACCGAGCTAAATCCCCAGCCCAGAGGCCCAGAATGAACTCAGGACCTTGTGCTTGCAAGGAAGGTTGCAGAACCACTGAGCTAAATCCTGGCACCTTGTAACAACACTTCGTAAAATGTCAAACAACAAAATTTGCAACTGTGAATCAGGTGGGGTTGTGCACACTTGTAGTCCCAGATGGTTGGGAGACAAGAATATGGAATATTCAAGGCCAGCCTGGGCAATACACTGAGATTCTGTCTTAATATAGAAAAAAAATGGGGATGTAGCTCAACAGTAGAGTACTTGCTTGGTATACATGAAGCCTTTGGTTCTATCCCTAGTACTGCCAAAGGAAAAAGAAAGGGGTGGGGGGGAGAAGAGAAGGAAAGAAAGAGAGAGAAGGAAAGAAACTGTCACCATCCAAAAGTTCAACTAGTAAGCAGCTTTTACTTACCTGCATTAAGTCTTTCTAAATAATCATTAATTGTTGAAATTTACTTTATCAGAAATAGCCCTTCCTGTAATGTTGGAGGAAGATATGGAAGACCAGCTTTGGAAATAATGTAGACAGAATCTTTCATGGTCAGCTGAAACCCCTTTCTCTGCCTAATTAATGTCTCATTAGAATAAAAACAAACTTATGACTAAAAAAAAACTTGGAAAGAATTCTCTGACTCAACTAAAATCAAGATTCAAAGGCTGTCTATGAAGCCAATTCTATGTATTATGTATCATTGCCAGTCATTAATATCATTCAAAATTTATTGAATTATGGGGCATAATCTTAGGGATCAGGGATATAAAGATGAATATGTTGTACCTACAAACAGGACCTTACAGTGAAATTGAGGAGACGAGGTATATCCAGACCCAAATCATGATTCAAACTAACATTTGACAGATGACGTATACATGGCACAGAAAAAAATGTTAGCGGTTTATCTCAGAGAAATACTAGAGGTTGGGGACACAGATAGGTCCCTAAGAAGATTTGAGTATTCTGGAAAAGATAAAATGTTTTCAAAGTTTACATGCTCTGTCTTCGACTATTTAACATAGTGTTAATAACTTGATATTTTATTGAGCTGCATACTAATGATGTCTGTACTTTCATTCTTATATGTTAAACTTCAAAAAAAACTTTCATTAAAAGTTTTAAGGCATACGTACATATAGAATTTAGTAACACAGAAAAATTTAAGTTAGAAAGCAAGCTCTTCCCAAATAATTCCGTCTTTAATTCTGCCTTTCTTTCTCT
Source organism: Fukomys damarensis (assembly GCF_012274545.1). Classification (NCBI taxonomy): domain Eukaryota; kingdom Metazoa; phylum Chordata; class Mammalia; order Rodentia; family Bathyergidae; genus Fukomys; species Fukomys damarensis. The sequence continues at coordinate 40,668,489 of NW_022900932.1, forward strand.
GTTAAGATAGATAGCCTTTATACCATGTATATGATACATTTATATGTAAATTTTACATATATTGGATCAGAACTAGTTATTTTGAGCTAACATGATACTTCTTTGGGGTTTTTTTGGGGGGGTAGTTTTTTGAGACAGGGTCTCACTATGTAGTTGAGACTGCCCTGGACCTCACTATGTAGCCCAGGCTGGTCTTGAACTCACAGTGATCCTCCTCCCTCAGCCTCCTGAGTGCTGGGATTACAGGCGTGAGCCACCATGCCTGGCGATGGTTCTTTTTGTAGCATAGAATGAACATGGTGATATGGCTAAGGCTCATAACCAACCCACATTCATGGTATCTTCTCCAAAAGAGTTCCATTGCAGACCTGAACACAACATAAGGTTGAGAAATAAAGACAAAGAGGAAGTGAACCTCTGGAATTTAGGAGAATGTGGTTTTCCTAGCAGAGTACTGATCCAGGAAAAATGACTAGGTTGGAGTTCCGTTTGGGATACGATATATTCTGGGGGCACAAATGCTCAGCTATCCGAGCTTGTCAACACAGCTGGCTTACACCACTCCTCTCCTTCTCCACAGCTGGCAACACATCTGTTCTCAGGCAAGTGTGCGATCAGCAGTTCTTCTACCTTCATCATACGATCAGCTGACACCTGAGAGGTGCTCTGGAATTCTTCCCACAGGCCTACAACACAGAAGGGAAGGATTCACTGTCCTTTGCAATGTCAGAACTTGTTTCTTTATGGGCAATATTTCAAGATTTAGCAAAAATGAATACCCTAAAACAATAAAAAACAAGCTCCCTGTGAAATTTGAAGTATAGTTAAATAACAAATAAAATTTTAGTAAAAGCATTTATCAAATATTTTGGACATACTTAAAAATATTAATTTCCTTTACCTAAAATTCACTTTTAACTGGAAAGCCTGTGTTTTACTTGAAAATCCTATGTGTATAATACTTTGATCTACAGATACTTTTCCAGAAATCAGAGTGATCGTACTGCCTACCCCCAAGTTCTATAGAAAGTGGAATAATGTTTATAAGTTGACCAACATTAACTTTATATTCTTATTCATTTATTTTATGTATTTCATTTTATTTAAAAATATAAATATGACAATAGGTTTTTTAAAAAAATGTAACCCTATAAATGATAAATCAGAGCCCATGCCCATATAAGAGGATACGGTCAAATTTTCACTACTTTCATTGTTGTGAGAAGTCAATATTAAAATTGGTCTAGGCTTTATGAATCTTTAAAGACTGAAGCCGAAGAAAACTCAAAATAGTTTTTTAGTGTTACTTCCATAATTCAGAGCATATAGGATTCTCTACACTACCCACCCCACCCCCCAAAAAACACCCAAAACACTAAAGTAAACTTATAATGAAAACATTACACACTACTCAAGGAATCAATGTAACTTGAAGAAAAATTGAAGGCTGCAACAATCAGGAGAAGCAAGATTTTCACAGTCTAGGGAGGATGAACCAAACAATCAAACTAAAATAGAAGTATATTGCTATGGTTTCTATCTAGATCTTCCTTCAAAGCGTCATGTGCTCATAGAGGAACTTTTCCAGGCAGCTAGATCAAGGAAGTGTGAATATGGTTTATGGGTGCTTGATAACTAAATTGGCTTAGCATAGTTCTGGGTGTGGATACTGGAGGCCACACCCCGGCTGTAGGGGCATCAACCTATGGGCTTGTAGCCTGGATAGAATATAAAGGGAAAGGTGGAAGACAGGCTCTCCCCTGCCTCCTGCCTGCCATGCCATGAATTGTATCTCCTCTGTGATGCCCCTCTGCCATGCACCCTGCCTTCGTGCCAGCCAACTATGGACTGCAGCATCTATACATCGTGAGCTGAAATAAACCTTTACTCCTTTAACTTGTGGTGTCAGATATTTTGTCCCAACAATGAGGAAGCAACTAACACAGATTGTGGTGCCAGTGAGGTGGGGTTATTGCTGTGATGCTACCTGACCATGTGCTTCAGAAGTCTTTGGAACTGCCTTGGGAGAAGCAATTGGGAAGGCTTGGAGGAGCAGCCTGAAGAAGCAGACCTGTAGTGTTGGAAGCTAAACTTGATGGGAAATTCTGGTCAGAACTCAGAAGACCAGAATGCTGATAAACGCAGCTGGTAATGACCAGGCTCAAGAGGTTTCATTTAGGAACAAGGACTGCATTGGCTGTTGGACTCCAGACTGTGTGCTATGCTTTAGCAGAAAATTTGTCTGCATTCTGCTTGTGCCTAGGGCCTAGAGGCTGAGATTAAAGGCACTGAACTAATTAATCTGGCATGAAATTTCAAAGCAGTCTAATGTTGAGGCGGTGGCGTGGCTACTGTTGGATTTTAACCAGATTTACCTTGAGAATCAAGAGAAAATGACCCAGCAGGATGACTTAAAATGTTTTGAGTTTAGTCAGAAAGAAAGCTCCAGTAATGTTGCTGCCTGTAAAGATGGACCAGAGGAGAGACTGGCTGCTGAAAAGACTAGCAATAAAAAGCCAGGTGTTTTAGAAGAGGTCAACAGAAAAGATGGTATGAGGGCTTCACAAGAATTACTAGTATTCTACCCTTTGCAGCCTGAAAATTGCAAAGACGAAAGATTTTGCTTTGAGAAGGGAGCCCCAGAGCACCATGTCCCAGGATGGCAGCAGCCTAGGGAATTTGTTCCTAAGGATCTGGTTCATAATGTTCAGCAATCCAGGCGCTTGGAGCCTAAAGCCAAGAGAACAGGAAGCCTGACTACTGTTCCAGCTGGCCACAGGTGTTGGCATCATTCAGAGGATGCTAGTTTTAGGTGCATGCAGAATGCAAGACTTGGGGGTCATGAGGACTTCCACCCAGATGTCAGAAGAATGTCTTGGAGGCCAGGCAGTATGAGGCCAGGCAATGCGGAGAGGACAGTGTGTGAAGCTGTAAGTGTGAAGCCAAAGTTGCAGTGGAGACCCCTGAAGGTCAGAGAAGCCAAAAACATGCATCATCTGAAGAAAACTGCAAGGACTGAGCAAAGTCAGCCCAAGAGAAGAGCCCAGAGAGCTACAATCACCAGCAGTGCCATTGGGATGGGGCCATCCAAGATGTGAAGTTCACATCTTGTCCCAGATAGCACCAGATGCTGGACATGGAACTACAGGTGTCCCTATTTGCCCTGCTGGATTTTGGTCTTGGCTCAGTCTCATTCCTTTCCGTCCTCCTATGGGAACCATTTGGAATGGAAATATTTATCTTGTGCCATTGTATGTTGGAGATGTCTAACTTTCTTTCCATTTGTACAGAGTTTTGCAGCTAAGAGTTTGCCTTAAATCTCAGAAGAGATTTTGGACTTGGACTTTTAAGAAATGCTGAAATTGTTAGGCCTTTGGCAGCTCTTAGAGATGGACTAAATGCCTTTTGCATAAATGGATGCACGTAAGTCTTTTGAGGGCCAGCAGCAGAATGTTATGGTTTGCATCCAGATGTTCCTCCAAAGCCTCATGTGGTCAGAGTGGAGATTCCTGGAGGTAGCTCGGTCTAGGGTGTGTGTGAATATGGATCACAACTAAATTGGCTTGGCGTAATTCTGGGTGAGGATACTGGAAGACCCACCGTTGGCATAGGGGACACCCGTCTATAGGCTTGTAGCCTGGATGGAATATGAATAGAAAGATGGAAAACAAGCTCTTCCCTGCCTTCTACCTGCCATGCTGTGAACTGCTCCTCCTCTGTGTTGCCCCTCTGCTGTGCACCCTGCCTTCAAGCCATAGGACTATGGACTGAAACCTCTACACAATGTGAGCTGAAATAAACTTGTCCTCCTTTAACTTTTGCATGTCATGTATTTTGTCCCAGCAATGAGGAAGTAACTAAGATATCCCTTTAAAATAATTAAAGACATCGTGATGTATAAGAAGAATAGGAGAGAGGTAGGGAGGGTGGAGAGAGAGAGAGCAAGTAGCACTTTAAGAAATGAGATCCTGTTTACATATCAGATTAGACACTGAATAGAGTGCACTGATCAATGAGTGAAACAGAACTAGATTAAGAATTCTTATATAAGCATTGCTTGAGAATTTTTAAAAAATCAAAAGTTTAAATTGTCTTTTTGTTGGTACAGATGAAAATTGGTAACCAAAGCAGATAGCTCTAAACAAATTACTAGCAGAATAGCACAGAGAGTCAAAGAGGTGGAACTCATGAAATAGAAGTAGAAATATGAAAAACGAGGAAGATAGTTAATCTGATGTGTATCTAACATGTCAAAGACAAGGTGCACCCAAAAAATAAGGTGAATTCATTCAGGCTACTGTGATAGATGAATTTTCATTTACAGGGGATATTTCATTGCAGTGGATGTTGCTCATGAGTGGGGGAAACAGAAGGGGACCTAATGTTTGGAGCATAAAAATGTAAGTCACCAAGAGTCTTACAGGAGTCACAAGGAAGGATTGAGATGGGTCTTAATGCAGGACATAAAAGGGCAGGGTGGTCCTTCGAAATGTGCTGCCTACAGAACACAGAAGAATGGAAGGATTTCTAAATTGTTTCTATTTCCCAGAAGTACAAATCTCAGATAAAGTTCAATATCACTAGTTGGGAGATCCAGAAGAACAAACTAGAAAGTAGCGAGGGAATTTGGAAAAGATAGTCTGAGGTTTTTTTAGAAGTAAATTGAGACATAAGTCCTTAGAATGATGAAGTACAGTGGTCTCAAGTAGGAGCAATCAAAACAAAAGCCATATCTAAACACCTGGTAGCACAACCGTAAACACAAAGAAATACAGCTTTGTTTTGCTTTTTTCAATATCCTGAATTTCAAGTCTTCTGGGTTTATAGAGTGAAGATTACACTTTAAGTGGCTTCTTCTGAAATTGAGATTATGTAAAATCAGAATCAGTTATTAAAATGAGACTTGGAACACATAGACTGAACTGCTCTTTCTCAGTCATGTAATTTCTCATCTGTTTCCCCTTTAAGTCTCAGCTTGTCACCATCTTGATTTCTCCATTTCTCTTTTTTGTGTTTTCCCTCAGGTTTGAGTTGTCTGCCTTCCCTCTTCTAGGTTGCCCCTGAGAAACACTATAATTCCCCTAAATTATTTTGTATAAAATAATCCAGCCATTTCTCTTTCTCTCTGTTCATCTCTCTTTTTCTTTCTCCTGTTGGAGCAAGCTCACTCCCAAAGTCGTTCAGTATATCGAACAAAATATCTCACCTGATTGGAATTATGTCACTACTCAGGTGTATAAAACTTGCTGCTGTGAATTCTGGGCAAGGGCAAAGCATGGGGCATCACAATCATCACAATCCCAGACTTGAAGTTATGCCACAAAGCTACAGTGACAGAAATAGCATGCTATTGGGGGAAAAAATAGACTTGTAGATCACTTGAAAAGAATAGAGGATACAGAAACAACTCCAGGCTTATCCAGTTACCTTATCTTTGACAAAAGTGCCAAACCCTTTCACTAAAAGAAAGACAGTCTCTAATAAAAGACGCTGGAAAAACTGGCAATCCATATGCTGAAGACTGGATTTAGACCCATATATCTTGCCAGGTACTAAACTGCAATCAAAATGGATCAAAGATCTAAATATTAAAACAGAATCAATCTTCTGGAAGATAAAATAGGTAAAATTGTTGAAGACATAGGTATAGACAAAGCTTCCTGAACAGAACCTCAGTTGCACAAGAAATAATACCATGAATCAACAAGTGGGATCTCATCAAATTAAAAACTTCTGCACAGCAAAGAAAATTACCAACAGAGCAAAGAGACAACCTGCAGAATGGGAAAAAGAATTTGCCAGCTACTTCTTGGACAAAGGACTGTATCTTAAATATATAAAGAAGTCAACACCAGGAATGGTGGCACATGCCTATAATCCCAGCACTCAGAAGGCTGGGGCAGGAGGATCATGAGTTCAAGGCCAGTTTAAATTACATAATGAGCTCAAGGCTAGCTTGAACTAATAGAAAGACCTTGTCTCAAAAAGCTGAAAAAAGTTTTAAATTACATTAAAAAAAAAGAGCCTCCCAATTTAAAGATCCAACCAAAAATGGGCATCTGAAATGAATAGACACTTCTCAGAAGAATTACAAACAGCACTAAATACATGAAAAAAATGTTCAACATTGCAGGCTATTCCAGAAATGCAAGTTAAAACACTGAGATTCCACCTTACTCTGGAAAGAATGGCTATTACGAAGAAATCAACCAATAACAAATGCTGGAGAGCCTCCAGGGAGCCAGGAGAAGGGATCCTTTTTAATCATTGGTGGGAGTGTAAACTGGTATAATCACTATGGAAATCAATATAGAGTTTCCTCACAAAACTAGAAGTAGAAACTCCATTTGACCCAGCTATTGCCCTTCTAGGTATCTTCCCAAAAGAGTTAAAGACATTATACCACAATTATGTTTGTACACCCACAGTCATAGCAGCACAATTTCCCACGATAAATCTTGGAAGCAGCCTATGTGTCCACGAATAAAGAAAGTGTGGTGTTTCTACTGGAGTACTCTCCATAAAGAAGGATAAAGTCCAGTCATTTTCAGGAAAATGGTGGCACCTTGAGACCACAGTGTTAAGAGAAGTAAATCAAACACTAAGCTTAAATATCGCATGGTTTTATCAAAATAAAAGACAGACAATAGGAAAAAAATGAGTCATTGTAATTCAGCATGCACAATGTATCTAAAAGGGTAGCGTGATTTAGTATAATTCTCTTGTGTGTTTTATATGTTTTTCACCTATTAATCTGTATTTATGATAATTGACTTGATAAGCACTTATAAATGAATTTGATGCAGGCAAAAAAAAAAGATTTAAAGGCTGTGGAGGAAAAGGGAAGAGAAAGAATTGAGTTGTGTTATGCACGGTACCAATTCCTCACAGTGAATGCAATCATTATGTACTTGGAAACGTGGACTGATTTTTTTTTTTAAGTTGCCGCTGTGTTTTTGTTCTTCAATAACAGTGAACTGCCCCCTAATTATCAAGTTGTGTATGCAATAGAAATCACTAGCTTTTGATTCATCTTTGACCCTCTAATTTGCTCTGCTGGGGGCTACGGTTTGAGTGTGTCCTTCAGAAAGCACGTACAGTACAGGAAATGTAATCGTCAAATGCAAAAGTGTTGGGAGGTGGGGCCTGTGAGAGGTGATTAAGCCACGAGGGCAGTGAGCGGATTAATGAAATCATCATCGTGGGAGTGGGATCATTAGAAAAGAAATCCTCTCCTCCTCTCTCCTCCCTGTCCGCCCCTCAGCCCTCTTTGCCCCCACTCCTTTCCTTCCCCTCCCATTTGCCCTTCTACTTTCTGGAAGATCTTGGACTTCCCAGCCTCCGGAACTCCGAGGAAATATATTTATGTTCACTTTAAGTTGCCCAGTCTTAAGTATTCCGTGAAAGCAGCACAAAACAGACTGGGTCAGTCTTGGAGCAGGGCATAGGAAGGGATTAAGTATTCTTATATACTCATTGCTTGAAAACTTAAAAGAAAAAAATCACAAAGTTAAATTATCTTTGTGTTAATACACGGGAAAATGAGTAACCAAAGCAGTCACATCAAAGCCATCTCATCAAAATGTCATCTGCAAATATCATATTTATATTCCATATTGCAGATGACGAAATTGATACTCCGAGCATTCAATTTATTCTCCAAGGTCACAAAATCGGTAAGTAGTTGATTTGGGCCTTCAACCCACATTTCTGATTCAAATTACAATTTTCTTTTAGTGACATCACAAAGCCTGTAGAGTTTCTTCTTCAATTTAATATGTTTCATTTTAGCCTAAAGAACAAAATTGAAGGCTGTTACAACTGCACACACTTTATATTTCTTCCTAAATGTCATGATTGCATGGAACTGGAATTCAATTCCTCTACAGTTAAATTCCCAGAAGGCAAACAGTGAAAGAATGTACGCATTTCTTCAAGCAGAGCTTTGGTTTTTTTCTTTATAAATCAGCATGCAAAATACCTGGCAGTGTTGTGTCTTTTGTACTTAGGGAAATCAAATTGACCTCCTCCATAGCAAGTGAAGTAGGCATTTTGATGGCCCACGTTATTTCCTGTATATGTAGTCCCTGCTATATTGTCAGCCAACAGCACTGCCTGATTCAGACTAAAAGCATTGTCCTAAAAGCTGCTGCTACTGGACTTACCATTCTACCAACCATCAGCTTTCTAATATGCTTGAGGACGAAGAGACAAAGGAACATTGTCTTTTAGACCTCAGTTCAGCTGGGGATCAGAAACTGTATGGAGTCTTGGCTTAAGTATTCAATCCCAGATTTATTATGCTATGCTCAAGGGATATGTTCAACAAGGGGCAAACCCTACCCTCATGTTGCTCACAGATTGAGCAGGGAAACCAATATCAAACAATAACTGTATTTATATGAGTAACTTTTTATTTTGTTTTCTCATTGAGTTTATTGGTACATTTTAGGTATATAGTACAGTTACATTCATCATTGAGATCTTGTACCTTTACATGACAGGTCTTGGTTCTCAATTTTTCCCCTTGTCCCTGCCCTCCCTTCACCCCCTCCTCCCCTCCCCGTTTACAAACATTTTATTTCCATTTTTTCATTTTCTCATATTTTTTCTTTTCCCTTATTTCCTTCCCCACACCCTTTCCACTTCCCCTACACCTTTAGCCCTTTTCTTTCTATTTCACATGCTCAATTATCTCATTAGGATCTTATGTACTATTATAGTTTTTCACACCAGAGAAACTATTTGGTATTTCATACGAGAAATTTTTTTAAAAAAGCAACTTAAATGTCACTTTCCCCAAAACAGCCTCTCTTTTCATCTCTAGCTGACCTTGCTGCAGGTCACACCATTTCTCTTCTTTTCAGTACGTAGACAATCAGCTCCACACCAAAGGCGTTAATGAGCAACATGTGCATTGACTAAGATTTTGTATACATAATCTTATAAAATTTCTTATACAAATCTCATGGGAAACTCATACAAACTCATAGTGAAGAGTCACACTTTAGAAAAACACTCAAACTTTTCCTAGGAAGTATGTAATCTGCAACAGATTCTTCTTTGCCATGGACCCTATTCTGGACCTTGCACTCATGTGCCTCCTTCTTGTTGCTTTTTTGTTTTTCCTCTGGTACTGTCATTTTCCTAGCCCCACCCCCAGCCTGGCTAGCAGTTCAGCTTTGCTCAGTGCCTTCCTCCAGGCTTGCTGGTTGGCAGCATCTCAGGCTTCAGCAAAGAGAGCCCCTCCAAAAGCTGAAACCCACCATGAGGGCTTAGCAATGGAGGGTGCATGATAATGCAAACTGGTTTCTACACTTAAATATATAGTAATTATAATTGTTATCATCAGCTAGAGGGAGAAACACAGGTGCCGGGAGACTGAGTAAGAGGCCAGTCTGTAAGATGCCAAGGACAGCAGCTGTGCTCCAGCCTGCCAGCCACGTCAGGTCCCAGCCTCCTGAGTCAGCCTGCTTCTAATTAGCAGCAGCCCAATTGCTGTCTTGATAGAGTTTCTTCCTGAGTTATTCCATTTACATGGATGAAAAACTCTCTTTCTCCACTAGGAAGAGGAATAAAACAAGTGACTCACATTTCACGCTTCTGTTTTTGCCAAGCATAGATGATAATGTCTCAGTTACTCAGATGTGGGCTTCAGCTGAATCTGCTTTTTGTAACTGACCGACCAGGCAATGAAGTTAAAATCCAGGTACCAGGGAACCAAGGGAACCCATGGAGTTGAGTCCTAGACTCCATGTGAAGCCCTGGCAAGGGGCCATTTCCTCTTTCTTTTCATCCTACTTCACCTTAGTCAGGGCCTGAGGTGGTCCTGTTGATTCAAAAGTCCCCTCCCAGCAAACCTCATTCTCCCTGGATGTGTCTTAGAGGAGATACAAATCCCAGCTTTGATAATATGTGATATCCTAGGACTCAACACCAAGCCTGAGGCTACAGAGGCCATTTGCAGAAGTCAGAGTTTAAGAACATAAGGCAAAGATTAAACTCAGGGACAAATCTGGGAACCAACTAACCTCCATGGCCAAAAGCAAGAACAGTCCTTAGATTTGAAACACTGAAACCATCCAGTGCCAGTTGGCTTGAGGGAGAGAGGGAGGCAAAGATTTCAACCTTAATTCAGATGCCTTTCTAATTGCTGAGAGTGGTTAATTAAGGTAGTAAAGTCTTCCTTTTTTCTCTTAAAATTATTTTATAAACATTTTCCCATGTCATTTCATATTGAAAGTATGGTAGTTCTACTAGAGTAGTTCTTCCCAAAAAAGATCTGTGGCACACACGCAAATTTGCCTTAGTATTGTCCCCTGTGTTCTTTGATATGTCCACAAAATACATAACATCACACAGTAAGTACATAATGCTATACTGAAGTGGCACATTTTCTTCACCATATCACTAGTAGGTAATTCACACATTCTCCCAACTCATATGTTGCAAGGCATGATCCTGTTGTTTTAAAAAGCACCTGGGGAAGGAGAAGCAGGAGGTGTAGGAGAAAGGAAAGAAGGGAATAGAATTAATATGAGAAAATGAAAAATAATGGACACAAAGTCTTTGTAGATATAAAGGAAGGGAGGGTAGAACAATGGGGGAAAAATAAGAATCAAGATTGAGTATGTAAAGGTACAAATTTTCAATGATGAATGCCATTATATTGTATACATTAAAGGTACTGATAAAATTAATTTGAGGAGAAAAAGCACCTTGCCACATAAAAAGGAACACTTTTCACCCTGTCCTTCAATACTTGAAAAACTAAAAATCAACCAATTAAAGTCTTCATTGGATGGACTATGGATTTATAATCAGCTAACATTTACTAAGTTTGGAATACGTGTTAAATCCTCAAAATATAAGAACCTTCATTGTTCCATAGAGATGGAAACTAAAACCTAAAAGTTAATAATTTGGCCAGAATCATTCCATAAACATTGATCAGTACCAGAACTCAAACCAAAGTGTGTCTAGGGTCTTCTTCCTGAGAATGAATGTCAAATATCTGTAAACATTTTTGCTGTTGCATGGGTTCACAGAGAAATTGAAACTTCTCCTGTGGTCCACAGTGTTTTCTAACAATTATTCCTAACACTTAGAGACTTCACCAGTATAATTTTGTCATAACCACTCTGTTTCTTGACCCTCAGTGCCTCCCTGGTCAAGTCACGATAGACTGTCATACCAAATAGTGGATTCTGATTTTAAATCTTTATCTCCATAGACTGAAACTATAAGTCAAGATAAATCTTTCCTCTTTTATGTTGATTTTCTCAGATATTTTGTCACAGCAAAAGAAAGTTGACTAACACAGTATTGCAATCCTCACAGAATTATTTAAAGTCAGAGTTATTATCTCTCCGAGTTATTATCTCTCAGAATTATTATTGGTGAGGATACTGATTTCCTCTAAACCACACTGTAAGGAAGTCAGGAGGCTGGACTTGAATATAAGTCAGTATCAGGCCCTGGCCAGACTCTTCCAAGGTGAAGCAGGAGCAGAAAGAAGTAAAAAGAGACCAAGATCTGGGCAGGAAGGGGAGATGACCTCTCCCTGAAGAAACATTCCAGTCACCATTCTCACCAGCTCTTTTGAAATTTGCAATGAGACAAGTACATGAACTTGAGCAGACTTTGTTCTCTAGGAAAGGACAGCTTGGCAAGGGCCTGGCTTACGTCAGAGCTGAGCTGGAGCTGTGTATCTCTAGCTGCAGGAACCTGCAGTTCCTACACTGCTGCATCCTCTCCCTCCTGCCTGAGGTCCCAGCTGTGTCCAGGGTGAATCACTTGTTACTCAGAGGAACCAAGCTGAGCTCCCTACATTCCGCCTTTCATATTGCAAGCCTGGCCTCTTTCATGCTCAGGGAATCACAACCAATAATATCACATTGTGAAGCCTTATGAAAAATACAATTTATATTCTTTATCATTGCTAATTATGTTCTCATCTCATCCCCTTTGAAGACTTTCATGTTTATTTCCCCTGAACCCTTCAGATTTTGATAACTCAGTTTTCTGAATGATCATGTCATCCTAAAATAGAATCTCCATCTTAATTATGCCCTCCAAAGTATCTTTCACAGCACTTAGGGAGGTTGAAGCAGGAAGATCACTAGTTTGAACCCAGCCTGGGTGACTTAGTGACTTACAAAGACCTTGTCTCAAAAATAAAACAATAAAAAAAGAGCTAGGGTTCTAGTTCATTCCAAATGCCCTAGATTCAATCCTTAGCACCACCAGTTTTTTTTTTAAGTACCTTTCAGTTGGGGATTAACCATGTGTGTGTGTGTGTGTGTGTGTGTGTGTGTGTGTGTGTGTGTGTGTGTTGTGTGTGCATGCGTGCGTGCTTGTATTTTTAATGTGGTGCTGGGGACTGAGCTCACGGCCTTGCACATGCTAAGCATGCATACTCTACTACTGAACTATAGGCCCAGACCCAGTTTATCCTCTTTTTTTAAAAGGATGGGAGCATGCAAATCCATTCCTAAGTGACCCTCAAAAAGCCATGAAAGGCTATAAGATTAACATTTAAAACTTTCAGATTTGTATATAGTATGAAAGCTTAGTTCTTATTTAAAGTGTGATACAAAAAAAATTTTAGCAAGGGGGAGTTGTTTTTTCCACCCTGGGGCTGCAGAAATAAACCTTTCATTAGCTGAGACTTTGTGTGTGCCTGCTGGCATTTCAAAGGTGCATATTCTTTGGTCAAATATGGCCTTGACACACAGCCAGCCTCACTGGAGAACTGGACTTGCAGCTTCCGTCTGTGACTTATGTCACCTTACCAAGTTCTTACCAGGACCTAAACACTGGGCTGGGGTGGGGGAAGTGCTTCTCTTGGGCCTGTGATACACAATTGCACAAGCTCACTCAGTCTTCTACTATTCACTATGTCATACCAGCTCCTTGTAGAAACAAATCCCAGACTGAAAATGACAGATCAAGAAAGAAAAAATATGTAGGGTCTTTAAAAATCAATAGAAAAACATAACAAAAGGAAACACACACACACACACACACACACACACACACACAAGAAATTAGGTGACATCCAGTGGCCTGCTTGTTTGGTTGGATCATTTCTGACTCCTGACTGGTTGGCATAGTTTAGTTCTTTGATTTTGGTAATCAGGTACTTACTGAAATTTTGGTTGCAAAGAAATTTTCATTCAATCATCTTTTCCCCTCCTCCAAATCCTCTTGTTTTTTAATCAAATATAGAAATTCATTACCTTTCTTTCATATGCATGCTCACATGTGCACACTCATACTTTCATAACTATGAAAAATAAAATCACTCTTACTCTGTATAATTCACTTTAGCATTTACATTTTATTTCATTCAAGTCTGATCTATTTAAAGAAGCTTTGTGCAACCCTTTAAATTAATATCAAAAACCCATTGGAGACATGACCTGCAGTTTGAGAATATTACATTTTTTGAACTGTGATCTAAATAATGATGATTTATAACATCCTGATCAAATTAAAAATGAATTCCCTTAACATTTTCTAGGATTATTTTATGTGAGATTTTAATATTGTTTCTCCAATTCTCTGATGGAATTTTTATGCACCCTTACTTTCCTTTTTCTCTTTCAATTCTGATTGTCAGATATGAGAACTGTATAATTTATTAGTTTCCTTTCTACATCTTCAGATAAATAGTGTCTTTGGGAGCTCCGACTAACGTGTTATATCCGGGAGACTCGGATTAGGGGACACAGTAACCACTTGGCTGTAACCAGGGTACTCAAAGTAAAAAGGGAGTCCATACTGGAGACCACATGCCAAGGAAGTACCACCATTCAGGCAGATCTGCCACCTGGAGTCAGCACCAGGGAAAGAGAAGAAGGAGCCAAATATAAAGGTAAGACAGAGGCTGTGAAAGTCATGAGCAGAGGGAAAGAAAGCAGACCAAGTCAGTTCCCTAACAGAGAGTAAAAAGCTCTGAGGGCTCCTTTCCTGTTCTAGTGGCCTTGGTTAGGAGTTCTAAGCAGACACTGGAAGAGGGATCTCCAAAGCTGTCCATTCCCCACAGTGCACACCAAAGCGAATGTTCAGATCCAATTCCTTAGGCTCTTATCGTTTAAGAGTAGTGTATTAAACCAAAGCTGTACACTTCCTCTCATCCATATTATACGGTGGTAGATGCAGGGCATTAAATCATGTTATCCATAAATATGTTAGTATACATATAAAAATAACTTTTAAAAACAAAACTAAAATTCATTGTCACCTAAAAAATGGTAACAATTGTTCATTAATATCATTCAATATCTAGCTTGTATTCATGTTTCCCTAATTATCCCACAAATTCTCCTAAAAAATGGTAACAATTGTTCATTAATATCATTCAATATCTAGCTTGTATTCATGTTTCCCCTTATATTCACGTTTCCCTAATTATCCCACAAATTGTTTCTTTGTATATTTTGTTTATTCTACTCAGGGTCTAAATAACTAAGGCAATGTATTTGAAGGCCATTTGAGTTTGAGGCTAGTCTATCATCTCAGTCAAGACAGATACAGGATCTTTTTTTTTTTTTTAAACTCCGAAAACTTTCCTTATGTCTCTTTGAAATCATACACTCTATGCATAGCCCAGGACAACCATAGATCTGTTTTCTGTCACTAGTGATTAATTGTATTTGTTCTGAAATTCAACAAATAGAATCATAAAATTCACATATACTCTTGTATTTTTGGCTCTTTAGTTCAGCATAAATTACTGAGATTCATCTATGCTGTTGTCTTCCTTATTCCTTTTTTATGGCTGAAATGCAGTGTGTGATACAACAGAATCTGTTCATCTATTCACCTTTAGTGAACATTTAGTTGTCTTCTAATTCTTGAGAATTTTGAATAAAGTTGCTAAAACAATATATACAGTCTATGGACGTATGCTTTCCGCTCTCTTGGATTCTCTAGAAAAGGAACTGCTGGCAAGAGTATGGACAACATTATAAAAAACTGCCAAAAGTTTTCCAAAAAAGTCCTTACCACTTTATTCCAAGTACAATATGAGAATTCCAGTTGCTCTAAGTCCTCACCAACATATACTGTTTTCAGTCTTTTAATTTTAATCGGTCCATGGATTTATCAGAGGATCTCCCTGTAATTTTAAATTGTGTTTCTGTAAGGATGAAAGATGCTGAGGTTATTTTATGTGCTTATTTGAATATCTTCTTTTGAGATGTGTTAAAATTTTTGGCTCTTTTTTAATGGGTTGAATGACTGCTTATCAGTTTGTTAGAGTCCATCTCCATACAATTCTCTGTCTAATATGTGTATTATGAATTATTTTTCTCCAAGTCTGGGGCTTGGATTTTTAAATTTTCCAAATGAATTATTTGAAAGTGAAGAATGATTTTGTTTTTATGAAACTCAATTTATTAAATATTTTTACAGTTTGTTCTTTTTATGCCCTAAGAAACCATCATCAACAGGAAAATGTTGTCCTCTGTTTTCTCTTAGAAGTTTTAGAGTTTTTACTTTTATGTTTACATAAAGGAGTACTTCGGGGTATGGTAAAAAGTGAGGGAAGAAACTCATATTTATCCACAAGACTGTTTCAATTCTTTCAGCACCATTTGCTGAGAAAAACTGTTTTTGTTCACCTTTGTTGGAAGCCAATTGACCATAAATGTGTGAATCTGCTTCTTTTTTGAATCTCTGTTTTATTCCACTGAGCAAATGTTTGTCTTTATATCAGTAACAGTTTTGTTTGATTGAATACCTCTAGATGGTAAAAATGAAATATTGATGCATGGAGCAATAGTGAATCTTAAAATAATTGTGTGAGAGAAGCCCAGCAAAAAAGAGCACCTCTTTATCTGAGTCCTTTTATACAAAATTATAGAAAAGGCAAAATAATCTATACTGATGAAAAGTAGATCAGTGAGTTTCTGAGATGGGAAATTGGAGTGAGGGTAGTCAGAGGGTTGTGAATGAAAGATTACCCAAAGGCAAGACAAAACTTCTGTGACTGGTAGATATGTTCTTGACTGTGGTAATAGCGTTTTTGTACATAAGTCATACCCACTCAGATTGTATTCTTTAAATCTCTTCAGTTATATTTGAATGCCAACTATATTTGAATGAAGCTATTTTAAAAAGAGACATTGCTAAAAATGAAGCTAAAGAAAGCTTTCACAGAAAATAAAAAGGATCAAAATGGTTTGTGGATTCCTCAACTTCAACACAGAAGATTAGAATACAACAAATACCTTCAAAAACCTAAATGAAAATAATTGTCAAACTTAAGCAATAAAGCAAAGAAGTATAATACAATGTTTAGATATATACAGTCTAGACAAAATTAATTACCTATGATTCATTATTTCCCAGGAGGTTTCTATAGTTTCTCTATCATCAAAACAATAAGGAAGAGGATCATTTTAAGATTTGATTTGTCCTGTCACACAGGAGGGGGTGATCAACACTGCAGGGATGGAGAAGGATTCTCTGGGTAGTGATGAAGAGAAACCACAGAATGGCAGCAGTGAGCAGATAGAGCTATGAATAGATGGAAGTTCTAGAGAGAGGTTTTTTTTCCTTTCTTTCTTTCTTTTTAAAATGAAAAGAAAAAGAGACTATGTGTGTTTTATGATGAGGAAATTGTACTTCATGCTGGAACAAGTAGGAAGTATTAACAATGGATCCATAGGAAGATTAAGTGGATGATACGAGTCTGATATGAGGATTAATGGAACAGACTAGAATATTCAAAGGTAACTCCAAACAGAGTCACCTCATCTTTGAAAAAGGAGCCAATTACTTTTAATGGAACAAAGATATCCTCTTTAATAAATGGTGCTGGAAAAACTGGCTTCCCACATGCCAAAGACTAATACTAGACCCATATCTCTCACCATGTACTAAACAAAATCAAAATGGATCAAAGATCTAACTATTAAAACAGAAACACTAAATCTGCTGGAAGAGAGAATGGGTGCAACTATTAAAGACATTGGTGTAGGCAAAGACTTTATGAACAAAACCCCACCAATCATATGGGAAATATCACAAATAATTAACAACTAGGATCTCACCTTATTGAAAAACTTTTGCAGAGCAAAAGAAATCACAGAGTGAAAAGACAAAACACAGAGTTGGAAAAAATTTTGCCAGCTCTTCTCCAGACAAAAGAATAATGTCTAAAATATATACAGAACTGACCCTCCAGCACCCTGGACCTTCATCAAAGCAGACTGGTTGACAACTGCCCAGCCACGCAGGCTGCAGCATGCCCTGCCCCTACCCCATGCTCTGGGCCTCCTGGTTGTACTGGTAACAGGATCCACACTGCAGAGGAACAGGTGGTTATAAAGGCATTGTACTGAGCTCCAGAAGAAAGAACAGAAGTAAACAACTACAATAAAGGCACACCAGACCTCCGTAGTTGGTAAGATAAAGGGATCACCACCTTCCATCAGAACTTGGACTCTCTTTAGCAGAAGGGCAGCTGGAACCTGCAGTAGAAACTTGCAGGGTTTAACCCTGCAGGAGGTCAGGGAGCTCAGCTTGGGCTTGCAGCCAGAATTCAGCCTGTATCTCAGAGGTCTGTCATTACCTGGCTGAGACTAATGGACCTATTTCTGCACATTGCTGCCCACATTGTCTATTGTGACAGCAGAGATATACCTGAAAGGTGGCCCTTCAAATTTTTTTCTTTCTTTTCCTCTTATTTTTAATTTTAATTTTTGAATTTTTCTTTTTCCCCCACTCTTCAAATTCTTCCTTTTTTTATTCTTCTTTTTCCCATCCAATCTCTTGCTCCCCCCCCATTATTCTTCATCTCCCTTTTTGTCCCTTTTCCTGCTCTAATTTGGATTTCTTCTTTCTGGTTGTTTTCTTCTCAATTCTCAGTTTCAAAGGAAAGTGAGTACAATATATAGCTTCTCTGTTACTTCTAGGTTGTTCTATTCTTGTCTTTGTCCTTGCACTCTGTATTTCCCTCCTGTCTTCAACAGTTTCCTAGAGTTTGCATGATCATCCTGTGTCTGCTGGCTTCACCTGAAACCTTCTCCTATCCTTCTACATATCTATTTCTCTCCTCCAAACTCCTTCTGAGTACCCATCCTGAAGGGTAAAGTTGCTATATTGAAGAGTTTATTCACTATAAACATATTTGTGGATGGTCCTTGATTTTGATTTGTCACATGGTTTAAAGGTGATAGATTAATAACAACCACAAATTGTCAAATTCTAAGCTGTGCTTGAAGCTATTGTGTTGCTGATTTATCAACTGGACTAAAGGGTTGCGATTGATTTAAGGAATTGTCCTTCTTGATATTATGAAAATGAGAGTGTCTCTGAGTCATTAGAGTCTCAAAACCTAAAGAACAGCTATATCAGGAAGATTGAAAAACTAACCCAGGAATTAAACCAAGGACAGTACCAGCAACAAAAATAAAAATGAGAAAACACTTAAGCAAGGCACAAATGCAGACTTCCAGTTCACCAACAGCAAATTACAGGGAAATTAGGTGGAAAAATCTGACAATCAACCACCAGGACACCCTGAACTCATAGCACAGGAATAATAAAACAGATCAATTAGGAGCTAGAAAAATTCAAAACAGAAATAATTTCCCAGATTACTAAAGAGATGGTGAGCACAATGAAAGACATGATTAGAGACTCTAGAACAGACACAGACAATAAAATACATGAGTTCAGGACCATGATAGAAGCCACGAGTGCCGAGCATAGGAAAGAAATGGAATCCATGAAACAGATTCAAACAGATATCCAGTAGATTAATAACTCTTTAGAAAGCATTCACAGCAGAATGAATGAATATGAAGACAGAGTTTCATATATAGAAGATAGGATTGTGCTCAGTGACTATGAAAAGAGAGATCTCTTAAAAAGAGTAAGGGATCATGAGAAATTGATCCAACAACTCCAATATGATGCAAAGAAGAATAATATAAGACTGATAGGAGTCCATGAAGTAGCAGGAGAAAGTACAAATAACATAAAAAAAAACTTCACAGAATTAATGACAGAAAACATCCCCAACAGAGGGGAGGAATTTGACATATAGATAAGTGAGGCATATAGGACTCCAACTACCCATGATTAAGAAATAATAATAAGCAAGATCCTGGAAATCCAACAGAAGAACAAAATACCACAAGCAGTTAGAGAAAAGAAACAAATTACATGTAAAGGAAAGCTCATCAGAATCACAGCAGACTTTTCAACATAAACCCCTCAGGTCAAGGAGAGCGTGAAGTGAGGTATTTCAAGACCTAAAAGAAAATGACTTCCAATCTAGACTGATATATCCTGCAAAACTCTATATTAAAATGGATGGAAAAATAAGATACTTCCATGACAAAGAACACCTGAGTAACTTCATGAATACCAACTTATCACTACAAACAATTCTAAACAATATCCAAGAAAAATAAAATGAAAGTCACAACACCATGAGGCCCAACAGAGCAAATCAATTAGGCAAGGCAAGAAAGTAAAGCGAGAGGGGGAAAAATTAAAAAGAGCCAATAACAGGACAATAACATGACAATAAGTCAGCACATATCAGTTATAACCATCAATGTCAATGGCCTCAATTTACCAATCAAAAGAAACAGACCAACAGAATGGATTAAGAAGCACAATCCAACAATATGTTGTATACAAGAAACACACCTAGTTCAAAAAGAAACTCATAGAAAAAGTAAAAGGAGGGAAAACATTTCTCCATGTGACAGGAACCCAGACAAAAGGAGGAGTAGCTATCTTATTTGCAGACAAAGTAAATTTCAAACCAAAACTAATTAAGAGAGACAAAGAAGGTCACTACATCCTTGAAAATGGAATAATCCAAGAGGAAAAGATGACAATCATAAATATATATACATCAAATATTAATGCCCCAAATTATACAAAACAAATATTAAGGGACATGAAAAACCAAACAAGTACTAATACAATTGTAGTGGGGAACCTAAATACCCCACTGTCACAAATGCATCATCTAGACAAAAAAAAAACAGCAATACAATACTAGAACTGAACCAAGCTTTTGAACAAATGGACTTAATAGATGTCTACAGAGTGTTCTACCCCACAAAATCAGAATATACATTCTTTTTGGAATCACACAGGTCATTCTTCAAAAAAGACCAAATACTAGCGCATAGAACATGTTTAAATGAATGGAAAGGAATTGAAGTTTTCCCATGTATACTATCTGACCAAAGTGCAATTAACCTGGAGATCAATAGCATGAGAAACCATAAGAACTACACAAACACATGGAAATTGAACAACCCTCTACTGAATAATCAATGGGTAACAGAGGAAATTAAAGAAGAAATTAGTCAGTTTTTACAAATAAATGGTAATGCCAATAAAACATACAGGAATGTATGGGACACAATGAAAGCAACTCTGTGAGGGAAATTCATAGCAGTGAATGCCCACACTAGGAAAACAGAGTGAGCTCAAATAAACAAGCTGATGATAAATCTTAAGCTCCTGGAAAAAGAAGAGCAAGAAAAACCCAAAGCTCATACAAGGAAGGAAATTATAAAGATCAGAGTAGAAATTAATGTAATGGAGACTCAGAGAACAACACAAAAAAATCAAAGAATTGAAGAGTTGATGTTTCAAAAGAATAAATAGAATCAATAAGCCTAGATAAAACTAGACTCTTATCTTTCACTACACATTAAACTGAAATCCAAGTGGATGAAAGATCTAAATATTAAAAAAGAAACACTAAACTTACTGGAAGATAAGTTAGATAGAACTCTCAAAGACATTGGCATAGGAAAAGGCTTTATGAACAATTCCTCAGTAGCACAGGAACTAGCACAAAGAATCAAAAACTGGGATCTCATCTTATTGAAAAGCTTCTGCACTGAAAGAGAAACCACCAACAGAGCTAAGAGACAATATACAATGTGGAAAACAATTTTTACCAGCTGCTCCTCAGACAAAGGACTCTTATCAAGAATATATAAAGAACTCAAAAAAATCAGACTCCCCCAAATATAAACACCCAATTCAAAAATGGGCATCTGAAATGATCAGACATTTCTCAGACAAGGAAGTAAAAGCAGCAAATAAATATAGGAAAAAATGTTCAACATCACTGGTCATTCCAGAGATGCAGATGAAAACAACACTCAAAAAATAACAACTCAAAAAAAAACCAGCCCCTCCAATATAAAGATCCGATTAAAAAATGGGCATCTGAAATGAACAGAAATTTTTCAGGAGTGGAAGCAATAAATAAACATATGAAAAATGTTCAATACCACTGGTGTTTTGAGAGATGCAAATTAAAACAACACTGAGATTTCATCTCCCTGCAGAAATATGGCTATTATCAAGAAATGAACCAATAACAAACGCTGGCTGGGCTGTGGGAAAAAAGGAACCCTTTTCCAGTGTTGGTTGGAGTATAGACTAGTACAAGTACTGTGGAAATCAGTGTGAAGATTCCTCAAAAAATTTCCCTTCTTGTTATCTTTCCAAAATAAGTAAAAGCATCATATCACAGTGATATGTGCACACCCATGTTTATACTGACACAGTTTGTAATAGCTAAATCTTGGAAACAGCCCAAATGCCCATCAAGCAATGAATGGATAAATATGTGATTTTGTTTATACAATGGAGTACTACTCTGCCACAAAGAAGGATAGGATTGAGACATTTCTGGCTAAATGGCTGCATCTAGAGAACACACTCTTAAGTGAAATAAATAGGACACACATGTTTAAACATCACATTCTTTCTCTGGGGTGAGAAACCAAAAGTGTAAATAAATACCAAAACGTATAATAGATACTGGGAAATGGAAAAAAAAATTGTTCAAATGAGGAGAACAGAGAGGGGGAAGGGAGAAAGGAAGGAAGGGACAAGAAAAAAAGAGACTAGGGAGAAAAAATGAAAATAAAGCTTTTGTAAATAAGGAGAGGAAGAGGAGTTGAAGGGAGGGGAGAGAAATGGAAAAAATGAAGAAGCAAGAGATATCATGTAAAGGTACAAATTCCTTATGATGAATATTATCAGTATATATATATATAATGTAATAAAGAAATCTGGCAATTTTTAAAGTCAGAATTAAGATTAAAGTTGTTGCAGAAAGGAAAGGAAACCAATAATATATTATGCTAATAGATTATTAGTAAGTTATACTTCAGATATAATACTATGAAACCTGAATTCTGATTGTTTTTAAATTATGATACACTTATTCTGAAACAATGAGAAGATGCAAGGAGAAAAAAGAATTATATGTACTAAATCCCTTCATATCATAATAGAAAAAACATAGATATATGTAAAATAAAAATTTTAATAAATAGAATAAAATTTTATTTTTTTTCTCATTGAATTTATTGGTACATTTTAGGTATACAGTACAGTTACAGTCATCATTGGGATCTTGTACCTTTACATGACAGGTCTTGGTTCTCATTTTTTACCCTTACCCCTGCCCTCCCTTCATCCCCCATCCCTTCCCTATTTACAAAAACTTTATTTCCATTTTTTCATTTTCTCATATTTTTTCTTTTCCCTTATTTCCTTCCCCCTACCCTTCCCACTTCCCCTACACCTTTAGCCCTTTTCTTCCAATTTCACGTTGTCAATTACACCATTAGGATCTAATGTACCATTATAGTTTTTCACACCAGAGAAACTATTAGGTATTTATACATGTGAGACTTATGTATTTCACTTAGGAGTATATCCTGAATATGCATCCATTTTCCTATGAATGACTTTAATTTCTCATTCTTTATGGCTGAGTAGTATTCAATTTTATAGAAAAACCACATCTTCTTTACCCAGTCTCCAAATGATGGGCAAATGGGTTGTTTCCAAGTTTTAGCTTTTACAAACTGTGCCACTATAAAGATGGGTGTGCATATATCACTGTGATATGATTCCTTTAACTCTTTTGGAAAGCTACCCAGCAGAGGAATAGCTGGGTCAAATGGAACCTCTAATCCTAGTTCATTGAGGTATCTCCATATTGATTTCCATAGTGGTGGCACCAGTTTACACTCCTATTAATAATGAAGAAAGGTTCCTTTCTCCCCACAACCCCACCAACATTTATTATTGGTTGATTTCTTGATAGCAGCCATTCTTTGTGGGGTGAGGTGGAATCTCAGTGTTGTTTTCATCTGCATCTCTTGAATGACCACTGATGTTGAACTTTTTTTCATATATTTACTTGCTGCTTTTACTTCTTTTCTGAGAAAAGTCTGATCATTTCAGATGACCATTTTTGAATTGGTCTTTATATTTGTGGGGGGCTGACTTTTTTGAGTTCTTTATATATTCTAGATAAGAGTCCTTTGTCTGAGGAGCAGCTGGTAAATTTTTTTCCCATATTGTAGGTTGTCTTTTATTTCTGTTGATAGTTTCTTTTGAAGTGCAGAAGCTTTTTAATAAGATGAGATACCAGTTGTTGCTTTTTTTATGCTAGTTCCCATGCTACTGAGGATTTGTTCATAAAGACTTTTCCTATGTCAATATATTCAAGAGTTCTGCCTAACTTATCTTCCAAAAAATTTAGTGACTCTTTTTTAATAAGTAGGTCTTTAATCCACTTGGATTTTAATTTAGTGCATTGTGAAAAATAAGGGTCTAGTTTTAATCTTCGGCAGGTTGAAATCCAGTTTTTCCAACCCCATTTATTAAAGAGGCTCTCTTGCCTCCAGTGAGGATGGTTGGCTCCTTTGTCAAAGATGAGGTAGCTGAGTACATCTGGAGTTGTTTTTGTATCTTCCAATCTGTTTCACTGATCCTCAGGTCTTTTTCTTTGCCAGTACCATGCTGGTTTTATCACAGTAGCTTTGTAGTATAGTTTCAAATTGGGAAATGTTATACCCTCTGCCAGGTCTCTGTTGCCCAGGATGCTTTTGCTATTCTAGGTCTCTTGTGGTTCCAAATGAATTTTTGTACTATTTTTTCTAGTTCTGTGAAATATACTGCTGGAATTTCTATTGGCATTGCTAAAATTTTAAATTATGCAAAGAAATATCAGGAAAAAAACAAATACAGTGATTGCTTTGGGAAACATACTAGGTATAGGGAAGGGCAGAGCACAGTTTAGGGATCCTCTTTCCTATTCTGACTTTCAAAACTACTAGCAAATATTTTGTCAAAAATAAATATTAATTAAATACATTTCAAGTGATTTATAAGCCAAATTTATGGGAACTGTATATTGATAACCTGATGTCTCCAGGACTCATCTAGGTATGTATATTTCATTGAATGGTATTTTTCTGTTTAGATTATCAGGCTGAATGAAGATTAGAAGTAACACTGGTGTTGATGTCTCCTGGAGAACTTCCATCACATGTATTTCAGGAGTATAAAAATTGATAGATTCATTTCTGTTTTGCCAGGATTTGATCTTTTCTAAAAACCAGACTTTAGATCTGATAATTTTCTTTATTGTGTACCATTTCATTAACCTTTCTTTTTTGTCATTAAATTTATTGGTACATTTTAGGTATACAGTACAGTCACACTCATCATTAGGATCTTGTACCTTCACATGACAGTTCTTGGTTCTCATTTTTTCCCCATACCCCTGCCCTCACCTAACCACTCCACCCTTCCCTATTTACAATGACTTTGCTTACATTTTTTTCCTTTTCTCATATTTTTTCTTTTCTTTCCTTTCCCCTACCCTTCCCACTTCCCCTATACCTGTAGCCCTTTTCTTCCTATTTCACATTGTCAATTATACCATTACGATCTTATTTACACTTTTATTTTTTCACACCAGAGAAACCATTTGGTATTTGCACATGTGTGCCCTATTAATTTCACTTAAGAGTATGGCCTCTATATGCATCCATTTTCCTGTGAATGACTCTAGTTTCTCATTCTTTATGGCTGTGTAGTACTCCATTTTATTAAAAAAAACACATCTTTTTCCAGCCTCCAGTTGATGGGCAATTGGGCTGTTTCCAAGTTTAGGCTATTACAAACTGTGCTGCTACAAACATGGGTGAGCATATATCACTGTGGTGTGATTCTTTTAATTTTTTTTGGAAAGATATCCAGCAGAGGGAGAGCTGGGTCAAATGGAACCTCCAGTCCTAGTTCTTTGAGGTGTCTTCACATTGATTCACACAGTGGTTTCACCAGTCTGCCCTCCCACCAACAATGGTGAAGGGTTCCTTTCTCCCCACAACCCCTCCAGCGTTTGTTATCAGTTGATTTCTTGATAGTAGCCATTCTTTGTGGGGTGAGGTGGAATCTCAGTGTTGTTTTCATCTGCATCTCTGGAATGACCAGTGATGTTGAACATTTTTTCCTATATTTATTTGCTGCTTTTACTTCCTTGTCTGAGAAATGTCTGATCATTTCAGATGCCCATTTTTGAATTGGGTGTTTATATTTGGGGGAGTCTGATTTTTTTGAGTTCTTTATATATTCTTGATAAGAGTCCTTTGTCTGAGGAGCAGCTGGTAAAAATTGTTTTCCACATTGTATATTGTCTCTTAGCTCTGTTGGTGGTTTCTCTTTCAGTGCAGAAGCTTTTCAATAAGATGAGATCCCAGTTTTTGATTCTTTGTGCTAGTTCCTGTGCTACTGAGGAATTGTTCATAAAGTCTTTTCCTATGCCAATGTCTTTTGAGAGTTCTGCCTAACTCATCTTCCAACAAGTTTAGTTCCTAAACCTGTTTTTATCTTTACTATTTCTTTTTTCTGTGTATTTCACTCTTCTTTTTCCAGCTTCTTAATTTGAGAACTTAGAACATTGATTTTAAACATTTTTCTTTTCTAAAATAGGCACTTAAATCTCTAATTTTCCTTTTAAGTTGTACGTTTTGTCTAATTTTTTTTTTTGTACAGGGGATTGAACTCAGGTACTTGCACTTGCAAGACAGGCCACCGAATCTCTGAGCTAAATCCCCAGCCCTAAAAAAAATTTTTTTTTTTTTTTTGGTTTTTTGAGACAGGGTCTCACTAAGTAGTTGAAACTGACCTGGAACTCACTATGTAGCTCAGGCTGGTCTCGAACTCACAGTGATCCTCTTGCCTCAGCCTCCCGAGTGCTGGGATTACAGGCGTGAGCCACCATGCCCAGCCCCCAGCCCTAAAATTTTTGATAAATTATATTTTAAGAAGCCTTAATTTCAAGATATTTTCTAATTTCTCTTTTGGCTATTTCAATATCCACATATTTGAGGGATTTTCTAAAGAATTTATTATTATTAATACATTGTTAAATTTATAAATTTAAATTGTTAAATCAGTTATTTAATTTCATTATTTTCAAAAATATATTCTTTATGATTTCAATATTTTAAATTGATATTTGTTTTATAGCTCAGCATAAGGCTATTTTAAGAAATGTTCCATGTGTACTTGAGGAAAATGTGCATTCTGCATAGTTGGGTATAGTTTTCTAGGTCAGTTGAGTACTTTGATTCATGTGTCATTAAGATCTTATATGCCCTAATCATTTTTAAAAATCTACTTATTCTTTCAATTATTAACAAACAAATGTTAATTAACATCAACTATGATTGTAGATTTATCTACTTGGTTTTTGTCTTTGGTTGTCTAGTTTTTGACTCAAGAATTTAAAAATTCTTGAAAGTTCTTTTATAAGGTGTAATAAATTCAAGATTATTATGATTCACTATCTCCTCTGATACTTTGCCTTGAAATTTAATTCATCTGATTTTAATGTAGAAATTCCAGTTTTTATGTTTAAATTTTGCATGATGTTTCTTTCTGTCATGTTTGTATCTTTATATTAACTCTTTTTATTAATACATGTTTGTAGTACCTAATGTTTCCATTTTTATGGAGAATTAGTACATGAACATAATGCAACTTCATTCCTTTTCTTCATCCCCGTTCCCTTCCCTGCCTCACCCACCACTCATCTGTTGATTCCCTTCCTTTTCTTTTCTTTTTTATTCAAGCAGAAAATTTCTACCTTTTAAATAAAATGTTTAGTACTTAATGAAATCATCTGCAAGATGGGGTTTAAATTTACTTTCTTGATATTTATTTTTCTTTTGTTTTTCTATTTATTTTGTCCTCTTATTGCTTGTTTCTTGCATCTTTTGAGTTAAAATGAAATATTTTAAAAGATTTCATCATATTTTCTCTATTAACTTCTTAGTTATATCTCTTTTATATTAAATTATTAGTACTTGTTTTAAAGCTAAGTATATGTACCCTTAACAAAGTCTGTTTTACCCATCTTACAATTCTTCAAAACTCACATTTCATTTTTGACCTTTGCACTTTCTACCTCATCCTTTCTACTTTACACCTGATGCTTTAAGGTCCAACTTTGTACTTTCCATGTATACATTTACAAATATAATAGATTTACAGTGGTATAATTCTATTTAATTATCCACCCTTGTTCATTGAGCTACTGTTATAATATCTATTTCTATAAATCTTATAAAGTCCTTCAATGGCATTATTAATTTTTAAAATAGATAACTTTTAAGAAAATTATGAAAACAAAAATCACACTGTCTTTTTAACATTCCTTCTATTTACTATTTTTGGGCCTCTTCTGTCCTCATTTACATCTGAGTTTCCTTCTATATCATTTCCTTTTAGCTGAAAAAATATCCTTCAGAACTTCTTATGATGCAGACTTGGATGATGAGTTCTCTAAAATTTTATTTATCTGAAAATGTTTTCATTTCATCATTGTTTATTGAAAAATGTTTTACTAGTTATGTAATTATGGGTTGACAGGATTTTTCTGTTTGTCTTTCGAGCTTAATCTTAGCATTTGTGATTACATTGTC
This sequence comes from Fukomys damarensis, assembly GCF_012274545.1. Lineage (NCBI taxonomy): Eukaryota > Metazoa > Chordata > Mammalia > Rodentia > Bathyergidae > Fukomys > Fukomys damarensis. The sequence continues at coordinate 40,696,289 of NW_022900932.1, forward strand.
CACAATACTTTTTTCCCCCAGTTGCTTTCAAGATTTTACTGTGTACCTTCGATTTGCAGCAAGTTGCTCTGTTGAGTGTTGTTTCACTTCTTTTACATTGCTTGGAGTTGGTTTCTTTCTTAGATATTTAAGTTAGCAATTGTCATCAAACTTCAAGTATTTTAATGTTAGGAATTTGATGTCCTTACTTCTTCAAATTACTTTTTCAACCTTTCCCTTTCTTAATGTTTCTTCTTTCTAAATCTTCCATTACATGCATATTAACATGGAACATTAACGTGTATATTAACAGTTGTTCCATGGGTTCTTCAGATTTTGTTTAGTTTTATTTCATATTTTTCTTTCTGTGCTTTATATTATTCTACTTTTGGTTAAAGAATTTCATTATAGAGATAAATATTTTTTCTAGTTCTCTGCTAAAATTCCTTATCTATTTATTCATTAAGATGTAATTTTAACTCTCATATTTTTCATTTTTTTTCTCTTAAGATATTAATAGTAGTGGCTCTAAAGTTCATGCATATTAAATGCAACATCTTACCCATTTAGGGCTGGTTTTCACTGATATGTTTTATTCTTGACTTTTCCTTTCTAGTTATTTTGTTGTTGTTGTTGTTGTTGTTGTTGTTAGTATAGGGAAACACTATGAAACTCTGCATTCTATTATCTTCCCCAGGAAAAGAATGTTTACTTTTGTTCTAGGATATAGATCAATTATTGGCTAATAACTGAACTGATTTTCCTTGTTGCTGAGACAAGATACCCGATGCCCAAAGTTAAAGGAGGAAAAGTTTATTTAGATCACAGTTTGCAGAGGTTTCAGTCCATAGTCAGGTGGCTCCAAAGCAGGGAAGCACAGCAGAGGGGAATCCCAGAGAAATAGACATGGCAGGCAGAAGGCAGCAAGCAATGGCAGCAGCAAGTATCAGGCAGTAGCAACAGAAGCAGCCTTCCTTTTTTCCCCTTGTGTTCTATTCAGGCCATACGTTTACTGATGTGTGGTACACACACCTGGCATGGGGCACCTGTCATCCAAGCAACATATCTTTAATCCCAACATCACACAGCCTAGGTCCACCTCCCAAAAGTCCCACCAAAAGTACATGAGGCTTTGGGGAGATGCCTAGATGCCAGCTATACCAGTTGGGTTTTACACTTTGCAGAGTGGATCTGTAGAAAAATCCTCCATTTATCTCCCTCTGTGGGATTTCTATTACATTTTTATATAGCAAGTTGAAAGAGCAGTCCTTACTCTCACTAAGTTTTAGTCCTTATTACTTATTGGTCTTAAAGTTGGGTGATTGATAAGGTGGCAAATGAAAGTTAGATTATAGAAAATAGGGAATAGATCCTTTGCAAATGTGAAGGTGACCAAGAGATGGAGGAAGAGGGTGGAAGGGGAGAAGGGGGATGTAAAAAAATTAAGATGTATTATGTGCATATACCAACTCCTCATGATGAATGTAGTTATTATGTATTGTAAACATGTATACATAAAATTAAAAAATTTAAAGCTGAATTCTTGAGCTATTGATAAGATATTAGTGATATCTTTACACTGTAGGTATTGAAGATCTCTAGTATTCTCTATTTTTATTATCTCTGTTCTGTGTTCAGTTGTGTAATGGTGTCTCCCTGGTAAGCTTTGTATAGTCTTTCCCTGAATATATGATTGAAATCTTCAGCCTACAACTCAAAAGGAATTCCCACAAGACCTCCCCACAACTCTTTGAATCTCTTTCTCTCTGGTGCCTTGCCTTTCAGATTCCAGCCATTTATGATGTCCCAAATACTCATCTGTGTTTCCTCAGCTCAGAAGTATAGCATTCTGCTCAGGTCACAGTTCTCTGCACTGTGGTTGGGAAAATGTACCCAGGAAGAAATCTACAACAATGTGAGGCTTATCTCATGGGTTTATCTCAGGGATTATGGTTCATATTTCCTATTTTCCAGTGTTTCACAATTATTGCTGTGTATATTTTGTCCAGGTCTAGGATTGTTTATTGCTTAAGGAGTAATGCAATACCAATTATTATATCACAGCCAAAAGCAGAAACAGGCCAGGATTTGAACTCAAGAACAGATGTGAAAATACTTTTTGAATCTCTTCAAAATTCTCCACTTTTCCAACTCTATAATATTCATATTTATAAAACATAAGATTGTAAATGCTTTAATTTATTAAGGAGTTTAATATAATAAAATTAAACCAATTAGACTAAATTGGCAATTTGCAAATGACTTATTGCTCTGAGATTGGATATTAAGGCTGAATAATTAGCCAGTAAACCCTTCTCTGTTTTACTGCCCATTCAGTCCATCTGAATCTGGTTCTTAGCTTATTGGATGGCTTATTGAGTCTGTTTTCAACTTCACATATGGGAAAGTCTGAACAGAAAAAGAAAAAATATTGAAACAATCTATTATTTTTGTAGAACAAATTATAGTTCTATTAAAATGTCAGAGATAATAAACAAATGGATTTGACTTCTCAATATGGTAGAACAGCCACCAGCAACAGCCACACTGAGACCTGGAATTCAGATACCTGAAAAATAACAATTAGGAGAAGGAGAAGGAAAAAAGAAGTAGAACTCTGGGAATGAGGAAGGAAGATCAGAAGTGACAAAACAGTTGGAGACCAGGCCACAATACAGAGAAAAGAATGAAGTAATCTGGAATCTTACCCCAGCTCTCGAGAAGGGGAACCTGTCTCTGCAGGCACAATGTAAAACCCTATGACAGGAAGTTCCAGGGAGGCAGACAGTGCTGGTTGTGCTGACCCCAGGAGGAGCCCATGGCTGTTGTGAAGCAGCATGGGATTTGCTCTGAGGTGATTCCTTCCACACAACAGACAACATTCAGAGAGGGAATCCAGAGTGATGGCTGCAATATTGACAGAATGTTTAATCAGGTGGCATTTTGGGTAGAAGTTAATTATTTAAGACTGACCCATGGAATAACTAAAAAAAAAAAAAACTTAACTTCAAAATTTTTACTATAACCATCTCACAGTGACTGCTTGAGAGACGACAGGAGATAGTCATGGACAGGGAGTGAGTTAAATAGAGACCTTCCTGAGATGTTTAAGTTCAGGCCAGGAAGGACATGGGCCTACCCTCCATGTAAGAAGTTGAGCCAAGTTTACACAGCACTCAGAAGTGGCTAGGCTGGAAAGTACTGGCATTAAGTTTAGTGGGTACTTGAACATTCAGCAAAGATCATAGGTCTGATTATATTTCCCACATAGCTATGTAAACAAAGACATGCCTTGGTTTAGATAGTTGCTACATGGGTAAACACACAGGGGGGCCTTCACAGGTCATAAAGCTAGATGGAAAAAAACATTCCTTGTTGGGTTCCAAAAATGTGGATCCTGGAAAGAAAGCACTCATTCAAAAATATAGAGAAAATATTTTTCTGCTTCTGAGCTCATTTTTCCTCTTTCTTCTTTCTTTCTTTTGGATGATTCAGTAATTTTCCATTTTTTAAATTTCTTCTTTGTCTGTTTTCTGTCTTTTTTCTCTTTCATTATTTCTTTTTAAATTTTCCTTAATTTTTCTCATTTCTTTAATATTCTTTTTCTTTCTTCTGTATCCTTCTACTCCTAAGATCCTTTACCTCACTTTTCTTTCATCCTTTTCTTTTCTTTTTCTTTTTCCTCTTATATTTTGTTTGTTGGTACATTTTAGGTATACAGTATGATTACATTCATTATTGGGATCTTGTACCTCTTTCTTCCTTTTCATCTTTCATTGTTTAATTTTTCAAATTTTTCTTTCACTTTCCCATTCCCTACCCCCCCTCACTTTACCAGTGTAATCATTAAGTTTTATTACTCTTTGGATAGTTAGTAATCTATGTTAACTGTTGAAATCTTTTCTATTGTTAGCTGAGATATAATTGTTTCATTTAGTAGGCTTTATTGTATGTCAGTATTTGATTTGTCTTAGTGTTTATAATATAAATTATAGATCTCTTTTCAATGGTGGGGTGGTTCATTATTGATTCTTAGGGAAATGCCAGTATCTAGTTTGTCTTTGACAATATTATTGTTGCTGATTTACTTGCTATTTCCAGGGTAGCATAGTTACCACTACTAATAAATTTGTCTATGTATGCCAATATTCAGATTAACTTGTATCATTTACAATACTGTGGTCCATTCCTGGAGAACTGGGTGTTGGTACAACACTGCATACTCCCCTGCAAAATTGACAGAGGTGGTCAGATATTGGGACAAAGGCAAAGGCTTATAGTTAGCCATGCCCAGAATATGTCACTGAAAAGTTGAAACTCACTAAAAAGATTTCCATACTAGCAACAAAGTCTTTTCATTGTAAATACCTGCAAACTTTGGCACAAAACAAAACAAACAAAAAAAGGTGAAATATAAGAAGATAAGGCAACAAAATGCCTCCAAAAACTCCCAAATCCCCCAAAGTTGATCTTTGAGGCATCAATGGAGAGGAAATCAAAAGACACACAGCTAAATTATCTGAAGAATAACAGATGAGAGACTTAAAAACGTAAATCAATAAGATGCTTGAAAAGCTCATGAAGATATATTTAAACAGATAATGAATGTAAGAAACAAAGCAAAAAAGTATTTTACAGCAGACACTAACAAAAAGTTAGATGTAGTAGAAAATATGAATGACCAGTTTAGCGAAGAATTAAAGTCCATGAAAAGGTATAAAACAGAAATCCAGTACATTAAAAATTTCATTGAAAGTATAGGCAGCAGAAGCAACCAATGTGAGAACAGATGTCAGAACAGAAGACAGAGCTGTTGCTGAAGACAAGTTATTCAAATACCTTGACAACAACAAAAGAAAAATGAACCCAACAGCTACTACATAATGCAAGAAAGAATATTCTAAAGATTAATTGGAATTAGTGAAAAATCAGAAGACAGCACAAATGGCATGCTTTTGTTGACAAAAACAAAAGCTGAAAATTTTCCAAATATATGGAAAGACAGGCTGGGCGTGGTGGCAGACACCTGTAATCCCAGCACTCAGGAGGCTGAGGCAGAAGGATCTATGTGAGTTTGAGACCAGCATGGGCTACATAGTGATTTCCAGGTTAGTCTCAATTACATAGTGAGACCCTGTCTCAAAAAACCAGAAAAAAAATATATGGAAAGAATTAAACATACAGATAGGCAAGACATATAGAACCCCATATAGCCATGATCAAAAAAGAACCTCTTCACAATATATCATAGTCAAAATTCCAGAAGTCTAACACAGAGACAGAAGTTTAAAAGCTGTTAGAGAACAGCAATAAATCATTTATAAAAGTAAACCCATTAGAATTAAAGCAGACTTCTCAACACAAACCTTAAATATCGAAACTATCTTTCAAAGATGATGGAGAAATAAGATATTTCCATAACAAAGAACATCTTAAAAATGCATGCCTAATAAACCATCACTACAAAAAATTCTTAAGGCTATCCTAGAAAAGACAATAAAGCCAACAAGACAAAAAGTCTAATAGAATGAACAGACCAGGCAGGGTGAAAAGTTAAGCAAAAGGAAAAAAAAATGAAATCACCAACAGGAAAATAATGCAATGGCAGAAGTCAATACCTTTGAGTAATAACTCTCAGTGTGACTGGCCTCAATTCCTCAATCAAAAGATATGGATTGAAAGAATTTAGGGGCTGGGGATTTAGCTCAGTGGTTCCACTGCCTGCCTTGCAAGTGCAAGGTCCAGAGTTTGATCCCCAGTACCAAAAAAAAAAGAAGAATATACTGAGAAACAAACCCAGTGATATGCTATTTACAAACATATGTAATCCAAAGAAGAAGTTCACAGATTAAAAATCAAATGAAAGAAAACAATGTCATATATAACAAGAACCCAGAAAAAAGGAGGAGCAACCATCAAAATTTCAAAGTGGAATTTAAACTAAAACTAATCAAAAGAGGTAAAGAAGGTCACTGAATACTGGCTATTGCAACAATTAAATAGCAAATGACAACCATTATAAGTATATATGCACCAAACATAGGCATACCCAAGTTCATAAAACAAGCAGTAATTGAATATAATACATTAGATAAAGACCAAGACAATTGTAATAGGGGACCTCAATAACTCATGGTCACAAATAGATCAACTAACCAAAAAAAATCAACTAATAAATATCAGAGTTGAACCAAACATTTGAACAAAATAATTTAATAGATATCTAGATAGCATTTCCAAAAAAAATAGAATACCTATTCTTCTCAGCAGCAGATGGGACTTTCTCCAAAATAGAGCACAAGCTAGTATTTAAAACATGCTTAGGTAAGTAGAAAAGAAGAAGAATTACCCTATGTATATTGTCAGATTATAGTGCAGCAAAACTAGAAATAAATGGCAAAGAAATTATGCACACATATGGAAACTAAGCAAAGCCCTCTTGAACAATCAATGGATCACAAAAGAAATGAAGGAAGGGACTAGGCAGCTCCTAGAAGCAAAAAGTAATGCCAGTGCAACATACCAGAGTGTATGGGACAAAATAAAAATAGTCCTAAGAGAGAGATTTATAACCACAAATGCCCATAGCAGGAAAACAGAGAAACTCTAGATAAATAACTGCACCTCAAGATCCTAGAAAAGCAAGAACAATCCAAATCCAAAGCTAGTTCAAGGGAGGAAATTATAAAGATCATAGCAGAAAATAATGAAATTGAGACTAAAAAGAAATACATGCAGAGCAGCCAGAAGGTAGCCTGGGCCTGATCCACTGTGGGAAGGAGAGCCACGCCTTCTCCCACCCAGAGCCGCCATCCTCCAGCTTCTGGAAGGTAGCCTGGGCCCTGATCCCCTGCGGGAACAAAGAGCCACACCCTCTACCGCCTGGAGCCACCATCACTCTAGCATCAGGAAGGTAGCTGTGCTGGTGCCCCTCAACCCCCATAACTCCCCTTACCTCCCCCCTCCCCCTGCGGGCACTCTCAGACCTCCTGATTGTGCCAATCATTGGACCCACTGGACCCACTCTGCAGAGGCAGAGGTGGTCATCCAGGGTATTTTTCTGAGTTCCCAACTTTCAACATCTTTAAAGAAAGGGCGAGGGAAATCTGTGGTAGAATGGTGTGGAGTTCAACCATTCAGAAGGTAGGGGAACTCAATCTGGGCCTTGCAACCCAAGGTCAGTCTGTGTCATGGTGTTCAGCCATCAGCTAACTGAGAGCAGGGGTCTTACGTCCTAGCTCTGTGTGAGCCCTTAAATGGTAAATATACTATATTGAAAAGTTTGTTCACTGCAGACATTTTCTGGACTGCTTCTTGGTTTCAATTTAATTCAAATGGTTTAAGGGTGATAGACTAGTGACTACCACAGGTGGTCAGTTCCCAAGTTGTGCTTGATCCTAATGTGCTGCTAGTTGTATCAGTTGGGATAAAGGATTGTGGTTGATTTGATGAGCTGTTTTCTCTGGTGTTATGAAGATGAGAATGTCTGTGGGTCATTAGAGACCCAGAAGCTAGGGCACAGCTATATCAGGAAGATTTCGGTGATAATCCAGAGATTAAACCAAGGACAGTCCGACAACAAAAATTAAAATGAGAAAACACTTAAGCAAGACACAAGGACAGACTTCCAGTTCACCAATGGCAAACAGTAGGACAAATGAGGATGAAAAGGCTGATAGTGAACCACCAGGACACCTGAACTCAAAGCACAGGAAGTAACAAAACAGATCAATCAGGCTCCAGAAAAATTCAAATCAGAAATAATTTCCCAGATAGCCATAGAGATAGTGAGCAAAATGGAAGTCGTGATTCAAGACTCTAGAGCAGAAACTGACAAAAAAATAGATAAGCTCAAGACCATAATAGAAGCCATGAAGGCCCAGCATAAGAAAGAAATGGAAAAAATAAATGCTCAACATAGGAAAGAAATGGAATCCATAAAACAGATTCAAACAGATATCCAGGAGATTAAACACTCCATAGAAAGTGTATGCAACAGAATAAAAGAATACGAAGATAGACTCTCAGATATAGAAGATAAGTCAGTGACCATGAAAAGAGAAATCTCTTAAAAACAGCAAGGGATCATGAGAAATTGATCCAACAACTCCTAGATGATGCAAAGAAGAATAACATAAGACTGATAGGAATACATGAAGTAGCAGGAGAAAATATAAATGTCTTTAAAAAGTTGTTCACAGAATTAATCACAGAAAACTTCCCAGAGGGGAAGAATTTGACATTCAGATAACTGAGGCATATAGGACCTCAACTAGCCACAATAAAAAACAATCTACACCTAGACATATAATAATCAAGATCCCAGAAACCCAACAGAAGAACAAAATACTACAAGCAGTAAAAGAAAAGAAACAAATCACATGCAAAGGAAAGCCCATCAGAATCACAGCAGACTTTTCAACACAAACCCTTAGGGCAAGGAGAGCCTGGAGTGAAATATTTCAAGTACTAAAAGAGAACAACCTCCAGGAACTGATGTATCCTGCAAAACTTTCTTTCAAAATGGATGGGGAAATAAGACACTTCCACGACAAAGAACACCTGAGAAACTATATGAATACTAAACCAGCACTACAAGCGATTCTAAACAATATCCTAGAAAAAGTCAATGAAGGCATCAACACCATGAGGCCCAACAGAGCAAATCAAATAGGCAAGGCAAGAAACTAAAAGAAGAAGGTGAAAAAGTAAAGAGTCAACAAAAGGCCAATAACATGTCAATATAAGTCAGTACATATCAGTTATAACCATCAATGTCAAAGGCCTCAACTCACCAATCAAGAGAAATAGACTGGCAAAATGAAATAGTTGTATACATGAAACACCTAGTGCAAAAAGAAGCTCATAGACTGAAAGTGAAAGGATAGAAAACATTTCTCCATGTCACAGGAGCCCAGAAAAAAGCAGGTGTAGCAATCTAATTTGCAGACAAAGTAAATTTCAAACCAAAACTGATTCTAGTATTATTGATGTAGGACGGTACTGTATCATACCTCTGTGAATGTAAAATATCTAGTACCTGCTTCATGATACATAGTAGTGACTGTGCTTTACCAGAGCTACATTTAATGATATTACTCTAGAATGTTCTCTTTCCAGATGATGATTAAGATGCTAATAAAAAAAATAGTGCCAGGTACCACAACAGCAACAGAACTTTGCTGTTTTCTAGATATTATTCTTTTCTTTGGTTTTTTGTTTGTTTTTTTTTTAATGGAATGTGCTGAATGTCTATAATTTTGTTCAGATGACTGCAGAACCTGGAAAAGCTGTTGCTGCTATTGATGCATAGCATACTGCTATTATTAGTCTTTTTGTATAAATATATATATACATAAATATATAAATTGAATTTTGGGAAACTTTAACAGTGCTGTCAACTTTGGAAAAATTATCCCAATTTACTGTGTTGAGTTGGCATTGTACAGAAATGGACAGCCATATTGTTCTAGAAATGTTATTTTTTTATTTGTGGATTTGATTACAGAAACTAATAAATTATTCTCTAAATAATGAAAAAAAAGAATAAGACTACAAGAGCCAGAAGCAATTTAAATATGTTAAGGGACCATTTTCATTTTCAGAATTAAGGATTATTTTAATCTTACATCATTGCCCTTTCTCTTTTACTTTCCTTTTAGTTTTATTTTAGGATTCCCTATTTTTAATGTTCATACAGAGGTTTCTTTAACTGAACTACCAAATAGTTTCTCTGGTGTGAAAAACTATAATAGTACACAGGATCCTAATGAGATAATTAATAATGTGAAATAGGAAGTAAAGGGCTAAAGGTGTAGGGAAAGTGGGAAGGGTAGGGGAAAGAGAACAAGAGAAAAGAAAAAATAGGAGAAAATGAAAAAATGGAAATAAAGTGTTTGTAAATGGGGAGGGGAGAAGGGGGTGGAGGGAGTGCAGGGACAAGGGGAAAAATGAGAATCAAGACCTATTATGTAAAGGTACAGAATCCCAATGATGAATTGTATACCTAAATTGTATACCTAAATTGTACCAATAAACTCAATAAAAAGAAAAAAATGAAAGAAATACATGCAATCAATGAATTGAAGAGTTGTCTTTCTGAGAGAATAAACAAAATAGAAACCCCTAGCCAATCTTACCAAAAAACGAAAGAAAATACATAAATCTATGTAATTAGAAATGAAAAAGGTGAAATCACAATGAACACCATCAAAATCCAGATTATTAGTAAGAACTTTGAGAACCTGTATTCTAATAAAATGGAGAATTCAGAAGAAATATATTTCTAGAGATATATGAATCATCAAAATTTAACTAAGGAGATAGTTAAAACCCTTAATCCAATGACAGGCAATGAAATTAAACAAGTAATTTTTAAAAACAAGACTACCCACTAAGATAAGCCCAGGTCCTGATGGATTCACTGCTAAATTTTATGAGAATTTTTGGGAAGGTCTAGCTCCAGTACTCCTCAAACTCTGTAATGAAACTGAAAGAGAAGGAGAACACCCAAAGTCATTCCTGGAAGCAATACCAAGAAAAGGACTCCAAACAAGAAAAGGGCCCACCCATGCAAGAGAACTATAGCCCATTCTCTTTAATGGTCATAGAAACAAAAATCCTCAATAAGATACTGGCAAACAGAATGCAACAAATCATTGAAAAGATGACAGTGATAGTTAACTGATTGTGTCAACCTGAGTAAGAAATGACCAGCTAAATTGGATCAGCATAGTTCTGGGTGTGGCAGAAGGAATTTACTGAAGTCAGATGATCCACCCTGGGTGTGAATGACACCAGCCCATAGGCTTGCTGCCTGAATGGAATAAAAGGGAAATGAAGAAGAAGGTTGGCTTCTCTTTTCTTTGGAGGAGTTCCAGCCTTCAGCTTCACCTTGGACATCATCTCCTGGCTTCCAGAACACTCTTCAGCCTCTAGAACCGACTCTTCAGCTTTCCATTGAAGACCCTTGTGCCTCCTGACATAGATTCACACAGGACGCTACAGTGAGCTCCAGGCCTTTGACTGGATCCTTCAGATCACTAGTGCATACACAGTCCTTTTGCGCTTTTTCACACCTGAGTCTGCAGCCAGCCACTGTAAGTGAGTAATGTAAATTCTTATATATTTGGGTATCTTGCTTTAAATGTTTCTCTAGCAAGCACTGACTGATGCAATGACCAAGTAGGATTCACTGTAGGGATACATGTGTTCAGCATTCACAAATCAGTAAATGTAATTCATCACATAAACAGAATCAAGGACAAAAATTATATGATCATCTCAGTTGACACATAAAAAGCCTTTGATAAAAATCCAATATCCCTTCATGATAAAAACTAAAAACTTAGGTATATCAGGATGTTCTATCAATATGATACAAACCATTTTTGACAAATCAACAGTCAAAGTCATTTTAAATGGAAAAAAATGAAAACTTTCCAGCTAAAATCAGGAATAAAACAAGCATGTCCACTTTTACTGCTCTTGTTCAATATAGTTCAGGCTAGAAAAGGCAGTAAAAGAGAAATAAACAGGAAAGGAAGAAGTCAAATTATCATTATTTGCAGAGGACATGATGCTCTACATAAAAGTTCACTCAAAATATCCACCAACGAAACCCTAGAATTAATGATCAAACTCAGTAGTGTGGCAGGATTAAAAAGTCAATACACAAAAATCATTAGCATTCCTATATGTTAAGAATAAACTCGCCATGAAAGAAATTAGGAAAACAATAACATTTATAATAGCACCAAGAAAAATTTAATACTTAGGAATTAACCTACCAAAGGAAGTTAAAAACCTCTACAACAAAAACTACAGTACTCTGAAATAGGAGTTTAAAAGGCCATCAGAAAACAGAGACATGCTATAGCTTCTTGGCCTTTTGGCTAAAATCAAGTGTAGAAAACAGAAACATGCCTTGTTCCTGGAGAGGCAGAGCCAATATTATCAAAAAATGGCCATACTTTCAAAATTGATATACAGACACGAAACAATCTCAATCAAAATATCAACAGAATTCCTCCAGAAATAGAGAAAACAATTCTAAGATTCATGTGGAACTGGAAGAGGTCTACAATAGCAACAGCACTCTGGACAACATGAGCACAGCAGGAAGCATCACAACATTAGACTTGAAGTTATACTACAAAGCTACAGTGGTTTAAAAGAAAAATCAGCATGGCATTGGCAAAACAAAACAGTACAACAGTTATTGCAGTGTGCAACTATGGAGGGGCAGAGGATGAAAGATTACTCAAACATGAGGCTTAGTTTAGTGACTGAGAAGTCACTGGTTTATACTCAGGAGAGAGCCTCAGAGCAGTGAGACCCCTGTGGTTATTTATCTGTGACTCAAGGATATGAGAACAACATCATAGAAGAAAAACATTTGCAATATATTGTATGGAGTTTTGGTCAGAGAACAGGGGTGGAATGCAATTGTTTGTTACCTGACGTATGTTGACCTGGTTTAAGTAATCTCATTAGGGAAGAGGGGACACAATAGCCAAAGGAACCATCTCTGAGAACAAAATCTTTTAATTCTGGTGACTGTTGTCCTGCAGATCCTGCTCTAAACTCTAACCATGCATTCAAGGAGCATGGGAACTGTTGTTCCAAGGTAACTTCCTTATTGCCCTCAAATCCAATCATTCCTTTGACCAGCATCTCCCCACAAACAGACAGACAGACAGACAGACAGACAGACAGACAGGCATGAGGATTAGTGGAACAGAATAGAGCATGCAGATAATCTCCCTGGTGTAAAAAACTAAAAGTGTAAATAAGGTTCAAATTGTATAATTGACAATATAAGATAGGAAGAAAGGGCTAAGGGAGTAGGGGAAGTGGGAAGGGTAGGGGAAAGGAAAGAAGGGAAAAGGAAAAATATGAGAAAATGAAAAAAATAGAAACAAAGTCTTTATAAATAGGGAAGGGTAGAGGGGGTGAAGGGAGAGCAGGAGTATAAGGAAAAAAATAAGAGCCAAGATACATCATATAAATGCAAAATCCCAGTGAGGAATGTAACTGTACCGTATACCTAAAAAGTTCCAATAAACTTAGTGGGGGAAAAAAGAAGAATAGAGGGTGCAGAAATAACTCGAATACATTCAGCTACCTGATCCTCAACAAAAGGGCCAAAACAAGCTGGAGGAAAGACAGCTCCTTTACTAAATGGCGCTGGGAAAACTGGCTTTACACATAGAGAAGATTGAATCTAGACCCACTTCTCTCAGCATGTACTAAAAATGCAAATTAAAATAACACTTAGATTCCATCTTACTCCACAAAGAATGGCTCTCATCAAGAAAACAAGTGATAGGAAATGATTAAGAAGTTGAGAGAAAAAAATGAACCCTTCTACATTGTTGGTGGGGATGTAAACTAGCACAGTCATTTTAGAAATCAGCATGGAGATTCCTCAAAAACCTGAAACCAGAAATTCCATGTGAGTCAACTATTCTAGTTATCTTCCAAAAAGAGTTTTTAAAACATATTACCGTGATATATGCATTCCCATGTTTACGGTAGCACAGTTCATAATAGTTAAATCATGGAAGTAATCTGTATGTTCAGCAACAGACAAATGGATAGAAAATGTGATAAATAGTGGAATACTACTTTGCCACAAAAGAGGATGAACTTGAGTCATTTGTAGGAAAATGAATGCACTTTGACACCATATATTAAACTGAAATAAATCAAATACACAGGCTTAAATGTTGCTTGATTTCTCCTATGGGAGAAACCCAAAATATAAATACAGAGCAAAATGAAAGATAGATGATAGGAAGTAGAGCAATAAATCTTTTGCAAAAGGGAAGGGGACCAAGTGATAAAGGGAGGGGCAAGAAAGGGGATGTAAAAAAAGAAATAAGATGTGTTATGTATATGCACTAACTCCCCACAAGGAATGTGATCATTATGTGTTACAAACAAGTACTAAGAAAAAATAAAAATTGAAAGAAAATAAGCAATTAGGTTATAGTACTTTTTATGGCAATAGTAAATATCTTATTGGGCCTCTAACATGCTACGAAAAGGCAATAGGCTGTTATCATTCCCATTTCATAAATGAGGAAACTAAAAATCAAGTAACTTAATTGACTTGTCTAACATCACACAGGTAGATAATGACAGAACTCGGGAAGGCAGTCACTGTGAGTAAATTTATCAGCTATAAACAAGCATCTCAGAATGTCTCTGGGAACAGACAGAACACATAGCCACTTGTGAGATATAACTTTAGAGATGCCAAATCATTCACTTCCTAGCTTATTTCAGGGCCTATAATTCCAGAATTAGTCATTCAGTTTAGCTGGAGCCATTGAAGACTTACTGAAATGGAAATTTAATTACCTACCTTTTTACAGCAATTTACAATTTCACAAATGTACTTTACATCTAATAATAACACCTAACATTTACTATGAGCACTTTCTATGTGGAAAGCACTATTTTAAGTGTTCTGCATATACTATCTTTAGCTACACAGAAATTGTATGGGAAGGGTATTATAATTATTTCCATTTTACATATGAGGAAGCTAAGGCATAGAAAATTTAACTTGCCTAAGGTAATATAAATAGAAAGAGGAAAGTTAGGTTTTGAGTCTGCATTGAGAATTCTTTCTTTAAACACTAAACTATTTGTCTATTTGATCCAATCCAAAATCCTTAAAAATAAAGCTATTATTAAATTACCCACTGTAGATGAGCAAATGAAGACCCAAAAGTTCAAGTGATTTGTCCAAGGCTCCTCAACTATTAGTTGACTCTTGATTAATCCTGCGAGTTGTGATTCCTAGTCAACTCTACAATGTAGTACACCATGAGGATTAGTAGTTAAGTTATCAACATCAAAAATAGAAACTGAGGCAACAAAATTGAGTTACATTTTTATGCGGGTAAAATGTCCTGGAAAGCTAAAAAGTAGCTTGAGAATTTTTGAATCCTTATGTGGTAATGGGAAATATTAATTTTATTCTACAAATATTTGTTGATTCCCTAACTATGTTTCAGGCATTACTCCCAGTGTAGGAAAGCATCTATGAACAAAACAAGACAAAGAAACAAAAACCAAAAAACCCTTGCCTTCATAGAATTTACATTCTAGTGAAACATGAAAAAATATTACTGACAATGCAGAAGAATTACATGGAAAATAAAGAGATAAAATATAAAGCAGAATGACACTGATGTCTGCAGAGTTTTTTTCTTCAAATATACTTCATTCTTCAGTAACTCACTCATTTTCCAAGTGTTTCTTCTAGGAAACAACCCACTGATATGAAAAATGTGTTGGAATTTGAAAGGTGATGAGATTTTTTTTCAAAATACTGTGCCAAACTTGTTACTGATGGTATAAATTATAGACTATCAAAGTAAGAATCAGATTCTCCCAAATAATAAGATAGTATCAGATGAAGTTATAAAGACAGATCCTACAGCATATTTGAGCACATAAAATCTTTGAGAAGTTGGCTGGCCTTAAACAATAGAGTTGCAATGTATCAAAATTTCTAGAACACTTCTTAGAGTGTTCTTTTAGATTACCAAAGTTTCTTGCAACTAAAAAGTAGAATATTGGCAGTTAAATCAGTAGAGCCTTAAGAATGATAGTTGATGAGCTACCAATAGTCCTGTCTAAACTACCTTCACTGTCACCATTTCAACAGAGATGTAGATTCTCCTTTTCTGTACTTGGATTTACTTTATCAAACTTGTCAGAGTTGACAGGGACTGATTCTCAGTTCAAGGTAGAAAAACCTCTGCTTTGATTCTTAGCCTGAGTTGCTAGGCAGCAGCAGTTTTCACTTTGAGACAGCCATCTTTTTTATCAGCACTTGTCAATCATGCTCAGCAGGCAAGAACCACTATGAAAAGCTTATTTTTTCCCCTGTCTTTCTCTGGCCCCATCCATACCATGTTGCAGGATGTCTCCAGAACCATACTTAATTTTCAGAGGAAGAGATGACTCCCAATACCACATCATTCCTAAGACTCAGGAACATTTTCCTGTTACCCAAGAAAGCCTGAAATTCTAGATTTCACTCTTTTGACCCAACACTCTGTTTTCCACTAAGATGCAAATTCTGACCCTGTTGTTGATAAGTTTGGGTTAACGAATTTATCAAATAATTTCCCCTGAAAAGGTGGATGTAGCAGAAGAGAGTGGAGGAAATCAGGACACCAGGCAAAAAAGGGAGGAGCAAAGAAAGAAAAAGGCATTGCAAAAGGGAACAAGATGTTCAAGAAGGGAACTCAGGACCGTGAATGGCAAATCGGTCTGCTTGTCTGCTTTTCCAGGGGCTGGTCTTGTACTTCACGGTTAAAGTATGTTCTTTCACTGAACAGAGCCTGAGGATCCTACCACGGCTCAGCCTTGTAAATCAGGAAAGGGAACTGGAGAGCAAGATGGATGCAAGTGTGGGAGATGCTGGGATGAACGTCCAGGATCCCTCTTCAGGAATGACGGACCAATCACAGAGCACACCCAGCTGCTGGGACTGCTGCCAGCACCCCACCCTCAGGAGACAGCCCTCTTTGTGTACTGCCTCAGTTCAGGGAAACTGCTTCACCAAGATCACATTTCCTTCCCAAGGAGTCCCACATGTAATAATTGATTAACATGGTAGAATAAAGGCCCAGCCCGGGACACCTGTGCCCTTTCATTCTATCTTTATAGCACCCACTGTCCGTTGGCTGACACATCTGTTAATCTTGTATCACAGCTCTCAGCTCCTCCCTGTGCCCAGTCCTACATATTTTCCTTCCCCTCCACAGATGTTGATTCCAAAAGCACTCTAAAAATTTTCCTGAATGCTAGCCTCCATCTCGGGGTCTCTTTCCTGGGAATCTGCAATAACCAGATTGAGAAGGATTCTTTTCCAAAATGAACTAACTACATCATGTGCTTTTTTTTTTTTTTTGAGGCAAGGTCTCACTTTGTAGCCCAGGATGGCCTCAAACTCACAGCGATCCTCCTGCCTCTGCCTCCCAAGTTCTGAGATTACAAGCGTGCATCTTCTGGCCCTATATTTTTAAATAGATGAGAAATCTAGGCTATCTTGAGTACATGGCTGCCTCCTGCTCTGGAAAACCTACAGACCCAGGGAATTGTTCCTTTGCTCCTGAGGAAGACTTCTCAGGAATAAGAAAAAGAGTGACTCATTTCATTCAAGAAGCATTAACTTCATTTCATCAAGCACAAAATTACTTGCTGCCATCATTGTCATTGTTATCATCATCATCACCATCAGCAGCACCACCACCATCATCATGGTCATCATCATGGCTACTAGGAGCATTACAGGTAGCACTGCTGGACCTGACTTTCCAGGAATTGTAAATCACTATCCATTCTTCATGTTCCTTTGTGGTTTCACAAAGATCGTGTCTCCATTCAATCTTCACATTTCCTGATAGATGTACACTTCCTTTTCAGATTGTCCAGCTATGGGCATTTCCCCGCCCCATTGTAAATCGTGCCAATTGTCCTCCTCTGGAACTTCTCCACTTCTGCTCAATTTTTTTGTCATGGCAATCATATATATCTTTACTAGACATGGATTTTGAACCCAGAGAAGATTGTATTACTCTGATTTGCTTCTGTTGTTTTCACTAGAACTGTACAGCTAAGTAATTTTAGGGCTTCCATGAGCATATCTGATAGTTTGAAGTCCATTCCTACAAATAAACTTTGAATTATTATATTTCTTAAACACCCCACTTTGCATTCACCCTTATGGACACCCTGCTGGTAATTTTCTTGTGAGCTCTCTATGTTTATCTTCATTGGTTGCTCTTTCACTCCCTCAAACAATTTCATATCTCTTACAAACATAGAAGGTTGGCTACAGATATCCTTTGCCAGTATGTTCCTGATCACGAGGAACAACAACTGTACCGACCTTTCATGATTTCATTTTGAACTCCATTAAACGCCCACATTTCTACCTTTTGTCTCTTGTCTTTATTTTTCCTTTGCAAAATAGCCCCACAAGTTCTGTGATGTTGTACTCATGGCACTGATATAATGTAGTGGTAACCATATGGCTACCTAATATATACATTGATCCAGAGATGGCATGGATATACAAACCAGTCATTGACTGGTTGGTTCTTGGCAAAAAGAACATGAGAAGCTTTGGGTAATAGCATGGCTTTAGAAAAACCCAAGACTTTTCTAAGTCATAGCTTACGTTCAACCCAATGTTTTGCCTTAGTATAGCAGTGAATTCTAAATTCCTTCCTTGGCCCTAAACCTGCTTTACTTTCTGGTTATGACCTGCTAAATTCTAATGTTCTGAGTATGATCTCTTTAGTCTATCTCAGGTGGAATTGACTCCCTGCAGATTTCAGATAGACTCAGAATGAGAACAGGTGACAAAGGTGCTTTTGAAATTATCACCTTTGGGATATGGACAAGTGTTCTTAGTAAAAATAAGAGCAATAACAGACTTCCAAAGTAGACAGGAATGGCACTATGTAAATGTCACCATTGAATACAAAATGTGATAAAATAAATCCAGATTTATTTTTCAAATGTATTTTGGTCAAGATTCTGCCACTTACTAGAAACTAACGAATAATGTGAAGGTAATTTACATCACAATGAACAAAAGCAACTATTCTCTTACATTAATTCATGAAGAACTAGGAAAGGAGGTATCTTATAAGGTATGAATATGAAGTCTCCATTTTTGCTAGCTATGAATCACATCTCTAAATATAGACTTGCATGTGTGTGCACAAGCAAAATTGTAGCAACTTCCCAGTTGACTCAAAGGATTTTATTTCAACTTTTCATTTCTAAGAAGTTTCTGTTCTCTCTTATTCTTGCTTGCCTGAGTCAACCCACCCCACTCCCTTTGCTGCCTGTAAGAGTACAGAGACATATTTACACAACTCAAGTGCAAGGTATTTTTAGGAGCGAGGTATTTTTAGGAGGTTAGCCCTCATGATGGAAATCAGAGCACTATATCAAATTCTAGGACAAAGCTTCTCATCAAATGACTACTGATAAGGCAGCATGCAATTCATACAACACACTGAGACATAGCTGGGGTTCTATGGCTTTTCATTGAAATTTTCTAGATTTACTATGAATCTTTGCAGGTCATTGATAATGACAGAATGATAGATAGATAGATTTAGTTTCTCTGCTTGTATATTTTTTCTTCAGTTGCCCTAAAATTTGACTTGGTGTTCTTCCTGTGTTTGGAATAGAGTAAGGATTATCAAGTTTTATTTGTGTTACTATTACTCCATAGGATACCCGAGACTCATCCCCATAGGAAGCTACCCAGCCACAAGGCTGAATGGTGGGAAGCTAGTGACCACTATTGGGTAAATATGTGTGCTATGCTCTAGCTTGAATGTTTGAATCCCTTCAAAAATCCTCAGGTTAACACTTAATCCTCAGTGCCAGTTTTGAGATAGAGGGCCTGTTGAGAGGCATTTGGGTTGTGAAGGTTCCATTCTCAGGAACAAATTAATGCTGTTATAAAGGTCTGAGCAGTGGGAGCGAGCTTGCCTCCTCTTCCCTTTCTGTCTTCTGCCGTGCAGTGAGAAGGCCCTCACCAAATGACAGCACCTTGAAATTCTTTTCATTGTAAATTTCCCAGTCTGTGGTGTGCTGTTAGAAGAAAAGAAGGTAGACTAAGTCATGGTTATATTGTTGCGGAAAATTAGATTGATCAAAAGAAGACATGTATGTCATGTAAAGGTACAAGATCCCAGTAATGAATGTAACTGTATTGTATACCTAGAATGTACCAATAAACTCAATAAAAAAGAAGAAGAAATGTACTAAATTTATGAATCATACATGCCAAGGATATCCTGCTTCTCTATGAGATCATTAACTTTACCACTAAGTCTGCATTGTAAACACTTACAAAGGTCAGGTATTAACATCTTTTGTAGATGGGGCAGTAAGACCTCACTACATCAGTCAGATCCCGTCCCCACTCACACCCATTCTGGGAAAACTTAGTCTCACAAATTTATGCAGGCGGACAGTAGGGTAACATCTGTTAAAGCACAAGTGTCACAATGACCTCCTCTTTGCTCCTTCCCAGGAAGTTATTCTAAAGAAATGCAAAAGAACAAGACAACCTGCAATTGTACATTATTATTAAAATTGCAGTGAGATTGTGTGATTTATATTTCACTGCACGTCATGCCATTAAAAGTTTTTAATGGTCATTTCTAAAATACCCTAATGTCCTATACTAAAGAGATTTATTGTTCTTTCCTTCTTCCTTTTCTTCTCCTTTTCTAGAACTCGGTTGATTTTATGTAATTTCTAAGTGCTAATTTTATGTAGGTAAAGACTTCACAAACAGAAAACTTTGCCTAAACATGTACTTGTTGTTGTTGGTGGTGTTGTTACACTCAAAGCTCTTTGTTCATTTGGCATTTTCTGAATGCAGATAAAGAGACAATGTGTCCAACAGCATCTAGTCTGTAGCAGACTGCCAGACTACTGTGTGATTCCAAGGGTCTGGAGATCAGAGGAAAGAAAAGAGTTTTCCTCTTTTAGCTTCACTTATTACCCTAATTGTTAATTTGAGGGGGAGGAAGGAACTCATAGGAGAAGAAAGGAATAAGGGAGAAGGGAGGAAGGGAGAAGGCGGTTGCTGTATAGCAGTCTCTTTCCAGTACCATAAGGCTCTCTATATCACCTTTGTAGGCGGCTTGGCTATTTCTTTGCTCTTACTTTAAAGAATGAAAAATGATTTGTATGAAATAATTTCAGTTTTCCAAAAATAATTTGCCTATTTAAACCTTAAAACCCTCTAACATGATCACGAGAACTCTGTTTCTCACAGCTTTTGAAATTTGTCTTGTGTACAAAAAAAAAATTTTTAATCCACAAAACATCTAATTTTAGACATGTGGACATGTTTCATTTTGTAAGTATGAATGCAAGTGTGTATATGTCAAAGAAGGAAGTCACCTTGTTAGGATAAAAGATGTAACCTGTGCAGGACAGTTCTCCAGGTAGTCTTAGCCTGACCCAACCTCCCTTCCAGTTTCCTGCTTATAGTTCTCAAGAATGATTGTAGAACATGCTGGTAATGCAATATTCTGAGATAGGAAAGAGCTGCCTGAAACGTCTCTGGCTTTGTTCCTGTCCCTCTGAGGTAAATGTATCAATTGAAATTAGGGGGGAACTTTACAGGACAGCCAGGGCTTTGCTAGTGAATGACCTTCAAAGCTTTACCTGTGGGTCACATGGCCCCTGAGGCACAAAATTCAAGCTGACCTGCCTTTCAAGGCTTCGTTAATTAGGGTGCAGGGGTTGGAGGATAGGTGGCTAAGACTCCATCTGTCTAGGGCAGCTTTCTTGATCCTTGGGGAACTGGCTCAACTCAGACATGAGGCTTCTTTTGTCCCTTTCTGCCTGTCTGTGCATAGCTAGCCAGCGGCATTTTGTATGTTTGTGTGTGTTCTGTCTAGGTGGACTCAGACAAATGGGTGATTGTGAGCCTGCTTCACAGACCAGTGGTCAACAGATTTGGCTGTTCTGAAGCAGATTTTGGGTGAAGAACAAATTTACCCTTACCCTATAAAGTTTTAGTTGTATTAGTATATATTAATGGTCTTATATCTACAGTACTGTTCTAAATTTCTCCTTGCAGTCCCTCAATTTTTACTTTGTATATTTTCATTGAATGCCATTTCGTTTATAAAACCTCACAGTTCTCTCTTCATTGAGTAAATTATACTTGATCAAAATAAAATTATTCACTTTGTGCTACTGACTGCGTTTTTCTCTTGAATTCTACCTTAGTACCACAATGACTCTTCTTTTTAACCATTTGGAATGAGGCATATTGACTCATTGGAGATGTAAACATGAGGCTCCTTTATTATACAAATAACTGTTGTCAACTGAGCTAAATAGACTCAACAGTATTTCAGTTTGATCTCAGAACTCTCATTTTCTATTAGGTTATTGAGGCTCTCAGTTAAAATAACAATCTTTCCCTCCTCCATCTAAACTTGGAGTTATGCTTGCAGTGGTTTGGTGAGAAAGAATCCATGACAGTGGAGAAGGGAAAGGAGATCAGTAACAGACTTATTCTCTTGCCTTCTTCCACGTTCTGTGACTGCATTTCAGCTGCTGGAGGAGAAAGACTTTCTCTTAAGTGATGGCATAAGAGAAGTTAGAGGATTTTTTTATTTGTTGGATGGATTATACTGCTTTGTGAGAAACCACAAGTCTGTGGTGACAGGGTAGCTGACTCTACTGTCTGTCATCCTGGCTGAATCAGCTCACTACCTGCAGACTTGCCAGATGTGAGTGGATGCCCACTGTTCAGCGATTCAATCTGAAGAAACTTCCTATGCACAAGTGAGCCTCGTAAGATTCAAATATGTCTTCTACCTTGTCCCCTAGCATGGTGCCCAGCACATGCAGCATTTTTCCAACACATGTTCCTCTTTGATATAAAGTATGGCAATCTCTACTAAGTTATAATTCCTATCCTTGTTTATATTCTTCATTCTCAACTCCAGGTGAGTCTGAAGGGACCAAAATAGATATATACCGAATTTGCAGGAACTCGAGGAAGATGCCTCTTGGGAAAATTTTCTTGTTCCCTCTCAGTTTGCTGTCTTCCCCATCCTGGGCAAGTCAGCAACCAGTCTGGGTTTCAGAATTTTATTCTAGAGAGCAAAATGTAAGCCTCTTTTTTCATGGAGGAAGAACCTTATCTTAAACTTCACAAATACAGGAGTTCTCTTTTATCTATGAAGGATAAACTTCATAATCCCCAATAAATACCTGAAACCATGAATAGCACTGAACCCTAGGTATACCCTATTTTTTCCTATACAGTACATCCATGACTATGATAAAGTCTAATTTATAAATTAGGTACAATGAGAAATTAACAAGAATTAACAACAATAACCCCTAATAAAATAGAGCAATTATAACTATTTTACTATAAGAAAAGGTATGTAGATCTCTCTCTCTTCTAAGAATATCTTATTGTACTATACTTATATTTGAGATGATAAAGGACTGTTCTGTGGCTTCTCTTTGGTATATCCAAATTGCCAACATTGGTTTTTCTGTGTTTTAATATCACTATTAAGTACAATACAGGTTAGCTGGAGCCAAGCACAGCAATACAAGTAAGTAACTAATGGGCAGGTAGCATATACATTGTAGCTACACTGGGCCAAAAAAAAAAAATGCTGGAGCAAGACAGCATGAGATTTCATCACATTACTCAGAACAGTAGGCATATTAAAACTTACAATTTTTTTCTGGAATTTTCCAGTTAATATTTTTATACTGCAGTTGACCATGGTTAACTGAAACCACAGAAAAAGATAAGGGGCAGAGCTCCTATAATTATCTTGGTCTTTCCTTCCTTGCCTTTGGGAAACTATTCAAGAACTCTCTGCCTTTACAAACACAGGGGTGTCCTAAAAGTCAACCCTACTCTTTGGGAGATGGAAAGAAGGAGGAGGCCACAAGTCTTTTGTAGAGATATGGCTCACACAACAGTTGGTAACACTCTAACATTAAAATGGGGCTCCTTCTACTGTCTGCCTTGGGCTCCCCAGTGGGGATGATGATTTGGCTGATGGCAACACCTCATAGCCATGAGACTGAGCAGAAAAGACTGGACTTCTTGCTGGATTTGCATTCCTTACAGGAGTTGGCCTAGGCCCTGCTCTGGAGTTGTACATTGCTGTCAGTCCTAGCATCCTTCCCACCTTTCCTTTCCAACATCCTTGCATGGGCACAGCCACGATCTTCACCTGCTTCCCCCTGAGTGCACTCTATGCCAGAGGCCAGAGCTACCTCTTTCTGGGGGGTATCTTGATGTTAGCCATGAGCCTGATGGCCTCGTCTTTCCTCTGGAACCTTTTCTTTGGATCTGTTTGGCTTTTCCAGGCAAACCTGAATATGGGATGGTGGTCATGCGTGGTTTTGTCCTTTTGGATACTCGGCTCATTATTGAAAAAGCTGAACACAGACATAAGGGTTATATCTGGCACTGCATTGATCTCTTCTTAGATTTCATTATTCTCTTCAGAAAACTCATGATGATCCTTGCAATGAATGAGAAGGGCAAGAGGAAAAAGAAGTGAGATGACCATCCAGCCTTTCTGAGTTTGGCTTCTCTTTCCCCACCTCTCATTTCCTCTTTGCACACGTTACAGGTGGCGTGTCCTATGATGATGAAAGTCATCAGAAAAGCTTTTGTACTTTGTGGTTTTCTCTGTTTTGAATTTTTTTTATCAAAAACTGATTAGCAGAATATAATTTGGAGTTTGGCTTCGTATTCCTGGGGTTCTTCCTCACTCCCTCCTGTCAGCCCATCATCAGTTCTTGCTCTGCTCTGGCAGCCCGCCCACCTCAGTGAGGAGTGGAGCGAGCAGAGACAGCAAACTCCAGGAGTCCATGTTCCCACCAAGCCTCTCCCTGTGGACACCAGATTGCTTGGTAGAGCCACCTCAGACCACCCTTCCCCAGCACTGTTTGGTTTGCACATCGTTCTTGTGGGGCTCTGGGAAGTGTGTTTTCTACTGGGAAGAGTTTCACTGGCCCTGTGGTTAACTCAGGCTCACATATGAGCTATCAGCCCCACAAAGAAAGCAAAGAACCCCTTTGATGGGTGCTTTGCTTTCTCTGAGCTTCTCAAGCTTGTCAGGCAAATGCCTTCTGCCTTGCCATCATGCAGGGAATATAGGCTTGTGTGCATTCTCTTTTCCACCCTTGCCTGACCCTCAGGGAATATGCCTGCTTTCCACTCAGAGGGTGGGAGGATTTCGGCAGAAATGGAAGACTAAGTCTCATGAGACATTTATGAAAAGGCTGAGAATGTACGGTGAGATTAGACAACACAGGATTCCCACATTGACCCTTTTTTTGGTGGTGTTATTTTTTAAAATTGGTTGTTACCTTAATTACTGAGTGGCCTCCACCAGGTGGCTGTGACTGAAGGTCCCAAGAGATGAAGGATATGGAAGGGGAATGGTTGAGTCTTTGAATCCTGCCAGACAAACCTAAAGACAGGGGAGCAGTGGAGAACAGATCCCCCCAACTGAGTGGGTCCTCGTACAGAGAAGTAAAGCAGTGCTGTGATGATTTGGGAGGCAGCATTGTAACAGCCCTTCAGTGCACTTTTACCTGGAAACCTAGGAAGTGTCAGGCCAGAGCTTGAGGGCAGTAGGTAGATGTTCATTTTATAGATGCACTTTAATTTTTGGTCTACTCACCTGTTTCCAGAAATCTTCAGGTAGGAGCCAGGTTACCAAACTTGGAAGAGCTCCAGTTCCCTTGAGCTTTATGGTTATAGGTGTGGGTGAGCAGTCCTAATGGTGGATCACCAGTTCCTTTCCTATGGGCTGCCACAGTCAGCTTAGAGGGATAGCATCAGAAGTGGTCCTGGCTACTCATGGGTTTTAATGCAAGGGGGCCAAGCCATTGAAAGTACATTATCAGCAGGATGCTATTTCTGGCTCTCCCTGTTCACAACCAGAGCACAGTTTGACCCCGTGCCTGCTGGTTGCAGTGTGTTGTTAAGCCATCCCACGACACTTCCTGGAGTGGCATGCCACCCAGAATGGCTCACTTCTGCTGAGAATGCTACTCTTTGACTTAACTGCTGCCTCTAGCCTCTAGCTTGAGCCCTTACTGATGTACTTCCTTCCTAGTAAGCTTCCATTAGCAACTTCCCATAAATGTGGTGATTCTCTGTCAAGCCTGAGAATCTGAAATCTACCTCTTGAAGCCAATCTCTACCTCTTGTGCTTTTTTTGCTTGGAATAATGGAGTTTTTCTTTAGAAAGAGTGTCAAGAAAGACAACATATGAAGAAAGTAATTTAAAAGTAAATGCCTAACAGGTTTTTAATACAAGTATCACTGTAATTTTCACTTTCCTTTCTAGTTCCTTGATTTCAGCTCAGGCTGCATTCTCCAACTCACACTGTGAAGCCAAAGGTGTTTTTGATTCAAAAATATATATCTGCATAGTCTTAATTTACAAAAAATAAAGAAAATTCCTTAACCTTAAAAAAAATAAGAAGATAAAATGGGGCTCCTGGGTGATAAACCTAATCCCCGAAAAAGTGGGAATTTTATAAAACCTTCACATTGCTTTTTTTTTTTTTTTTCCTGGTACCAGGGATTGAAGTCAGGTCCCTGTGCTTGCAAGGCAGATGGCAGAAGCACTGAGCTAAATCCCCAGCCCCTTCATGTTCTTTCTAATGTCCTTTACATTTTTAATTTAAGTTCTAGCTCCATTATATATCCTCCATATATATCCACATCAATCTTAGGGTCTGTCTTTTGATAAGAGAATTAACTCATTAATAATATTGCTATAAATGGTATGCTTTCATTATTTTTATTTTCATTATTTTTAATTGTTTCCTTATCATTTCCCCTATTTCTATTTTAATCTTTGATTTGTTTTTACCCCCTTCATTTTTGGCTGTTTCCTTTACATTCACTTAGCTGCTGTCAGAATCCTCTTCTTTGTTTATAACCTAGCAGACAACCTTCTAGATAACTTTCTAGTTTGTTGTTGTTTGCTTGCTTTTGTGTTTTCTTAGGTATAACTTTGTAATCCTTATGAGAAATCTTTTGATATTTTTGCATGCCCATCTTTCCACTAGGAGCAAAGTTTATTCCAGAATTCTTTGAAATCCTCTGTATTTCCTGCCCTCTCAGAAATCATTTTTCAGATTCAGTCCCTTGCATCTACCAGATCCACATCTCCAAGTATAAGTATTCCCAACCATCAGATTGTGAGGTAGGAAAAGTAACCTCATGCTTCTGTCTCAGAGACTTGTTCCAAATAAAATACTTAATGAATGCATGCTATTATTAATTACTAAAGTAGCTTGGATCATTTTTTGTGTTTGCCTAGTGGTGAGTAACTCTGAAGTTTCTGCTAAGCATTTAAAGCAAGGTGATAATGTGACCAGATTCACATTTTTAAAGACTAAGCAGACTACAGTGAGTTCAAAGTAGGTTCAGAAGTAAAGAGGAGAGCCCAGTCAGGAGACTAATGTAAAAGTCCAAGAAAGCAATGCTAAGATATGGTAAATTTTTAGGAAAATTCTTTATTTTATGAAAACAATAGCTGGATAGTTTCAGCTTGCTTTAAACAGATAATCAAAACTGAAGGAATTACAGTTGGTGCTATTGTCTAGGTTGCCAACTAGTGACAAAAATTCAGCACAGCAGACAAGGGACCCTGAGGGTGTCACAACTGAGGAAGGGATCTTGCTACTTGAAATTTGTGTGTCAATATCCTTGAATACTAGGACATAGGTTAGCATCTGCGGACTGCAATCCACTTCCTAGTTGTGTGAATTCAGGTACGTAACTTCATCTCAGTGAACCTCAGTTTCCAAATCCGTAAAATGAACATTAGCTCAATTTTCAAGGTTCTTAAAGGCTCTCGGTCGCTCAGAAGGGTTTGTCGTTTTTGTAAGCAGAAAAAGAACAACTATCTAGGATGAGACACATGTTTTTTTTCTTGAATTTGGTTATTGAAATCACTAATGTGTAGCTAGCTAGATTCTTGGATTGCCTCAGAACTTGAAAGCTAACATGCAACAGTTTAACCTCATTCGACCTTAGGCTTTGAAGCTCTTCTAGGCAGTACCAGAACACTGCTTTAGTAACTAATCTCTGCTAGGGGAGATTTTTGACCCTAAGGGAAAGGGACATTTGATAATACTGGGAGATTTTTTTTTTTTAGTTGTTATAACTGGGTAGTGAAAGTACTACTAGCATCTAATGAATAAAAATTAGGGCTGCTGCTAATCCACAGGACAGGCCCCACAGCAAAGAAATAGTTGGCACCAAATGTCATTCGTGCTGAGATAGAATGGTCTGAGGATATTTAGCTGTACTGCTATTGAGACAACATTCTCCTAAGTAATTTCCCCGAATCTTCTGCCGTGACTGTTGGGAAGATGACCTATTCCAAGCCCTGTAGGATGCCTCAGAATTGTCTTCCTAACTTCTGGTTATCTCAAGTAGTCTCTTCACACACATATGTTGATCATTTCTCACCTGAAGGGTGAGAGGACCACTCTACAGATGTTTACAGCTCTGTTCCGTGAGGTTCCCCCTCTGCAGGTCGTTGCCCTGTGAATTTGAGCAGCCTGGCCTCTCTGAATTCTCAAATCTGCCCCCTGAATTCAAGATGGCTGCCCGGCGCTGCTTGGGATTTCCTTCAGGTACAGTGGACTGGAGAATTTCAGGGCTTGTATTATTCTTTCACTTATTTCAGGATCACCGTCCTGCACTGTCTGTTCTTAAATGAGAGCCACCAATTCATATATTTTCATATATATGTTATTTCAATTGTGGGACTCATGAGAATGAATCCATCCCTGAGTGCCGTCATAGCCAGGAAAAGAAGTCCCTGGATAGTAAGTATTACAGCTTAAAATATGCTTTTAATCATTAAAATCTCATACTATTATTACTTAACATCCTAAGGCACAATATCATAGCTAATTCTTTAAAATATTTCAAACAGTCTTGGAAATCTAGATGATTTTCCCCAACTTTGTGTCAGCTGTAATTGCTTTTACTTGTCACATGGTATAACTATCTAAGCCTTACTCTGTTTTGTGTAGCTTAAACAATATATTCTGTAAGTCTCTTTGGCCAGGCAATATAAATTTCAATGTGCTATATACTGAAAGCAAACAAATAAGGCACGAACTAGAGCCTCTCTGAGTAACAAAGCTTCCTTCCCTTCCCTCAGGACACCTCATACTCTATACAAGATCAATCTGTGCATTACAGCTTAGAAATGTTTCGTTTATTTCTAATATTTTTAGATTAGAAGGTATGAATTGCCTCAATAAGTTGATTTTTATATTCAATTATATTCAAGAATGTAATTAGGTCTGGGTTTTATTTTCTTAACCCAGTTCCTCACTTTGCATATCCTCAGTAGGGGTCACATTTTGGAGGCCACTGACAACAATATAAAGTTTAAACATTTTTAGCTTAGGATAACAGAAGATCACTGGCCCTTGTCCACACTGCAGCCTCATCTCACACTCCTTGTCTCTTGGCTCTACCTGTACCTAAAGTCCTAGCCATTTCCTTAGCATGCCAGTCTGTTTCAGGCATGCTGCAACGAGCAAGCTCCTGCCATGGGCCACAAACACAGCAGAGAGCTCTGCTCTTACACCACCGGGAAGAGGCATCTGATCCTGACAAGCTGGTGCAGGCCCTATGTTCCTCTAAGTCTCACCATGAATACTGGCGAAACTATTGAGAGAGCTTTTTGGAGAGTCTCGCAAGCATGCACACAACTGGGTCTCTTCCCTTGACTAGATATCATTCTGCAAATCTGCCATTGGAAGGTAACTTCAGAAGGACGCATAAGAAGAGGTGACTGAGATCAGGGCCCAGCCTGTGCCTGATTTCCCTCGCCCCTTTATTAGTGGTCTTCCTGGATTTGGCTAAGGGATCAGAACCTAGACATGATTCCTGGGAAACAAGAGAAGTCCTTATTGGACACAGTGGGAGAAACTAAGCTGGAAGAAACAGCTAAGCCAATAATGGGCCTGGATAGGTAAGCTCAAAACTCACAGAAAAGTCAGAACAGTTCAAGGAAGCAGAACTTCAGTGTGTTCTACAGGGAATTTCTATCAATATTCATACCCTTGAGGACAAAGGAAAAGAAGGAAGGACTTAAAAGATCACACCTGTCTGTCAGGCAGGGCTTATTATGTCCTACCATCACTCAGATGCTTATCTCTTACCTTCTCTAGCCTACCCATTGGATCTTACCCACCCACACTGTCCATGCAGAGCCCCCACAGGCCCCTCCCCATTCTTCAGCTTCAGGTTTGCAAGAGCCCGATGTCACAGAGAGCTGAGAATGCCAGCCCACTCTAAGCCTGACCAGCACTAAAAAAACCAAAACTTGGACTCTCATTGGGGTTTTTATACTGATCACTTAATGCCTTTCCAGCTCTGATATTGTAACTTTTTTTTTTTTTTTTTGGTACTGGGATCGAACTCGGGTCCTTGCACTTACGAGGCAGGTGGCAGCACCACTGAGCTAAATCCCTGGCCCTCTGACATTGTAATTTTAATTAGATAAACCTAATCAATCAAATGTATTTCACTTCAAGAAAAACTAAAAAGAAAGTAAATGGTTAGCCTAAGACTACATTGAGGCTTCATAAATTCTGTGCAGAGTTTATTTAAAATACTGAGTCCAGGGCCTCACTTGACACTTTGTTTCTGGAGAGTCCAAGATAACACCTGGAAAACCTGAACATGAACGTTCCCACCACAAATGTGGATGCTGGAAGCTTTCAGTGGCCTAGATATTAAAAGGGAAATTCAAGCTGCAAAAGCTGTTGGAGCCAGTGAAACGTTGCCCAGGGTATGCATCCCTGTAGTGAGTGCAGCAAACTACCTCTGTTTTGGTTGCGGGCTTATCTGCAACCTTCTGGCTGTGCTTTGCTTCCGTTGTGGCTGAGGTGCAGGGAGGTGACTCCAACAGGAGCACTGTGCCATGCATAGCTGTCTTTCTCATTAGAAGACGGGTACAGGGCCATTCTGCTTATATTTTCATTCTGCAGCTTTGGTTACAGCTCCGGAAAAGCAGAGCTTCTCTCACAGTGCAGAAAAACCCAGGCTCATCAGTCTCATGCACTGACACGTCCAGAAGGATGTTCAGAACAGTAACTTCCTGCTTGAACCATCTGCTCTAAGCCCAACAGCAGCTACCCCACTCAGACTCCACCCCCGCCTGGCCTTTGTTCTTAATTCCCAGGGCCACCCACACTGTCACTCCTTTCCCAGGGCCCCAGGATGCCCCTCCCCTTTTTCTAAAGCACCTAGTTCCTTGCTCTTTTTAGTCTTTTAAATTGCTATGTCTTTAGCTCTCTGATCTCAGCCCCTCGCCTCTGCAGCTCTTGGTCTGTGTTGTCAATCATTCCGTTCCATCTGCTTTCTTTCTTTCCTTTTTTCCTTTCCCTTCCTGGCATAGAGCTACAGAGCTCCAGTCTCTGCTGGTGGAGGAAGGTCTGGCAAGACAAAAGTCTCCTTTCTCGTATCCTTGCTTAGTGTGTGGCTGACCCTAGGCGGGAGTTGGGTACACGCCATACCCCAGGAGAAGGAAAGGGGGAAGGTAAAAGCTCATTCTGCCAACAGAGTTGACACCAAACTCTGTGCTGTGTCCAATTCACTGGAGTGAATGTCTCTCTGTGAGGTGTTTTGGCAGCCAACTGGTTTTTCTGGGCGATATCCCTGTGAATTGCTTGAACTGTGTGTGCAGTGTTCACACTGCGTCACCATTCAGGAAAAAGAACAGAAGAAAAGCCAAGCTAGATTACACCAATCTTCCTTCCTGAGGAATCGTGGGCTCCAAGCAGTGTCCGTGACTGACAGGTTGCCCTTGTAGCTATTTACTTCAGTAGGTGAGGGACAGCCCCAAACAGCCTTTTTTCTTTAGCAACCTACTATTTAATCCTTTCCTTTTATTCCCACTATCATTATATTCTGTCAGTTTTTATTACATCATCATAAATCCAACCCTCATTATCTCTCACATCCCAGCTACTGAGAAAATCTGATTTCTGTGTAGAGTTCCCCCTGGCCTCTCCAAAAGTGATCTTCATGAAACAATTTTATGATCTCATTTGCTGGCTCACAGTCCTATTAGGAACATTCAGATCCAGCCTTCACTTCTCAGATCCCCCCCGCCCCGTACCAGGAAATGAACACAGGACCTTTCGCTTGGAAGGCAGATGCAGCACCTCCGAGTCCTACTTCCCAGATTACAACGGACGTCAAAAGCTTAACTTCTTGAATGCCTTCATTTCAGACTCTCCTCTGCATTCAGGCCTTCTTGGTACCGTGTCCCAAGACTTCACACACACCTGCCTGCAGTCTCCCACCTGAACCCCTTCCTAAATTCTACCTTGTTTTAAAATGCCAGCCTCAAACCTTGACCTGTTTCAAGAGTGTGGCTGGGATAATGAGAGCGCTGGCCGTGACATCACAGGCCTCAGAGCTCCAGCTCCAAGACTTCCATTTTCCATCCATGTGAGTTTATGGAGCTACCTTAACCTCTTTGAACTTCAGCATGCTCCACAGAGTTTTGTTCTTTCAGCCAGTTTGTTAACTTTCTAAACTTGATGAGGAATAAACAGGAAATGCTTTTACTTTTCTCCAGCCTCTTCCCTCCCCCTTTTTGTTATATCAAAGCCACTTTTCCTGGCCCTTGAACATCTTTCCAGAAACCTTGCATTGTAAGAATGGGTCTCACTTCCAATATCTAAAAGTCCAGTTCAATCCAAAAACAAACTAAAATTACTCCCCACCCCCACTCTTTCTGCTCCCTAACAGCTCAAATTTACCCATGGCTCAGACACCTCTGTCATTCCTTCTTTCCTTTCCATTCCTCTTTTGCCCACCACTGGATCTTTCAGAATCTGAGCAGGAGTTGGGAGACACAGAACAAAAGAAACAAAGTTTGTAGGGTTTATATCCTAAATATCTCCCAAAATCTCATGGGTTGAAAGCTTGGTCCCCAGTGACAGCACCGCTGAAAGGGAGCAGAAACTCACAGAAGGTGGGGCCCACTTGGAGGAAGCAGCTCTATGGGGACATGCCTCTGAGGGACACATTCTATCCCCAGCTCCTTCTTGGCTGCAGTGGGGTGAGCAGCTTTCCTCTGCCTCATCCGTGCACCAAGACTCTTCTATCTTGCGCAGACCTAAAGCAATGCAGCTGACTGACAACAGCCTGATACTCCTGAAGCTGTGAACCAATATAAATATTTCCTCTTTCACGTTATTGTTCTCTGATATTTTGGCCACGTCAACACAAAGCTAACACGGTTGTTTAACATCATTGCTACTCTCTTAGCCTCTGTCTAAACACATCTGGTGGAGTGCTGATGTGTGGATTCTTTGAAGGCCCCTTAATGTGCCATTTACAAAGAAAAGCTATGCATTCTAAGCCTCTTGTGCAACTATTCTCTTCTTGTCAAGAAGTCTTTTAGGTAGGGCCCCATCAACACGTCCCAGCTTTTTTCCCCAGCATCTGATTAGGCTGGAAATGCATTTGCATCCTTGACTTGCCCATACTGAGCATCCGGACTGCCGCATCCAAACACTCTTTCCTTCCACTGCCGTTATGGGTAGCTTCAAGCCAGTTCCACCCTTCAGAATCTCAGTGCAAATGGCTCTTCATTTCTGCAGCTCAGCCACTATCTGGTGGAGCTGGGAAATGCTAGTCTCTTCCTTTTGCAAAACTAATCATTCTTGAATCCCTCTTGCATGGAAGGCAGAGGGTAGCACTCACAACTGGGTCAAGAAGTCGGTAAATTCTGCCTCAACGGCCTCTTCAGTCATTCATGTCTTCTAGTTTTCTTTTCACAAAAGCCAAGGGTGGCAGTAAGGGACGAAGGGCCAGGTTAGCAACCTTTCAATCAGTCTTGCAGGGTATATTTAACAACTCCACTTTAGAATATGGGGTTACTTATAATCTCAGACTGGGAGGCTTCATGTAGTAGTTCCAGATCTCAAGAAAAGTCCCTCTCAATATCTCACTCTGTGTACAATAAAGCAAGTAATGTCAGATTCTCTACACAGAGCCTGACTCACTGTGCACATTTAATGAGTGGCAATTTTTGTGTGGCTTTTCTTTGAGAATGGCATGAATAGTATGTAGTCATCCATCAATATCCATGGAGATCGGGTACAGGGGCCTCTGTGCTTGGATACTAAAATCCAGGGGGTCAAATTCCTGATATAAAATGGAGTAGTATTTCCATATAACATCCACCTATCCTCTTGTACACTTCAAATAATCTCTAAATTACTTATAATACCTAATGCAATATAAACAATATATAAATAGTTGTTATTCTGTATTGTTTTGGGGATAGTAACAAGAAAAAAAGTCTGTACCTGTTCATTACTGACACAATTTTAAAACAAATATTTTCATTCTGAGGTTGGGGGAAATCAGTAGATGTAGAAGCCACAGATATAAGGCTGACTAACTGTACAGATGAGGTGATCTCATACTAGTCCTCTCTTAACATGTATATTTGTCATCTCTACTCTCAAATACAAATCCAATGTGTATACATTCTCTTATTCAAACATTCTTGCGTATGTTGATGCATTGGGTTTTTAATTAGAATGCAAACTTCTTGAGTGCAAGTATTATTTTTCCTCCATTCCTTACAACATAAAAAAATGGACCTGTCATAGTTGCTTAAGTAAACATTCATTTAACTTACTCTCTTATTTTCCTCTACTTGATCTTTAATTATATTCAATTTTAGATTTGCATTTCTTTCTCCTGTGGTGATTCTCCAATTGTTTTGTGAGTATATGTTACTGTAACAGGAAGGTTCTAAATTTTCTGGGTGTAGATTTCAAAGTGTATGTGTTTTCTCAATCCTCTGTCCATTTTAATCCAATAGCACAGGTAAATAGGCAAGAATGGCGATGCCCAGGTTGCAGAAGAAAGATGGGGGTCCCATGAGTACCCTGGATTCATATCATTAGTGGCAGGAAGTCACTAGGAACTCTGAAGAATGGTGAAAGCCTTAGAGATTCCTACAGGGGAATCTAACTGAGTGAGATTGAAGACAAACAAGAGAGTAAGTTTTAAAGGGAACTTCAAGGTTCCACTTTAAAGGGAAGAAAGGAAGTGGAACAGTAACTACAGACAAAAACTGTGCCGAGGAACAATGAAAGATATTGGAGCAAGCTTATAGGTCAAAGGAAAGTCATGGCGATGGTATGTTCAGGAGTTGAGAAGAGCTACTGGCACTGCGAACCTACAACAATGGTTCTCAGGCAGGTTGTGGCACACGCCTGTAACTCCAGCACTCAGGAGCCTGAGGCAGGAGGATTACATAGTAAGACCGTGTCTCAAAAACCAAAACCAAAAGAAAGAAAGCATACAAACTTAAATTGTACAAAATGCAAATGCAATATAAATTTTTATATTGGTATAATTCCTGAGATTTCTCACCTTTGTAGCCATCTAAGGCCAGGCCAAGCTGGGATACTCCCCTCAGGAGGCTGGCTTCACCTGTCCCCCTACCCCCACCCCTCCTCCTCTCCAGTCAGGCTGTAAGAGAAGCAGAATGTCCACAGTACCATGCCTTTTGCAGGTTGTTTTGTGTGGTTTTGTTTTGTTTTTTGAGACAAGGTCTTGCTATGTTTATAGTTAAGTCTGGCCTTGAACTCACTGTGTAGTCCTGGCCAGCCTCAAGCTCATGGCAATCCTGCTGCCTCAACCTCCTGAGAACTGGGATTACAGGAACGTGCTACCTTGCCTAGAGTATCGTGCCTTTACCTTTAAATTTCCAGACCAGATTCCCAACTGACAGCATGCATTGGGACATATAAACTCTCTCATAAATGAGGCCTTGAATGTCCAAGGTACTTGGAGAAGTTTTATTTCTATGGCGCTTCCTGTTTCTCTGTCCCTGGGTTTGTGTCTCCTACCAGGTCGTAGGGAATGAGCCAGACAGAATGACAAAAACCAGCCCCTGGGTTAAAAAAAGAAAAGCGGCATACCCACAAAATACTAAAGCACCCAGCCCTCACTCTGACCAACCTCTAGGGTGCCCTAGCTGTTCACCAGACCATAGTTCCCCCATGCACTGCTTTCCAACAGCATTCCAGGGTCCCTTGCTGTGTTGACACCCTCCTAGGTTGAGGCTTAAGGATCTGGTGATGTTTTTGGTTGTCACAGCTGGGAGTGCCAGACACTGGTATCTAGTAAATAGCTAGCAGGGATCCTAGTCTGCTTATCTGCTAAACATCTTACAGTGTTCAGGGTACCTCTCCCCCAACAAAGAATTATCTTTCCCCAAGTTAATAGTGCCAAGGTTGAGAAGCTTTGGCCTAGAAAGAGACAAATCAGAAAGGACAAATCAGAAAATTAGCATGAAACAGACACTCACTTGAAATAGCACAGTGGGAAAAAAATGAAGGTTATTGCACATGGTCCAGACTGTTGCCCCAGCCTTGACTTCAGAGCAGTCTTAAGGTCAAATCTATAAATATATATTAATTGTAGTCTTTGCTTATTTAATTTTTTGAAGGAAAAAGCAGATTATCCAGTCTTGGCCAATGAACAGTCTGGCTTTGAGTCAGTTTGCAATCAACGCGTCAGGAGGGCCCAATACTACTCACTGTTCACTCAACGCTACAAGAACTTCTCCCTCAAGATGTACAGAAAAAGAACATTTGAGACACACGAATGTAAGTGTAAGATGCTCAAGTCATGCAGCCTGTGATCTTGATAAAAACATAGCCACGTCCCTACCAAGTGTGGGGCCTCTGAAAAGAACCAGTGAAAATGCAGAAGTAGGGGAGCTGGAAAACAGAAACAGTGAGGAATTTTCTAATGGCTAGGCCAGGAGGCAGAACACTTCCAGTGGCTTCAAGACCTCCACTGTGACTGCAAAGGCTCCTTCTGCAACCCAGCAAGCAAAAGGGAGTTAGGCCCATGTTCCAGGTGACTGCAGATAGCTACACTGGGGAAGCATTGTTTGGTCTTGTAGAAAGTGTTTTAAAAGTATGATAAATGATATAGATAGATAGATAGATAGATAGATAGATAGATAGATAGATAGATTCCACATTCAGTTGATTAACTTTCATCATGCAAATTTTTAAAAATGATTACATTGGGGTGATATGCTGTTTTGGACTCTTTGAAATACAGTACACAGAAATAGAGCAGTCATTTCAGTCTCCTATTTACCTGCCACCAAAGACAATGGAAGCCCAACTGTGAAGATAGTGTACATAGAAAAACACATTTGCTAGAGGTACAAGATCCCAACAATGAATGTAACTGTACTGTATCCCTAAAATGTACCAATAAACTCAATTAAAAGCTGAAAAAAAAAGAAAAACACATTTGCACTCGTTTCTCAAAACTTGGAAGGCAGAGGAGAAATTAAAAGGAGATGGGAAATGCAAGAAATATGAGTAATAATATGTGCAAATATATAGCTACTTACTCTTTGGTTGTTTCATGTTTCCCTTACAAATGCATATTCAGGATATACAGTCCCTGTATATCCTGAATCTTTACATTACTTGTCCCATTGTTTCTGATGTTCCATGAGGGAAAGCCTTGGGTAAGAGAGCAAGTGAAATATGGCAGAAGAAACTGCACTGGCAGGAGTACTCCTGTTATGTTACTTCTAAGCCCAGACTCACGCCCTTTTTCCCCCCTACAAGTTAGAACAGTTTGTCTCTAATGCCAAAGTAAATTTATTCTTTGGCATTTAAAAGAAACACCCAAGTAACGTAATCTGAATGTGTTATATCAATTTCAGTTTCTGGGAAATGAAAGAATGAGTGTGTGTGGGTGAGAGAGGAGAGACTCTATGTGTGTGTGTGTGTGTGTGTGTGTGTGTATTTAAATTCTTTTCCAAATTTCTTTGTGCTGACACCATTGTTATTTCTTTTTTTCCCATTGTATTTCTCGAAAATCGGTCTTTCTTAAGTTATCCACTCATATTTTGAAACTTGTCAGCATGTGAAATAATTTCATGCATTTTAGTGCTAAAATTATCTTTG
Source organism: Fukomys damarensis (assembly GCF_012274545.1). NCBI lineage: Eukaryota > Metazoa > Chordata > Mammalia > Rodentia > Bathyergidae > Fukomys > Fukomys damarensis. The sequence goes on from NW_022900932.1 coordinate 40,733,882, forward strand.
GAGGAAAAGGTCTACACACCAGACAGTAACCTGAAAAAAAAAAAGACTGAAAATGTAACTTTTGGTTGTTCGTGCCAGTAATCAAGACTGACTAAATTAGGAAAGACAAAAATACCTGCTATGCCTCTTGCACCATATCTTTATTGCAATAATGGCTTCAAAGCCTGCTTGTCATATTGCTGTGTTTGTCCCTTTCCCTTACAACTGGCCTTCTGATTTTTGACAGCTTCCCTATTACCTATGCAAAAGAGTGAATCTGAGACTTCTACTTCTGCTCAATAGCTGGTTTCCATGGATTAAATGAAAAAGAACAGTATGAATAAATAAATCATATTGTTAGCTCAGAAATTTTCAATTTTTAGAAGTAGTTTTTATACTCTAGAAAATGTATAAGTTTCTTTAAGGGAAAAAAATGTATCATACACCAAAGACAATTATTGCTTCTCTAGTTAAGATTAGAGACACTGATAATTTAGCTAATGATTTTAGTTTGCTTTTTAAAAGGAATATGATATTATTTCAGGTAGAGACAATAGTTCTTTTAAGCAGCTCTAGTTACCTGAGATACCAACTGAATTTCTTTCACAATACTAAGCCCATCACACACATAATATGTGGCCAAAACACTATGACTTTGAGGATTCATCAGATACAAATGTGGACTTTTGTCTTCTGGCCTCAGTGGTTTGTTTGCTCTTCCTAGAAAAGTCTACTCCTTCCACTCTTCCACATCCCCTGTGTCTTCTGCCCACTTCCCCGCTTTTCCTCTCATCTCCCTTTTTAACCTGGCTGATTCACTTTACCAGCCTGCTTCACCCAAGGGCACAGGGGAATAGGCGTGTGGAGTGCTTTGGTCATAGGCGTCCAGCCTCCGTGCCCTCCTCTCACACCCTTCCTTGACCTGCATATTTATTGAGCTGAGTTGTACCTTATTTTATCATTTTCATCTTCCTTCCTAACCTGAAGCCTCTGGGGGCAGTGATTAAATGCTCAGCATGTTCTTTGGAACAAAGTGGACACTTAGTAAATGAATACTGGGGAGAGATGTTAAGATGCCTGGCATCCTGGATTCTGCGGGGACGCAAGGATGAGGCATTGAGAGTTGAGTAAAGCCCTTTCACATATTCGGCATATGATATGGAAAGGTCTTTTCTAAATGTTAGGCAGTTTAGGCAATATGGAATGTACATAAAATTTGTTTTATCATACCCATTAAAAGTGGTAGTTTGACACAGCTTATGCTTGTTTTAATGAATGAATGAAAGATATTGGGGAGGAAGTTAATCTTTACTGATCATTTTATCTGTTCTGGGCACGTTTTATATGTTCTTATTAATCCCCCCAGTGATCTTGGAGAGAGGTATTATATCTTTCCACAGGTGTGGAAACTATGTCAAAGAGACCAAAACACTTGCCAGTATCACACAGTAGGTGGTAAAATCAGAATTTGATCCCAGATCTGCCTGCATTCAGAATCTATGTTTTCTTTCACACCAGATGCTGCCTTTGCAGAGAGCAGAATCTTCAGTCATGTTCACCTGGGAAAAAAATGTGCACTGGAGAATATGCCTAAGGCGAGTAGCCAAACAATGGCTGAACTGGGAATAGCCCGGGACAGTAGACCAGAGTTGACTGGACTCCCAGAGGCCAAAAAGGGGTCACACCTTCCTCACAGCAACAAGGAAAGAAAGACACTTGCCAACAGTATCAGTCAGCAAGTCCACTAAGTTTTGCTGGTTCTATAAGTGTGTTTTTCTAGCTATGATTTTTTTCCCCTCAAATTAAGAAACAGAAACTTGCAAAGGGGCCAGTAAAGGAAAATCAGTGTTCTACATCCAGAGAGGATGCATTATAACAACAGTAATTTAGATTATCATGAAAAGCATAATTATGTATATGTTATTTATGAATTATATTCTTTATTATAAAGGATATATAAAATCATGATAGATATACACGTAATAGGGCAAAATCCTGGCCATGATGAAAATTCCTATTCCTTACAACCTGCCAACCTGCCTTACATTTGTGAAGTGCTTTGTAGGTATACAAAAATAAGCAGGGTGGCCAAATTAATATGACACACATGAAAGGTACCTAGCTGTTACCTAAACACATACACACACACACACACACACTCACACTCACTCACTCATGAAAAATTCTTATGCATTTTTTAAGGTGCTACTCAAATGTAATGTGTTTGAAAATCCCTGCCAGACAAAATAAGGGAGAATTGACTATTCTTTTTTCTCAGTACTTATCCATCTTTGTATGTACTTCTGCTGTAGTTTTTTTTTTCACACTGCGTTATGGTGAAATGTAGCTTCTACTAGACTGAGAGGTCAACAAGAAAAGGAACTATACTTTCGTTATGTCAGAACAACATCAGTGTTACGCAAAATAGATTCTCAATAAATGTTGAACAAGACTACCTAAAACATGTTTCTTATACTTTATAACCTCAGACTGCCACTAGAGGGCATGATACTCAAGATTACTATACACTAGATGAGTTCCAGGTGACTAACAAACTAGCTTTTAAAAAGTGTATCTTAGGGGCTGGGGATTTAGCTCAGTGGTTCTGCCACCTGCCTCCCAAGCTTGAGGGCCTGAGTTTGACCCCCAGTACCAAGAAAAAAGTGTATCTTATTTCTTTTTTTTCTTTTTATTGAGTTTATTGGTACAATCTAGGTACACAATATAGTTACATTCATCATTGGGATTCTATATCTTTACATGATAGGTCTTGATACTCATTTTTTCCCCTTGTCCCTGCCCTCCCTTCACCCCCCCCTCCCCTCCCCCTTTACAAACACCTTATTTCCATTTT